>NC_090390.1:33601111-33906111 GCF_036365525.1 Heterodontus francisci | reverse complement strand
CTGGGTCGGCCCGGATCTGCTGGAAGTATACGAGAGTATGCTCCTGGCCGACAGCATGTCAGAATCCATGAGGAAAGGCATCTTCACCCTCATTTACAAGCGGAAGGGGGAGAGGGCAGAAATCAGAAATTGGCAGCCCATCTCACTGCTTAATGTTGACTACAAGATTCTGTCCAAAGTCATAGCCAGTCGAGTCAAGTCTGCTCTGGAGTTGGTGATTCACCCCGATCAGACCTGCACTGTACCCGGCAGGAAGATCTCTGATAGTCTCGCGCTACTCAGGGATACGATCGCCTACGTACGGGACAGGAGGGTGGACACCTGCCTCATCAGCCAGGACCAGGAGAAGGCTTTTGACAGGATATCACACACCTGCATGATGGACGTGCTTTCCAAAATGGGGTTTGGGGAGGGAATCTGCAATTGGATCCAACTGCTCTGCACAAACATCAGTAGCGCAGTCTCAATCAATGGGTGGGAATCGGAAAGTTTCCCGATCAAATCTGGAGTTAGACAGGGCTGTCCTCTCTCCCCGGTCTTGTTTGTTTGCTGTATTGAACCCTTTGCTGAGTCTATTAGGAAGGATGCGAGCATAAGAGGGGTGACAATCCCAGGCAGCGGAGGCACTCAGGTTAAAACCTCTCTATACATGGATGACGTCGCCGTCTTCTGCTCGGATCCGCTGTCCGTGCGCAGACTGATGAGCATCTGCGACCAGTTCGAACTGGCCTCGGGAGCCAAGGTTAACCACGGCAAGAGCGAGGCCATGTTCTTTGGGAACTGGGCTGACTGATCCTTTGTCCCCTTCACCGTCAGGTCAGATTACCTGAAGGTGCTGGGGATATGGTTCGGAAGGGCCGGGGCGTGCACCAAAACCTGGGAGGAGCGAGTAGCCAAGGTAAACAAAAGTTGAGCATGTGGAGGCAGCGATCTCTCTCCATTGTGGGTAAGAACCTGGTCATCAGTGCGAGGCGCTCACGTTGTTGCTGTACGTGGCGCAGGTCTGGCCCATACCCCACTCCTGCGCTGTGGCGGTCACCCGAGCCATTTTCCACTTCATCTGGGGATCTAAAATGGACCGGGTCCGGAGGGACACGATGTTCAAATCTCTGGATAAGGGCGGGAAAAATGTACCCAACGTGGCTCTCATCCTGTTGACCACCTTCGTGTGCGGCTGCATCAAGCTGTGTGTAGACCTCCAGTACGCAAACTCCAAGTGTCACTACGTGCTGAGGTTCTATCTGTCCCCGGTGTTGCGAAGGATGGGCCTGGTCACATTGCCACGGAACGCTCCATGCAGTTGGGTCGTGCCGTACCACCTATCCTTCGTGGAGCAGTTTCTGCGGGAAAACACCTTTGACCACCGGTCCATCAGGCAGTGGTCTGCACGGAATGTCCACAAGGCCCTACGGGAAAAGGAGACGGTGGATCCTGTCGGATGGTTCCCCGAGCAGACCGTCAAAGTCATTTGGCGGAATGCCTCATCACCAGAACTTTCAAACAAGCACCAAGACGTAGCTTGGCTGGTGGTGAGAAGGGCCCTCCCCGTCAGATCCTTCATGCACACCCGAAGTCTCGCCCCCTCCGCACAATGTCCCCGCGGTGGCTGTGGTGGGGAAGAGACGGTTGCCCACCTCTTCCTGGAATGTGTCTTCGCAAAGCAGGTTGGAAAGAGATGCAGTGGTTTTTGTCGAGGTTCATCCCAAGCAGCTCTGTAACACAGGAGTCTGTGCTCTACGGGCTGTTCCAGGGACGCACACCGAGACAAACATCAACTGCTGCTGGAGGACTATCAATTCGGTGAAAGACGCCCTTTGGTCTGCCCGAAACTTGCTGGTCTTCCAGCGCAAAGAGTTGTCCACCACCGAATGTTGCAGACTGGCACATTCCAAGGTCCAGGACTACTTGCTGAGGGACGCACTAAAGCTTGGGGCAGCCGCAGCAAAGGCTCAATGGGGAAAGACCACAGTGTAAGGTCCCCCCATCAAGCTGAACTGAGGGGCTGGATCCATGGGAAACCCCTCGAACTGTATCGGGAAAATTTCTGTCTCCTGTATAATGTAAAAATGTATCTGGCATGACAAATGTGAAATGGAAGGGTTGTGAGGCAACTCATAATTGTATAGAAGGAAACTGATCACCTTTGCACTGTTTGTATTTTTTGACTTGATGCTGTTTTAAACTATTTGGGAATGTAATTTTTACAGATTTTTATGAATAAAGTATATTTTGGAAATTTTAAAAAAGAGGCACGTTCTGTGCATGAGTTGGGGGGACGTTTGAGATTGGAAAACCCAGAAGTGCATGTTAAAAATTGCAGAACAACTTTATGGGTCTTTTTATAGGTTTCCTGCTTACAGGCAGCCTGATTGGCAGGCTGGAGGCCTTTCAAGCAGCGACTCCTACAGCACAAGACCACAGCTGAGCTGGGCTAAAAGCAGGTAGGTCTAGTTGGGGATTGGAGAGATTGTGGGAGGTGGTTGTGGTTTTGGGGGGTGCTTACAGATGGTGGTCGAGGGGGTGGGTTCCAATGGTGGGGTAGGAGGGAGAAGACAGATCGCAGTGGGGGAGATTACTAGGTAGCTTGTTAGGCCTGAAGGAAACTCCTGCTCCTCTTGGCCCACAGCAGCTCTGTAAAAGCACTTAGCTGATGGTTTCAGCCTTTCTCGCTACCTTTCACCTATCGTTTCCCCAAGGTCTGGGAAACACAGTTGCTAGTGGTTAAACATAGAATCACTGTTAAAATGAAGGCACACAGTCTGATTAATATATTGGAATGACCAAACCTGGCAATAATCTTAAATCCCCATTACTGAGGTGGTGCCAAAGGACTGGAGAATTGTAAATGTTGCACCCGAGTTGAATAAAAGGTTGTAAGGATAAACCCAACAACTGCAGGCCAGTCAATTTAACCTCAGTGGTGGGAAAGCTTTTTTAGAAACGATAATCCGGGACAAAATCAACAGTCACTTGGACAAGTGCGTATTAATTAGAGAGGCTGGTGGAATGGGCAGACATGTGGGAGATGAAATTTAACACAGAGAGTTGTGAAGTGGTAGGGAGAATGAGAAGCGGCAATATAAAATAAAGGGCGCAATTCTAAAGGGGGTGCAGGAATAGAGGGACCTGGGCATATATGTGCACAAATCATTGAAGGTGGCAGGGCTGATTGAGAAAGTGATTAAAAAGGCATACGGGAACCTGGGCTTTATAAATAGAGGCATAGAGTACAAAAGCAAGGAAATGATGATGAACCTTTATAAAGCTCTGATTCATCCTCCGCTGCAGTGCTGTGTGAAGGCTTTAGAGACGTTGTAAAACAGAGTTACAAGAATGGTTGCAGGGATGAGGGACTTCAATTATGCGGATAGATTGGCTCTGCTATGGCTGCTCTCCTTAGGGAAGAGAAGAGTGAGAGGAGATTTGATCGAGGTTTTCAAAATGATGAGCGGTCTAGACAGAGTTGATAGGGAGAAACTGTTCCCGCTGGTGGAAGGGTTGAGAACCAGAGGACATTGATTTAAGTTGATTGGCAAAAGAACCAGCAGCTACATGAGGAAAAACGTTTTTACACAGCGAGTGGTTAGGATCTGGAATGTGCTGTCTGAGAGTGTGGTGGAGGCAGATTCAATTGTGGCTTTTAGAACGGAATTGGATAAGCACCTGAAGAGAAAACAATTGCAGGGCTATGGGGAAAGGGTCGGGGAGTGGGACAATCTGAGTTGCTCAAACAGGGATCTGGCACAGACACGATGGGCCGAATGGCCTCCTTTTGTTATGTAACCATTCTATGATAACCTGCCTCCTGTGAGTGGATTGGTCACCCTCCCTTTGACTCGCCTTTGTTAAAACCAGAAGTGGGCGAGTTTGAGCTGGATTCGGTTCCTGTTTCAGATTTTTTGAATTTTAACCTCTGACCCGACCCCAAACCATCCATCTTTGGATGTTAAAGTTCAACCACTCTGTCTAGGCTGACATATGAAGAATGGTCACACATGTAAATTACCCAATAATGCCTTTCCCCCAACTCTTTAGCTTTAGAATAAAGAACGTACATTTACATGGTGCCTTTAAGATCTCAGGACATCCCAAAGTGCTGTACAGCCAATGAAGCACTTTTGAAGTACAGTCATTGTTGTAATGTAGGAAATACAGCAGCCAATTTGCACAAAACATGGTCCCACAAACAGCAATGAGATAATGATCAAATCATCTGGTTACATGACATTGGTTGAGGGATTACTGTTGACTAGAACACCAGGGAAAATTCCCCTGCTCTTCTTTGAATAGTGCCATGGGATCATTTGCATTCACCTGAAACAGAAGACAAAGCCTCGGTTTGCATCCAGAAGACAGCACCTCCGACAGTGCAGCATTCCCTTGGAACTGCACTTGAGTGGCAGCCTAGATTATGTGATCAAGTCTCTGACTCAAGCGAACGTGCTACCACTGAGTCACAGCTAACATCTTGTCAAATGACTTGAGCTGAAATGACTGTGCATCCAATGTTTTTTTTTTGCTAGTGTCAACTATATTTTCTTCCTCACTACAATAGGTGTTGGTGATTAAACAAGACTGTTTTTTCTCTGTGTATGATTGCCCTCAAGTAAAGCATGTTGTTATGGGCATTGCATTCAAGTGCAACACTTCAACAGTTATATGAGGGTGCAGCATGACATTCTTTTCACACCACATTTTTAAAATATTCAGTTTTTACAAATAAATATAGATTTGCTTTTTTTTTAGCATATGCACCTCTTTTTGATGCTGCAGAAGCTAGAAAGTCAGATTTCCATCACACCAGGATGAGTGTTGTATTTTGTTGATATAATGGTCCATCTTTAATTTTGCTTTCTTGTGATTTGTGAGGAGGTGTAACTTGGGTCTTCAGCCATCAAGGCCCTAAGCTCTGGCCTTCCATCCAAGACGCCCAATAAACCTCTTCACCTCTCTCCCATTCTCTCCTTGTTAAAGACCCTTCTTAAGACATTTAAGACCCTTCATTACCAAATCTGTAACATTGCCCGACTCTGCCCTTACCTCAGCTCATCTGCTGCTGAAGCCTTCATCCATGCCTTTGTTACCTCCAGACTTGATTATTCTAATGCACTCTTGGCTGGCCTCCTACATTCTACCTTCCATAAACATGAAGTCATCCAAATCTCTCCTGATCGTGTCCTAACTCACACCAAGTCTTGCTCACCCATCACCCCTGTGCTCACTGACCTGCACTGGCTACCTGTTATATAAAACCTTGATTTTAAAATTCTTATCCTTGTTTTAAAGTCCCTCCATGGCCTCACTCTTCCCAATCTCTGTTACCTCCTTAGGCCCACAACCCTCCAAGACCTCTGTGCTCCTCTTTCATTTTAATCATTCCACCATTGACCGCCTTGCCTTCAGGGAGGGTGAAGCAGACTTTTGGATAGAGACAGAAAGCTGTAAGAAAGTAAGAGAGAATGGAAAAACCCCTGCCAGTTTTATAACATTCCTCTCCATTTTTGGTGGGCGGGAAATAGCAGTAAAGCCTATTTTTTCTTTTTAAATTACAGCAATGAATACAAAGGTATTTTTTATAAATGAGCACTATTGTACCACACAATTAATTTGAATGAGAGTATAGTATCTACAACATATATAGCAGCAATCTATTGTCTAAAATCATTGCCTTTTTATCGGGTTTATCGGATCAGCATTTTCTGAGCCATTTGCTGCTTTTTGTTCTTATTTCAATCATAGAGTACATTAAAATAGACACAGATGTTATCCTAGGGGGTTTGCTAATTCAGCACACCTCCAAATAATGGTGCGACTGATTGATAAATAGGCAAACTCAGGACCTTTAACAATTCAGAAAATTAACTGTGTTCTAAAGGGAGTGTTCTGGAAATATGATTAATTTCAGAACAAAATTGGAATAAAAGTAGAAAATGATGGAAATGCTCAGCAGTTCAGGTAGCATCTGTGAAGAGAGAAACAGAGTTAAGGGGCTTGATTTTACCAGCCCTTTAGAGACAGGCTGGGAGGTGGTAGGTGTCGTACAATAATGGTAGAAGGAATTGGAGGAGGGGATGGGGGCCTGATGTCATCCCGTGGCCATGGGATATTATCAATGGTGGGAATGGTAGCGAGCAATTAAACCGATTAATAGGGTGTCATGCACGGAAGGAGCCATGATGAAATGGACAATGAATTAGAGGAATTATGAAAATAAAAAGTCAACTGTTAAACTAAACCACAAGAACATAGACACGTGTACCACAGTCAAAATAGAGTGATGGTCACGTGACCCCCACCCCCTTTACTGGAAATCAACAAACCCGTTTATAAAGACAAAATTCATTAACTGTGTCTGAATAGCTCTGGGGAGAATCCATTGAAATTGAAAGGAGCACGATTGCATATTGATGACTCCTCTATACATGAATTAACTAACAAAAGGTTCTGGAGACAGACTGACTCACAGTCCAAACCAAAATGAATAGGTGTGAAGTAGCATCATTATAACAGAATAGTCCCCATTCAGATATCAATAGATAGCCATGCTTTCTATATCCTGGTCCATTTTGTGGTCACGCCAGGGGAGAGGACCATGTGTCACCCAACAGAGGTGATAGATTTTGACCTTAAAAGGTAACCTGCTGGAGAGAGAGAGAGAGAGATCAAGCCAAAAAAGCCAGTTTACAGCCAGAGGCTACAGAGAGATGCAGCCAAGCAGAAAACCCTGCTGAACAAGAACTGAACTACCACTACAGCAGCGAAAGTACAAAGTGACTTTGAGACTCTCCATCTGTGAAGGTAAACCAAATGCACACCACCAACATTGGGCTGAGTTTTAACCACTAGAGCTCTACGACACCTCAGCAAGTTCAAGACTGCAAACAACCAGGCCTGCACCTTTAAAAAAGACTTTTCCTCCCGAGAAGACTCAATAATATTCTGTAAACCACAAACTCTTATACACTTTGAACTTTAAAATTTCATCCTACCATTTTCTCTTTATCTATTCTTGTGAATGTATGTGTGAGTGGGTGAAGGTTGTGACCATTTCGGGAAATGTTTTAAAAATATAAATAGTTATCTTCTTTTTTTAACCTACAAGAAAACTTGTTGTTTGTCTGTTTTTCTGACCCTAAAATGCATAGACTAATACACATTTTTAACAAAACACAATTGTGGTCAGTTGAGAAATGAGGAGTGGAAGTCAACTCACATCGCTTACCACCTGTCTGTAACAAAGCCAATTAATGTCCACTTCATGCCTCCACTGGTATTTTACCAGCATCGGGAGGGGCCACAACCACTTGTAGAGACCGCAAAGTAAACCCTGGCAGTCTGCTCTATGACCTATGGAGGAGCCACCCGGCGGCAATGGCCACCCTCTCGGCTCCACTGCCACCCTGGAGGGTGCACCACTCCAATCTCTGGGGCCTGCCTGCCTGGGCCTGACACAGTAAAAAAATCTTACCTGGCTTTCAAGGGCACCTCAAGAGGCACCCCCTTGTTCTTCCTGCAGATGGAGTTGCCAAGGCTGCCGGCCCTATGATTGGGCCAGCAGCTCTGAGAGACACACCGCCATCCTCAATTGGACAGCTGTCCCGACAGCAGCCTCTTAACTGGCTGGCACTCGTAAAATGCCACCCAGGGTCCCGCCATCCATCCATGTTGGCTTGGGACCCACTTTCAGTCCCGGTGGCCGGACAACTTGCCTTTTGATAAAATTCTGACCAATGTTTTAGGTTAATGACTTTTCATCAGAACTGGTAAAAGTCAGAGATGTAGTAGGGTTTAAGCAAGTACAGAGGCAGAGAAAGGGAGAGGGGGTTAAGAAGAAAAGGGAAGGTCTGTGATAGGGTGGAAGGCAGGAGAAATTAAATGCTGAAAGGGATAATGGTGCAAGGCAAAAGGAGATGGTCAAAAAAAAAATCTGGATATGCAATTAAAAGGTTAAATAACCAGCATTCTCTAACAGTTCAAACTATGAGAGTTGCCTGCACTGCATTACCAGAGTAAGTGAAATCACATTGATTGCTATTGTGTAGCCAGAGATAAATGAATCAAGGAACATTTTGCTTCAATCACCACTTTTTGTTAAATGCTGAAAAGGAGTTGTTTGCAGTGATGAGAGGAAACTGGTCAGGATTGTAGTGACACGTGATTTCCCAATAATCAGTCGGAAATTGTTCCCAAACTGCAATGCTTATTGCAATAAATATGCCTGTTCAACTGCAAAAAGTGATTTAACTTAGAATATGTCATGAAATTAACTTAATTAGACAAACAATTTAAATCATTGAATCTTATAGCACAGAAGAAAGCCATTTGGCCCATTGTGGCTGTGCCAGCTCAGTGTAAGAACTATCCAATTAGTTCCATCACCCTGTTCTTTCCCCCTAGCCAAGCAATGTTTTCCTTTTCAGCTATTTATCAATCCCCTTTTGGAAGTTACTATTGAATCTGCTTCCACCACCCTTCCAGGCAGTGCATTCCAGATCATAACAACTTGTTGTGTAAAATAAATTCTCCTCCTATCCCCACTCCCCCACCCCCTGCAGTTCTTTCTTAATTCTGTGTCCACTGGTTACCAACCCTTCTGCAGTGAAAACAGTTTCTATTTATTTACTCCATCGAAACTCTCATAATTAAGGACGCTAAGCCACAAGAAGGATATCGGCAACCCTGCATCCTGGGATGTGGTCTGTCCAGGGGAAATAGTGATTTACACATACTTCCTTCAATTTTGCATATTGTAATCACTGTCCACGATGTGTCTCCTATACAATGGGGAGACCAAATGCAGATTGGATGGTCATCCTGAGCATCCGGTCACTTGCCATTTTAATACACTGCTCCACTCCCACTCAGACCTCTCTGTCCTCTGCTTCCTACACTGATGCAATAAAGCTCATTGTAAACTCAAGGAACAGCACCTCAACTTTCAATTAGGCACTTTACAGCATTCTGGACTAAATAGCGTGTTTAACAATTTCCGATCATAACTACTGCATTTTTTCAGACAGCTGGTGCTGGTAATGATTCTGCTGTTCATTAAATCTCTCCTGCCTTTCACACTGCCGCAGACCTTCCCTTTTGCTCCCTCTTTCCCTGCCTCTGTGTTTGTTCAAAACCTATTACATCTATAACATTTTCCAGTTCTGACTAAAGGTCACCAACCTGAAACATTGGGTTGGATTTTGTTCTGGTGATGGGGGTCGCAGCGGCAGGCCAGGTGGTTGGGGGGGGGGGGTGGCGCGGGGGGGGTGCGGGGTGGGGGGAGACCCTTCCTCTTCCCTTCGTTGGACTCCTGTTGCAATTCTATGGTGAGAGTGGGAGGGGGCTCTGGCCAGGGGTGTGGCCATTGCCACCGGGGGAGCCCCGGTGGCCATGGATTGACCTCAAAAGATAGATGCCCCCCCGCAGCCCACCCCACCGAGTTTGCTAGGAGACTGCCAGGCTTTACCTGGCAGTGTCTCCATGTGGCTTTACCTGGCAGTGTCTCCATGCGGCAACAGGCCCCTCTGTAATCCATAAAATTGGAGCGAAGGTGAGAAGAGGCGCTTTATCGGCCATTAATTGGTCACATAAGGGCCTCAATTGGCCTGGGGTGGGAAGGCTAACCTTGGCTTTCCCCACCACAGACAAAATGGCAGGCGGCCAGGACACCGTCAGACACAACACCCCTTGCCATTTTCTTTGGCCCCCCCACCTCCATTTCCGTCTCCAAGGGCAGGATAAAATCCTACCTGTTAACTCTGTTTCTCTCTCCTCAGACGCTGCCTGGCCTGCTGAATATTTACAGCATTTCTGTTTATATTCCAGATTTCCATTATCCGCAGTATTCTGCTGTTCATTAAATCTCTCCTGCCTTTCACCCTGCCGCAGAACTTCCCTTTTGCTTTTGCTGGGATGGTCTTGATGGCAGGTGATGTGGTAGTGATTAGCTTGCTAGCCATCCATTCACTAAACGCCCTCTGGTATGGTAACCTGAAAAGGAAGGAGAGTTGTTATGCACCTTGGACTGATCACTTGTAACACAGAGGTCATCAGCCATTGTGAGTTGGCAATCATCCTTTGTCATGAAGCCAGCATCACTTTCTGTTGGTTAATGTCTCTGCTAGAAGTCATGGTCAGAACGGTTCATTTGAGTTAGTGCCAGCCCAGTTTTCTCCAGCAAACCCATGAGGGCAACATTAGGGTATTGAGAAAGCATTATACTGATTTGGCATCTGACCAACAGACCATAGCAAGGATCCATCTGCACAGCGGTTGGAAAAGCTAATGGAGCATGCTGCACAAATAGAGGCCTTAATGAACCAGTTTCATGGGAAGAGGTCCACTCCACACTAGAGTAGCTAGGGCAGCTGGCATGGATGATATTCATGCCAAATTCATAAAAGCTGCTCAAAATGAGACGTAGGGGAATTGCGTTAATGGTCTTGGCAAACAGTAGCAAGTGCCAAAGACTCACCTTGAAGTTCTCCTTCTGAAGTTGCTGAAGCAGTTTCGGTCAGCACACATCACTTTTGATCGAACGTTATGGGCTGAAATTTTATGGGTAGGCCCAAGGTTCCACCACTGGGACCAGAAGCGGGTGCTGCTACTGCGTGCAAATTGATCCCCCAATGGAACGCAATCTTGCATTGGCTAGCCAATTAACTTTCAGGTGTCGCTGCTGGAGCTGTTGGCACCATATTTAAAGGGCTTGCAGCGCTCGGAAGATATCTGGTGCCCCTGACTGGAGTCATTGCCCCGAAAGGAGCCATTACTCTGACTGGAGTCAATACCTTGACTGGAGCCATTACTCTGACTGGAGCCATTACCCTGATGGGAGCCATTACCCTGACTGGAGCCATTAATCTGACTGGAGCCATTACTCTGACTGGAGCCATTACCCTGACTGGAGCCATTACCCTGATGGGAGCCAATACCTTGACTGGAGCCATTACTCTGACTGGAGCCATTACTCTGACTGGAGCCATTACCCTGACTGGAGCCATTACCCTGACTGGAGCCATTCCCCTGACTGGAGCCAATACCTTGACTGGAGCCATTACTCTGACTGGAGCCATTACTCTGACTGGAGCCATTACCCTGACGGGAGCCATTGCCCTGACTGGAGCCATTAATCTGACTGGAGCCATTACTCTGACTGGAGCCATTACCCTGACTGGAGCCAATACCCTGACTGGAGCCATTACTCTGACTGGAGCCATTACTCTGACTGGAGCCATTACCCTGACGGGAGCCATTGCCCTGACTGGAGCCATTAATCTGACTGGAGCCATTGCCCTGACTGGAGCCATTACCCTGATGGGAGCCATTGCCCTGACTGGAGCCATTAATCTGACTGGAGCCATTACTCTGACTGGAGCCATTACCCTGACTGGAGCCATTCCCCTGACTGGAGCCAATACCTTGACTGGAGCCATTACTCTGACTGGAGCCATTAATCTGACTGGAGCCATTACTCTGACTGGAGCCATTACCCTGACTGGAGCCATTCCCCTGACTGGAGCCATTACCCTGACTGGAGCCATTGCCCTGACTGGAGCCAACACTCTGACTGGAGCCATTACCCTGACTGGAGCCATTGCCCTGACTGGAGCCATTGCCCTGACTGGAGCCATTACTCTGACTGGAGCCATTACCCTGACTGGAGCCATTCCCCTGACTGGAGCCATTACCCTGACTGGAGCCATTGCCCTGACTGGAGCCAACACTCTGACTGGAGCCATTACCCTGACTGGAGCCATTGCCCTGACTGGAGCCATTGCTCTGACTGGAGCCATTACCCTGATGGGAGCCATTGCCCTGACTGGAGCCATTAATCTGACTGGAGCCATTACCCTGACTGGAGCCATTACCCTGACTGGAGCCAATACCTTGACTGGAGCCATTACTCTGACTGGAGCCATTAATCTGACTGGAGCCATTACCCTGACTGGAGCCATTACCCTGACTGGAGCCATTACCTTGACTGGAGCCATTACTCTGACTGGAGCCATTAATCTGACTGGAGCCATTACCCTGACTGGAGCCATTGCCCTGACTGGAGCCAACACTCTGACTGGAGCCATTACCCTGACTGGAGCCATTGCCCTGACTGGAGCCATTGCTCTGACTGGAGCCATTCCCCTGACTGGAGCCATTCCCCTGACTGGAGCCATTGCCCTGATGGGAGCCATTGCCCTGACTGGAGCCATTACCCTGACTGGAGCCATTCCCCTGACTGGAGCCAATACCTTGACTGGAGCCATTACTCTGACTGGAGCCATTACTCTGACTGGAGCCATTGCCCTGACTGGAGCCATTAATCTGACTGGAGCCATTACCCTGACGGGAGCCATTGCCCTGACTGGAGCCATTACCCTGACTGGAGCCATTGCCCTGACTGGAGCCATTAATCTGACTGGAGCCATTACTCTGACTGGAGCCATTACTCTGACTGGAGCCATTAATCTGACTGGAGCCATTACCCTGACGGGAGCCATTGCCCTGACTGGAGCCATTAATCTGACTGGAGCCATTACTCTGACTGGAGCCATTACCCTGACTGGAGCCATTACCCTGACTGGAGCCATTGCCCTGACTGGAGCCATTACCCTGACTGGAGCCATTGCCCTGACTGGAGCCATTGCTCTGACTGGAGCCATTCCCCTGACTGGAGCCATTCCCCTGACTGGAGCCATTCCCCTGACTGGAGCCATTGCCCTGACTGGAGCCAACACTCTGACTGGAGCCATGACCCTGACTGGAGCCATTGCCCTGACTGGAGCCATTGCTCTGACTGGAGCCAACACTCTGACTGGAGCCATTACCCTGACTGGAGCCATTGCCCTGACTGGAGCCATTACCCTGACTGGAGCCATTCCCCTGACTGGAGCCAACACTCTGACTGGAGCCATTACCCTGACTGGAGCCATTGCCCTGACTGGAGCCATTGCTCTGACTGGAGCCATTACCCTGACTGGAGCCAACACTCTGACTGGAGCCATGACCCTGACTGGAGCCATTGCTCTGACTGGAGCCATTACCCTGACTGGAGCCATTCCCCTGACTGGAGCCAACACTCTGACTGGAGCCATTACCCTGACTGGAGCCATTGCCCTGACTGGAGCCATTGCTCTGACTGGAGCCATTACCCTGACTGGAGCCATTCCCCTGACTGGAGCCATTACTCTGACTGGAGCCAACACTCTGACTGGAGCCATTACCCTGACTGGAGCCATTCCCCTGACTGGAGCCATTACTCTGACTGGAGCCATTACCCTGACTGGAGCCATTGCCCTGACTGGAGCCATTGCCCTGACTGGAGCCATTGCTCTGACTGGAGCCATTACTCTGACTGGAGCCATGACCCAGAAAGGAGCCATTACTCTGACTGGCGCCATTAATCTGACTGGAGCCATTACTCTGAAAGGCGCCATTACTCTGAAAGGAGCCATTACTCTGACTGGAGCCATTACCCTGACTGGAGCCATTACTCTGAATGGAACCATTGCCCTGAAAGGAGCCATTACCCTGACTGGAGCCATTACCCTGACTGGAGCCATTACTCTGACTGGAGCCATTACCCTGACTGGAGCCATTACTCTGACTGGAGCCATTACTCTGAATGGAGCCATTACCCTGACTGGAGGCATTACTCTGAATGGAGCCATTGCCCTGAAAGGAGCCATTACCCTGACTGGAGCCATTACTCTGACTGGAGCTATTATGCTGACTGGAGCCATTACTCTGACTGGAGCCATTACTCTGACTGGAGCCATTAACCTGACTGGAGCCATTACTCTGACTGGAGCCATTGCCCTGACTGGAGCCATTACTCTGACTGGAGCCATTGCCCTGACTGGAGCCATTACTCTGACTGGAGCCATTACTCTGACAGGAGCCATTAACCTGACTGGAGCCATTGTCCTGAAAGGAGCCATTACCCTGACTGGAGCCATTACTCTGACTGGAGCCATTACTCTGAAAGGAGCCATTAACCTGACTGGAGCCATTACTCTGACTGGAGCCATTACTCTGACAGGAGCCATTAACCTGACTGGAGCCATTACTCTGACTGGAGCCATTGCCCTGACAGGAGCCATTAACCTGACTGGAGCCATTACTCTGACTGGAGCCATTACTCTGAAAGGAGCCATTAACCTGACTGGAGCCATTACTCTGACTGGAGCCATTACTCTGAAAGGAGCCATTAACCTGACTGGAGCCATTACTCTGACTGGAGCCATTACCCTGACTGGAGCCATTGCCCTGAAAGGAGCCATTAACCTGACTGGAGCCATTACTCTGACTGGAGCCATTACCCTGACTGGAGCCATTGCCATGAAAGGAGCCATTACCCTGACTGGAGTCATTACGCTGACTGGAGACATTGCCCTGACTGGAGCCACTGGCCTGACTGGAGCCACTGCCCTGACTGGAGCCACTGCCCTGACTGGAGCCACTGGCCTGACTGGAGTCACTGCCCTGACTGGAGCCACAGGCCTGACTGGAGCCACTGCCCTGACTGGAGCCACTGCCCTGACTGGAGCCACAGGCCTGACTGGAGCCACTGCCCTGACTGGACCCACTGCCCTGACTGGGGCCACAGGCTTGACGGGAGCCACAGGCCTGACAGGAGCCACTGCCCTCACTGGAGCCACAGGCCTGACTGGAGCCACTGCCCTGACTGGAGCCACAGGCCTGACTGGAGCCACTGTACTGACTGGAGCGACTGCCCTGATGGGAGCGACAGGCCTGACGGGAGCCACTGCTCTGATGGGAGTCACTGCTCTGACTGGAGCCACAGGCCTGACTAGAGACACGGCCCTGACTGGAGCCACATGCCTGACTGGAGCCGCAGGCTCACTGGAGCCACAGGCCTGACTGGAGCCACTGCCCTGACTGGAGCCGCATGCCTGACTGGAGCCACAGGCCTGACTGGAGCCACTGCCCTGATGGGAGCCACTGCTCTGACGGGAGCCACTGCTCTGACGGGAGTCACTGCCATGACTGAAGCCACTGACCTGACTGGAACCACAGGCCTGACGGGAGTCACTGCCCTGACTGGAGCCAATGCCCTGACTGGAGCCACTGCCTTGACTGGAGCCACTGCCCTGACTGGATCCACAGGCTTGACTGGAGGCACTGGCCTGACTGGAGCCACTGCCCTGACTGGAGCCACTGCCCTGACTGGAGCCACAGGCCTGACTGGAGCCACTGCCCTGACTGGACCCACTGCCCTGACTGGGGCCACAGGCTTGACGGGAGCCACAGGCCTGACAGGAGCCACTGCCCTCACTGGAGCCACAGGCCTGACTGGAGCCACTGCCCTGACTGGAGCCACAGGCCTGACTGGAGCCACTGTACTGACTGGAGCGACTGCCCTGATGGGAGCGACAGGCCTGACGGGAGCCACTGCTCTGATGGGAGTCACTGCTCTGACTGGAGCCACAGGCCTGACTAGAGACACGGCCCTGACTGGAGCCACATGCCTGACTGGAGCCGCAGGCTCACTGGAGCCACAGGCCTGACTGGAGCCACTGCCCTGATGGGAGCCACTGCTCTGACGGGAGCCACTGCTCTGACGGGAGTCACTGCCATGACTGAAGCCACTGACCTGACTGGAACCACAGGCCTGACGGGAGTCACTGCCCTGACCGGAGCCAATGCCCTGACTGGAGCCACTGCCTTGACTGGAGCCACTGCCCTGACTGGATCCACAGGCTTGACTGGAGGCACTGGCCTGACTGGAGCCACTGCCCTGACTGGAGCCACAGGCTTGACTGGAGCCACAATCCTGACTGGAGCCACAATCCTGACTGGAGCCACAGGCTTGACTGGAGCCACTGCCCTGATGGGAGCCACAGGTCTGACGGGAGCCACTGCCCTGACTGGAGCCACAGGCCTGACTGGAGCCACAGGCCTGACTGGAGCCACTGCCCTGACTGCAGCCACAGGCCTGACTGGAGCCACTGCCCTGATGGGAGCCACAGGCCTGACGGGAGTCACTGCCCTGACTGGAGCCACAGGCCTGACGGGAGTCACTGCCCTGACTGGAGCCACAGGCCTGACTGGAGCCACAGGCTTGACTGGAGCCACTGCCCTGACTGGAGCCACGGGCGTGATGGGAGCCACTGCCCTGATGGGAGCCACAGGCCTGACGCGAGCCACTGCCCTGACTGGAGCCACTGCCTTGACTGGAGCCACTGCCCTGACTGGAGCCACTACCTTGACTGGAGCCACTGCTCTGACTGGAGCCATTGCCCTGAAAGGAGCCACTGCCCTGACTGGAGCCACTGGCCTGATGGGAGCCACTGCCCTGATGGGAGCCACAGGCCTGACGCGAGCCACTGCCCTGACGGGAGTCACTGCCCTGACTGAAGCCACAGGCCTGACTGGAGCCACTGCCCTGACTGGAGTCACAGGCCTGACTGGA
The DNA here is from genome assembly GCF_036365525.1 of Heterodontus francisci. Lineage (NCBI taxonomy): Eukaryota > Metazoa > Chordata > Chondrichthyes > Heterodontiformes > Heterodontidae > Heterodontus > Heterodontus francisci. The sequence goes on along the minus strand of NC_090390.1, from coordinate 33,889,685 downwards.
GCCACTGCCCTGACTGAAGCCACAGGCCTGACTGGAGCCACTGCCCTGACTGGAGCCACGGGCGTGACTGGAGCCACTGCCCTGACTGGAGCCACTGCCTTGACTGGAGTCACTTCCCTGACTGGAGCCACTGCCTTGACTGGAGCCACTGCCTTGACTGGAGCCACAGTCCTGACTGGAGTCACTGCACTGACTGGAGTCACTTCCCTGACTGGAGCCACTGCCTTGACTGGAGCCACAGTCCTGACTGGAGCCACAGTCCTGACTGGAGCCACTGCCCTGACTGGAGCCACTGCCTTGACTGGAGCCACAGTCCTGACTGGAGCCACTGCCTTGACTGGAGCCACTGACCTGACTGGAGCCACTGCCTTGACTGGAGCCACTACCCTGACTGGAGCCACTGACCTGACTGGAGCCACTGCCCTGACAGGAGCCACAGGCTTGACTGGAGCCACTGCCTTGACTGGAGCCACTGACCTGACTGGAGCCACTGACCTGACTGGAGCCACAGGCCTGACGGGAGTCACTGCCCTGACTGGAGCCACTGCCCTTACTGGAGCCACTGCCTTGACTGGACCCACTGCCCTGACTGGAGCCACAGGCTTGACTGGAGCCACTGCCCTGACTGGAGCCACAGGCTTGACTGGAGCCACCGTCCTGACAGGAGCCACCGCCCTGACTGGAGCCACAGGCCTGACTGGAGCCACTGCCCTGACTGGAGCCACAGGCCTGACTGGAGCCACTGCCCTGACTGGAGCCACAGGCTTGATTGGAGCCACAGGCCTGACTGGAGCCACTGCCCTGACTGGAGCCAGAGGCTTGACTGGACCCACTGCCCTGACTGTAGCCACAGGCTTGACTGGAGCCACAGGCCTGACTGGAGTCACTGCCCTGACTGGAGCCACAGGCCTGACTGGAGCCACGGTCCTGACTGGAGCCACAGGCTTGACTGGAGCCACTGCCCTGACTGGAGCCACAGGCCTGACTGGAGCCACTGCCCTGATGGGAGCCACAGGCCTGACGGGAGTCACTGCCCTGACTGGAGCCACAGGCCTGATGGGAGTCACTGCCCTGACTGGAGTCACTGCCCTGACTGGAGCCACTGCCCTGACTGGACCCACTGCCTTGACTGGAGCCACAGGCCTGACGGGAGCCACTGCCCTGACTGGAGCCATAGGCCTGACTGGAGCCACAGGCTTGACTGGAGCCACAGCCCTGATGGGAGCCACAGGCCTGATGGGAGTCACTGCCCTGACTGGACCCACTGCCCTGACTGTAGCCACTGCCCTGACTGGATCCACAGGCTTGACTGGAGCCACTGGCCTGACTGGAGCCACAGGCTTGACTGGAGCCACCGTCCTGTCTGGAGCCACTGCACTGACTGGAGCCACAGGCCTGACTGGAGCCACTGCCCTGACTGGAGCCACAGGCCTGACTGGAGCCACTGCCCTGACTGGAGCCACAGGCTTGACTGGACCCAGTGCCCTGACTGGATCCACAGGCTTGACTGGAGCCACCGTCCTGACAGGAGCCACTGCCCTGACTGGAGCCACTGCCCTGACTGGAGTCACAGGCCTGGCTGGAGCCACTGCCCTGACTGGAGTCACAGGCTTGATTGGAGCCACAGGCCTGACTGGAGCCACTGCCCTGACTGGAGCCACAGGCTTGACTGGAGCCACAGGCCTGACTGGAGCCACAGGCATGACTGGAGCCACGGTCCTGACTGGAGCCACAGGCCTGACTGGAGCCACTGCCCTGACTGGAGCCACAGGCTTGACTGGACCCACTGCCCTGACTGGAGCCACAGGCTTGACTGGAGCCACAGGCCTGACTGGAGCCACTGCCCTGACTGGAGCCACAGGCCTGACTGGAGCCACGGTCCTGACTGGAGCCACAGGCTTGACTGGAGCCACTGCCCTGACTGGAGCCACAGGCCTGACTGGAGCCACTGCCCTGATGGGAGCCACAGGCCTGACGGGAGTCACTGCCCTGACTGGAGCCACTGCCCTGACTGGAGTCACTGCCCTGACTGGAGCCACTGCCCTGACTGGAGCCACAGGCCTGACTGGAGTCACTGACCTGACTGGAGCCACTGCCTTGACTGGAGCCACAGGCTTGACTGGAGCCACTGCCTTGACGGGAGCCACTGCCCTGACTGGAGCCACAGGCCTGACTGGAGTCACTGCCCTGACTGGAGCCATAGGCCTGACTGGAGTCACTGCCCTGACTGGAGCCACAGGCCTGACTGGAGTCACTGCCCTGACTGGACCCACTGCCCTGACTGGAGCCACAGGCCTGACTGGAGCCACTGCCCTGACTGGAGCCACTGCCCTGACTGGACCAACTGCCTGACTGGAGCCACAGTCCTGACTGGAGCCACTGCCCTGACTGGAGCCACAGGCTTGACTGGAGCCACTGCCCTGACTGGAGCCACAGTCCTGACTGGAGCAACAGCCTTGACTGGAGCCACTGCCTTCACGGGAGCCACTGCCCTGACTGGAGCCACAGGCCTGACTGGAGCCACTGCCCTGATGGGAGCCACAGGCCTGACGGGAGTCACTGCCCTGACTGGAGCCACAGGCCTGATGGGAGTCACTGCCCTGACTGGAGTCACAGGCCTGAATGGAGCCACTGCCCTGACTGGACCCACTGCCTTGACTGGAGCCACAGGCCTGACGGGAGCCACTGCCCTGACTGGAGCCATAGGCCTGACTGGAGCCACAGGCTTGACTGGAGCCACAGCCCTGATGGGAGCCACAGGCCTGATGGGAGTCACTGCCCTGACTGGACCCACTGCCCTGACTGTAGCCACTGCCCTGACTGGATCCACAGGCTTGACTGGAGCCACTGGCCTGACTGGAGCCACAGGCTTGACTGGAGCCACCGTCCTGTCTGGAGCCACTGCACTGACTGGAGCCACAGGCCTGACTGGAGCCACTGCCATGACTGGAGCCACAGGCCTGACTGGAGCCACTGCCCTGACTGGAGCCACAGGCTTGACTGGACCCAGTGCCCTGACTAGATCCACAGGCTTGACTGGAGCCACCGTCCTGACAGGAGCCACTGCCCTGACTGGAGCCACTGCCCTGACTGGAGTCACAGGCCTGACTGGAGCCACTGCCCTGACTGGAGTCACAGGCTTGATTGGAGCCACAGGCCTGACTGGAGCCACTGCCCTGACTGGAGCCACAGGCTTGACTGGAGCCACAGGCCTGACTGGAGCCACAGGCATGACTGGAGCCACGGTCCTGACTGGAGCCACAGGCCTGACTGGAGCCACTGCCCTGACTGGAGCCACAGGCTTGACTGGACCCACTGCCCTGACTGGAGCCACAGGCTTGACTGGAGCCACAGGCCTGACTGGAGCCACTGCCCTGACTGGAGCCACAGGCCTGACTGGAGCCACGGTCCTGACTGGAGCCACAGGCTTGACTGGAGCCACTGCCCTGACTGGAGCCACAGGCCTGACTGGAGCCACTGCCCTGATGGGAGCCACAGGCCTGACGGGAGTCACTGCCCTGACTGGAGCCACTGCCCTGACTGGAGTCACTGCCCTGACTGGAGCCACTGCCCTGACTGGAGCCACTGCCCTGACTGGAGCCACAGGCCTGACTGGAGTCACTGACCTGACTGGAGCCACTGCCCTGACTGGAGCCACTGCCCTGACTGGAGTCACAGGCCTGACTGGAGCCACTGCCCTGACTGGAGTCACAGGCTTGATTGGAGCCACAGGCCTGACTGGAGCCACTGCCCTGACTGGAGCCACAGGCTTGACTGGAGCCACAGGCCTGACTGGAGCCACAGGCATGACTGGAGCCACGGTCCTGACTGGAGCCACAGGCCTGACTGGAGCCACTGCCCTGACTGGAGCCACAGGCTTGACTGGACCCACTGCCCTGACTGGAGCCACAGGCTTGACTGGAGCCACAGGCCTGACTGGAGCCACTGCCCTGACTGGAGCCACAGGCCTGACTGGAGCCACGGTCCTGACTGGAGCCACAGGCTTGACTGGAGCCACTGCCCTGACTGGAGCCACAGGCCTGACTGGAGCCACTGCCCTGATGGGAGCCACAGGCCTGACGGGAGTCACTGCCCTGACTGGAGCCACTGCCCTGACTGGAGTCACTGCCCTGACTGGAGCCACTGCCCTGACTGGAGCCACTGCCCTGACTGGAGCCACAGGCCTGACTGGAGTCACTGACCTGACTGGAGCCACTGCCTTGACTGGAGCCACAGGCTTGACTGGAGCCACTGCCTTGACGGGAGCCACTGCCCTGACTGGAGCCACAGGCCTGACTGGAGTCACTGCCCTGACTGGAGCCATAGGCCTGACTGGAGTCACTGCCCTGACTGGAGCCACAGGCCTGACTGGAGTCACTGCCCTGACTGGACCCACTGCCTTGACTGGAGCCACAGGCCTGACTGGAGCCACTGCCCTGACTGGAGCCACTGCCCTGACTGGACCAACTGCCTTGACTGGAGCCACAGGCCTGACTGGAGCCACTGCCCTGACTGGAGCCACAGTCCTGACTGGAGCCACTGCCCTGACTGGAGCCACAGGCTTGACTGGAGCCACTGCCCTGACTGGAGCCACAGTCCTGACTGGAGCAACAGCCTTGACTGGAGCCACTGCCTTCACGGGAGCCACTGCCCTGACTGGACCAACTGCCTTGACTGGAGCCACGATCCTGACGGGAGCCACTGCCTTGACTGGAGCCACTGCCCTGACTGGAGCCACAGTCCTGACTGGAGCCACTGCCCTGACTGGAGCCACTGCTTTGACTGGAGCCACTGCCCTGACTGGAGCCACAGGCCTGACTGGAGCCACTGCCCTGACTGGAGCCACAGGCTTGATTGGAGCCACAGGCCTGACTGGAGCCACTGCCCTGACTGGAGCCAGAGGCTTGACTGGACCCACTGCCCTGACTGGAGCCACAGGCTTGACTGGAGCCACAGGCCTGACTGGAGTCACTGCCCTGACTGGAGCCACAGGCCTGACTGGAGCCACGGTCCTGACTGGAGCCACAGGCTTGACTGGAGCCACTGCCCTGACTGGAGCCACAGGCCTGACTGGAGCCACTGCCCTGATGGGAGCCACAGGCCTGACGGGAGTCACTGCCCTGACTGGAGCCACAGGCCTGATGGGAGTCACTGCCCTGACTGGAGTCACAGGCCTGACGGGAGCCACTGCCCTGACTGGAGCCATAGGCCTGACTGGAGCCACAGGCTTGACTGGAGCCACAGCTCTGATGGGAGCCACAGGCCTGATGGGAGTCACTGCCCTGACTGGACCCACTGCCCTGACTGTAGCCACTGCCCTGACTGGAGCCACTGCCCTGACTGGAGCCACAGGCCTGACTGGAGTCACTGCCCTGACTGGAGCCACTGCCTTGACTGGAGCCACAGGCTTGACTGGAGCCACTGCCTTGACGGGAGCCACTGCCCTGACTGGAGCCACAGGCCTGACTGGAGTCACTGCCCTGACTGGAGCCACAGGCCTGACTGGAGTCACTGCCCTGACTGGAGCCACAGGCCTGACTGGAGTCACTGCCCTGACTGGACCCACTGCCTTGACTGGAGCCACAGGCCTGACTGGAGCCACTGCCCTGACTGGAGCCACTGCCCCGACTGGACCAACTGCCTTGACTGGAGCCACAGGCCTGACTGGAGCCACTGCCCTGACTGGAGCCACAGTCCTGACTGGAGCCACTGCCCTGACTGGAGCCACAGGCTTGACTGGAGCCACTGCCCTGACTGGAGCCACTGCCTTCACGGGAGCCACTGCCCTGACTGGACCAACTGCCTTGACTGGAGCCACGGTCCTGACGGGAGCCACTGCCTTGACTGGAGCCACTGCCCTGACTGGAGCCACAGTCCTGACTGTAGCAACAGCCTTGACTGGAGCCACTGCCTTCACGGGAGCCACTGCCCTGACTGGACCAACTGCCTTGACTGGAGCCACGGTCCTGACGGGAGCCACTGCCTTGACTGGAGCCACTGCCCTGACTGGAGCCACAGTCCTGACTGTAGCCACTGCCCTGACTGGAGCCACTGCTTTGACTGGAGCCACTGCCCTGACTGGAGCCACAGGCCTGACTGGAGCCACTGCCCTGACTGGAGCCACTGCTTTGACTGGAGCCACTGCCCTGACTGGAGCCACAGGCTTGACTGGAGCAACAGCCTTGACTGGAGCCACTGCCTTCACGGGAGCCACTGCCCTGACTGGAGCCACAGTCCTGACGGGAGCCACTGCTTTGACTGGAGCCACTTCCCTGACTGGAGCCACTGCCTTGACTGGAGCCACTGCCTTGACTGGAGCCGCTGCCCTAATGGGAGTCACTGCCCTGACTGGAGTCACTGCCCTGACTGGAGCCACTGCCCTAACTGGAGCCACTGGCCTGACTGGAGCCACTGCACTGATGGGAGTCACTGCTCTGACTGGAGCCACTGGCCTGACTGGAGCCACTGCCCTTACTGGAGCCACTGCCCTGATGGGAGTCACTGCTCTGACTGGAGCCACAGGCCTGACTGGAGCCACTGCCCTGACTGGAGCCACTTGCCTGACTGGAGCCTCGGCCCTAACTGGATCCACTTGCCTGACTGGAGCCACTGCCCTGACTGGAGCCACAGTCCTGACTGGAGCCACTGGCCTGACTGGAGCCACAGTCCTGACTGGAGCCACTGCCCTGACGGGAGTCACTGCTCTGACTGGAGCCACTGGCCTGACTGGAGCCATTGCCCTTACTGGAGCCACTGGCCTGACTGGAGCCACTGCCCTGATGGATGTCACTGCTCTGACTGAAGCCACTGCCCTACCTGGAGCCACTGCCCTAACTGGAGCCACTGCCCTGACTGGAGCCACACCCACACGCAAGCTGATTTTGGTGGCACGTGTTCAGAAATGCAAAACCTTTTGATCTATCTGTCCTCTCACACAGGTCAACAATAAGAACAGTGAGCTGCCATGTCCACCTCTAAGGAGGAGGAGGAGACCTCAGAAGGTGCATTGTCACATCATTCCCGTGCATCTTCCACCAATGCATATACTCTCACATTGGTGGGTATCCATTCACGCTTAGATTCGGGGTCACAACCAGGTGAGAGCACCACAAATGCGCCTGAGCAGCTGTCGGAGATTGTGACAGCTGAGGCCATTGACATTGGAAGAGTGAGTGAGGTCTGGATGATGTGAGCCTGAAGCTGATGATGTGCCTCTGGAGTCACCAGTATTGCCGCAGATGCTGGACATTCTGTGTGAGGTGCGTGAAGATCTGGCAGAGATTCCAGACAGTATGCACACCCTGGCTTGGTCAAGAAAAGAGTCCATCCAGGCCACGAGTGCTGCCACTTCCCTCTTATCTGTCTGCGTAGCCTCCTCTGTCAAGAGTTTGGTGACTCTCCTGGAGAGCCACATCCAGCAGTCCAGTCAGTGGATGCCGGAGATGCACACAGACCTGCAGGCCATTGCCTTGTCCATGAGATTTACTAGTCTGATTCCTGATTTACTAGGCTGATTCCTGGGATGGCAGGATTGACATATGAGGAGAGATTGGGTCGACTAGGCCTATATTCACTAGAGTTTAGAAGAATGAGAGGGGATCTCATAGAAACCTATAAAATTCTAACAGGACTAGGCAGGCTAGATACAGGGAGGATGTTCCCGATGGCTGGGGAGTCCAAAACCAGGGGTCATAGTCTCAGGATACGGGGTATGCCATTTAGAACCGAGATTAGGAGAAATTTCTTCACGGAGGGTGTGAACCTGTGGAATTCTCTACCGCAGAAGGCAGTGGAGGCCAAGTCATTAAATATATTCAAGAAGGAGATCGATATATTTCTTAATGCCAAAGGGATCAGGGGGTATGGGGAGAAAGCGGGAACAGGGTACTGAATTAGATGATCAGCCACGATCTATTTTGAATAGCGGAGCAGGCCCAAAGGGCCGAATGGCCTACTCCTCCTATTTTCTATGTTTCTATGAGTTCTGTGCAGCAGTAGCAAGGCAAGAGGGGAGAACAAGGTGCCTGGATTGTCCATCGAGTCCCTGGACTGCTCAGGTGAGCAAGGAGGTATAAGTGTGCCTTGTGAGGGAGGAGAAGCAGTAGCCTTCCACATCTGGGGGTTCCTCTCAGAACACTCCTAGTGTGAACAGAGGCTCCTCAGCCCCTCTGCCAGTAACACCAGTACCTCAAGTTTCTGCAACAACTGAGGAATCTCCTGCACCTGTGCAGGAGGCCCCAGAATGCTGGGGCCCTCCAGGCCTCAGACAACCAGAGGACGGCTGCCAAGGTCATCCCAAGCCATGGGGTAGCAGGGTCAGCAGCCTGTCTCCACCTCAGCTGGATGCACCATGTAAGAGCACTCATAGGAGAAATAAGAAAACCCATTAGATGTACTTGGGGTTCACAGGCAAATACAATGTTAAGGAAATACTGCTTATGTCTGTTTATGTTTTCAATAAAGATGTACTGCATTATGTCAACATCTCTTTCCATTACTGATGGCCCTCTGGAACCTCAGGAATACCTGGGCTCGCCCTAAGGGCTGTGTGGATGTCACTTTGCCCATGCTGAAGATCAAGGTGTCACTGTACACAAGATTCTTTTAACTGAGGTGAACGACAACAGTGCAGGATGAAGGTGGATCAGTATTTGATTGGAAGTATGAGGTAGCAAGGCTCATCTAAAATGTGTCCCGAGCCTTCCTAGCGCCTATGTCATTACGCCTTTCATGTGCTCCCTGGTGTCTTTCAGGATGCAGCAGCTGGTCAACAGCTTCCTCATCATCCTCCTTGTCTGAGGCGGCATCGCGCTCCACTATATCCTCATTGTTCAGGGCCTCCACCCTCTGTATCATTAAGTTGCGCAGCATGCAGGATGCCAGCATGATACGTGAGATGCTCACTGGGGCATATTGAAGCTCACGACTGGATCGATCCAGGCATCTAAATTTCATCTTCAGGAGACCTAAAGCCTGGCCGATAGTGGCTCGGGTTGCTGCATGGCAGGTTGTGTTTCTCCTCTGCTTCTGTCCTTGGTTCCTCACAGCAGTCAGTCGCCATCTCTTTAGTGGGTAGCCATTGTCACCAAAAATTCAACCTTGAAGGCACTCAGGGGGAGTGAAAAGCTCAAGCATCTGGGAGTGCCTGAGTATGTAGACGTCGTGGCTGTTTCCAGGGTATGATGCACCCACCTGCAGGATCCGTTGGTGGTGGTCACAGACTGGTTGGACGTTAAGGGAATGGAAGCCCTTTCTGTTAATGAAGGCTGATGGCTGGCCTGTGGGAGCCTTGACGGCCACATGCATGCAGTTGATGACACCCTGCACCTGAGGGAATCCAGCAAAGGCCCCGAATCCTATGGCTCTCTCAGACTGACTGTCTGGATCAGTGCGATAATGTATGTATTGACTGGCCCTCTTGAAGAGAGCATCAGTCACTATCTTGATGCAATGATGTACTGCTGATTGGGAGATGCCACACATCTCTCCAGTGGCTCCCTGGAAAGAACCGAAGGCCTAGAAGTTAATGGCCATAGTGAACTTCACCGCCACTGGCATCGGATGACCACCAACATCATTGGGGTTCAGGTCATCTGTCACCAATGGCACAAAGGTTTGTGACAGTCTCTCGGGAGAGGCACAAGCTTTGGCGACACTGCCGCTCCGACAGTTGGAGGTAGCTCATACTCTGTCTGTAGACCTTTGCTACAGCATACCTAGTTTTTCTCGCTGCAGCCTGCTCATGGTCCCCCCTGCAGCCTTCTCCCACTTTCACCCCTCCCCCGCCCCGAGGCTGCCTCTGTAGGTGGTCATGCAGTTGCTGCTGTCTCACTGCTTGTGGCTGCAGCTCTCTGTCTCTCTCAGGTGCTCTACCTCACAAGAGGACCCACCTCCTGAGTGCACGATGCCCAAGGCCATTGGGCACTCCCGATCTCAAGGGCCTCTCTCCCAGATGCAACCACCACACTCCAGCCCCTCTCACTCCCCTTTCAATCCACCTCAGTGCCAGTAGCCAGATGGCAGCATACCCCCAAAGCCATGGCACCTGAACACCCTTGCAACGAAATGCAATGGCCGCACTGCTCTAGCCTTCCTGTCAAGTCGGGCTGCCTCACCCAATGGCTGAATGAAGCCTTAAACTGACCTACCTCCTTTTTGCCACCTTCATACACCTGCTGGGGCTCTGACACCAAGTGTCTGTGCATTTTGCATCTCTTGGTTTATTGGCACTTTAAGTGCCTTAATTATCTTTTTGTCAGATCTGCATGCCCTTTCGTATTGTCCCTCAATATGTCCCTCGTAAAATCTGGAACTAATGTGATGACATCGGAACTCTTTTGTCCCCACCCCACGCAATATTATGCGCCCCACTCCCGGGCCTCTGAGGCTATCCTCAAAGGGCCTGGAAAACCCCAGCCTTGGATTCTATCCACAAGAAGGTGGGGAGGGCTGGGGGAGGGGGGGTGGTCCCAGGGAGACTGAAAACTATGAAGGAATCTCACAGGCTGTTAACTGATGCTTTGGGTTTTTCGTACTGTATGCATCTGCTGCTCTAAAGGCCTGCAAAGTAATCAAATGAACAGGCAGAATTTCACTCTCCTGAGGAACGTGCAGTACAGGTTGTGAGATTACAAAGCATTGTAAGGCTTGGGACATTTTTCACAGTTTTTCAGAAGGCTTTTATCCCATGCATCTTGTGGCCCACATGAAGCCGTGGGGGTGTATGGTCGATTTTATTCATGAGGTGTGTTCCAGCTCCAAGATCCATGTAAAGGTGGGTAAGGGCCTAAGTGAACATAATTCCCCTGAAAGAGAGTGAGGAAAGATTGTCCACTGTCACCAAACTTCATGTCTTCATCTATGATTGGCTTGATGCCATCATAAGAGATAGATTTGGAATGTCCGTTATTAACATTTCTGAAAGTATTGTGGCATTTCTTTTCATAGCCGACATTGTGTTGGTGGCAGATGCACTTAGCACTTATTGTGCTCCTAAACAATTGCAAACCAATGGGATGCGGTGGAGGATTTCCTTAAGTGCTCTACTATGGCTTTTCATAGCCCAAAAGGCATTCAAAATTTTAATTGGAAGATACAAGGGCCATCCATTCAAATTGAACCAAGGAGTTAAGGTGAATACCGATGCCAATTTGGATACAGACCTACTGGACTGCACTGGCAAAGGACATTTTGCTCTTTAACAACTAAATACCAATATAGGTTACGCTTGTGGTGTCTACAACCTATGACCAAACAATTGTCTTCACGTCTCAGGTCTCCTAGGATATAATAGTCCATGCATGGGATCTAGGATCAAGTGAGATGGATCTGCGGCAAAAAGGGCAAGAGTCTGCAGGAAAGAACGGATCTAGCCTATTCTGAGTTGTTGCTAAAGTGGGCATCACATTCACAGTGTGAATATTTCTTTGCCAAAGCTTCTTGTCCCATTAAATACTGGAGTTGAATTTGCATCATGTAGGTCCACTGTCGCGCATTCAAAGCCAAACCCAAAAGCAGAATGGTAGTTAGGCAGCTGCATTAAAATAGCAGAGACAGATGTGCTGAAAATCATTCTGAGTCTCCTGCCTGATTTTGGACCTCCTGTTCCCCCCTCCCCCCCCACCCCCAACCACTATGACCATCAGCTTCCAACATAACTCAAAGTTAATATTGGGGCCATGGTGATAGTTTCTTGTGTAAGTCAGATATACCAACTATTGGATTAGCCAATTTGATGATTTATCTGAAAGAAAACTCAATGAATGGTAACCACACAGAGATGCAGCATAGCAGCATTTTTTAATCAGATAAAATTCTTAAAGACAATGTAAATTGACATATGACTACAGATTAGCTTTTTATTTATTCATTTAGGGGATGGGGGTGTGGGGGGTCGGCGTTGTGGGTGTCGCTGGCAAAGGCCAGCATTTGTTGCCCATGCCTAATTGCCGTTGAGAATGTGGTGGTGAGCCACATTCTTGAACCACTACAGCCCATGTGGTATAAATAATCTCACAGTGCTGTTAGGGAGGGAGTTCCAGGATTTTGACCCAGCGGCAATGAAGGAACGATGATATAGTTTCAAATCAGGATGATGTGTGAGTTAAAGGGGAACTTGCAGGTGGTGGGGTTCCCATTCATCTGCTGCCCTTGTTCTTCTAGGTGGTATAGGTCACAGCTTTGGAAGGTGCTGTTGAAGGAACCTTGACGAGCTCTGAAGAAAGGTGACAGACCTGAAACTTTAATTCTGTTTCTCTCTCCACGGATGCTGCCAGACCTGCTGAGTATTTCCAGCACTTTGTTTTTTTCTATAGATGGTACAGACAGCTGCCACTGTGCGCTGGTGGTGGAGGGAGCGAATGTTTAACATGTTGTTGGAATAGCTGATTTAGGGATCAAAACAAAAATTTGATTTCATATAAACCAGGCTGTATACAGCCAGATTGATCTTTCTTCTTTTGGGCCTCCTTATCTCGAGAGACAATGGATACGCGCCTGGAGGTGGTCAGTGGTTTGTGAAGCAGCGCCTGGAGTGGCTATAAAGGCCAATTCTAGAGTGACAGGCTCTTCCACAGGTGCTGCAGAGAAATTTGTTTGTTGGGGCTGTTGCACAGTTGGCTCTCCCCTTGCGCCTCTGTCTTTTTTCCTGCCAACTACTAAGTCTCTTCGACTCGCCACAATTTAGCCCTGTCTTTATGGCTGCCCGCCAGCTCTGGCGAATGCTGGCAACTGACTCCCACGACTTGTGATCAATGTCACACGATTTCATGTCGCGTTTGCAGACGTCTTTATAACGGAGACATGGACGGCCGGTGGGTCTGATACCAGTGGCGAGCTCGCTGTACAATGTGTCTTTGGGGATCCTGCCATCTTCCATGCGGCTCACATGGCCAAGCCATCTCAAGCGCCGCTGACTCAGTAGTGTGTATAAGCTGGGGATGTTGGCCGCTTCAAGGACTTCTGTGTTGGAGATATAGTCCTGCCACCTGATGCCAAGTATTCTCCGAAGGCAGCGAAGATGGAATGAATTGAGACGTCGCTCTTGGCTGGCATACGTTGTCCAGGCCTCGCTGCCGTAGAGCAAGGTACTGAGGTCACAGGCCTGATACACTCGGACTTTTGTGTTCCGTGTCAGTGCGCCATTTTCCCACACTCTCTTGGCCAGTCTGAACATAGCAGTGGAAGCCTTACCCATGCGCTTGTTGATTTCTGCATCTAGAGACAGGTTACTGGTGATAGTTGAGCCTAGGTAGGTGAACTCTTGAACCACTTCCAGAGCGTGGTCGCCAATATTGATGGATGGAGCATTTCTGACATCCTGCCCCATGATGTTCGTTTTCTTGAGGCTGATGGTTAGGCCAAATTCATTGCAGGCAGACGCAAACCTGTCGATGAGACTCTGCAGGCATTCTTCAGTGTGAGATGTTAAAGCAGCATCGTCAGCAAAGAGGAGTTCTCTGATGAGGACTTTCCGTACTTTGGACTTCGCTCTTAGACGGGCAAGGTTGAACAACCTGCCCCCTGATCTTGTGTGGAGGAAAATTCCTTCTTCAGAGGATTTGAACGCATGTGAAAGCAGCAGGGAGAAGAAAATCCCAAAAAGTGTGGGTGCGAGAACACAGCCCTGTTTCACACCACTCAGGATAGGAAAGGGCTCTGATGAGGAGCCACCATGTTGAATTGTGCCTTTCATATTGTCATGGAATGAGGTGATGATACTTAGTAGCTTTGGTGGACATCCGATCTTTTCTAGTAGTCTGAAGAGACCACGTCTGCTGACGAGGTCAAAGGCTTTGGTGAGATCAATGAAAGCAATGTAGAGGGGCATCTGTTGTTCACGGCATTTCTCCTGTATCTGACGAAGGGAGAACAGCATGTCAATAGTCGATCTCTCTGCACGAAAGCCACACTGTGCCTCAGGGTAGACGCGCTCGGCCAGCTTCTGGAGCCTGTTCAGAGCGACTCGAGCAAAGACTTTCCCCACTATGCTGAGCAGGGAGATTCCACGGTAGTTGTTGCAGTCACCGCGGTCACCTTTGTTTTTATAGAGGGTGATGATGTTGGCATCGCGCATGTCCTGGGGTACTGCTCCCTCGTCCCAGCACAGGCATAGCAGTTCATGTAGTGCTGAGAGTATAGCAGGCTTGGCACTCTTGATTATTTCAGGGGTAATGCTGTCCTTCCCAGGGGCTTTTCCGCTGGCTAGGGAATCAATGGCATCACTGAGTTCCGATTTGGTTGGCTGTATGTCCAGCTCATCCATGACTGGTAGAGGCTGGGCTGCATTGAGGGCAGTCTCAGTGACAGCATTCTCCCTGGAGTACAGTTCTAGGTAGTGCTCAACCCAGCGGTCCATCTGTTTGCGTTGGTCAGTGATTATGTCCCCCGATTTAGACTTGAGGGGGGTGATCTTCTTGATGGTTGGCCCAAGAGCTCTCTTCATGCCATCATACATTCCTCTGATGTTTCCGGTGTCTGAGGCCAGCTGAATATGACTGCATAGGTGTTGCCAGTAGTCGTTTGCGCAACGCCTAGCTGTTCTTTGTGCAGTACTTCTGGCTGCTTTAAGTGCTGCGGATGTTAAATCGCTGGGGGCTTTCTTGTAGTTCAAAAGTGCAATGCGCTTAGCGGCTATGACAGGTTCCAGCTCTTCATTATGAGATTGAAACCAGTCTGCATTTCTCTTCGCACTTTTGCCGTAGGTGGTCAAAGCTGACTCATAGATGGCGTCTCTGATGTGGGCCCACTTGGTCTCAGCATCCCCTGTGGGAGTGTTTTGAAGGGCTGTTACAAGTGAATTTAGAAATTTTTGTAACAGCTGTGGGTGAGAAATTCTGCTCGTGTTGATGCGCGGGTGGCCCTTCTGCTTGGAATGATGCAACTTCTTTGGTCTGAGTCTAACCTTGCTGCACACCAGGGAGTGGTCGGTGTCGCAGTCCGCACTGTGGAAGCTGCGTGTGATTTGAACACTGTTTAAGGCGGCTCGCCTTGTGACAATGAGGTCTAGCTGGTGCCAACGACGTGATCTTGGGTGCCTCCATGAAACCTGGTGACAGGGTTTAGTGTGAAAGAACGAGTTGGTGATGCAGAGGTTATGATAGGTACACAACTCAAGCAGTCTCTGCCCGTTCTCATTCATCCTTCCAACGCCATAGCGCCCAAGGCAGGAGGGCCATGAGTCATGGTCGGCCCCAACCCTGGCATTAAAGTCCCCCAGCAGGAATAGGTGTTCGGTGTTGGGGATGCTGCTAATGATGTTATGGAGTTGTTCATAGAACTGGTCTTTAGCTTCAGGTGCGGAACAGAGTGTTGGAGCATAGATGCTGAGTAGGTGTACTGGACCAGAGGTGGTGAGCAGTCGGATGGACAGTATGCGTTCCGAGCCATTTGAGGGAGGCTCTATCATGCTGAGCAAGGAGTTTCTGATGGCGAAGCCCACTCCATGCTGTCTTGGTTCTTCAGGATCCCTGCCCTGCCAGAAGAAGGTGTAGTCTTGCTCTGCTAGAGAGCCACTCGCGGGGAGGCGAGTCTCCTGAAGTGCTGCAATGTCCACATTGAGTCTACTGAGCTCGTTGTTAATGATGGCGGTCTTCCGAGAATCGTTGATTTGTGTAAGGTCTTCCGACAGGCCAGGACACATAGTTCTGACATTCCAGCTTGCAAAGCGAAGGGCTGGTACCTTCTTTCCTTTTTTCATGTTGTTTGGTGCGGTGTATCAGTCCACCTTTCGGGCAATGACCCTGAGCTCCAAGCACCCATTGAAGCAGGCAGACTGTGGCGGGACAGAACCTTATTTACCGGGGGCTGCCCGGTTTGAGGCGGGCGGTAGCTGTCCAGTGAGGTGCAATGACCTCTCCCACCGACAAAGGCAACCCGTGGCGCCCAGTTTCTACGCCAATTTATCTGGACTTATAACCCGTAACTGCTGCCTTCCGTGTTGTTTCAGTCGCTGTGAGGCAACTATGGAGTGACCTCTCCATGGCGCATGCCTGGGCAAATTTATGGAGGTTGAGAGTTGCCCAGTCGTCAAAACCCCCCTCTCGGCCTTTCTGGTGGGGTCCAAAGGAGTGCAGGACACGACGTTTGGCACCAGTATGGCTGCAGGAACTGCCGGAAACATGCCAAAGGTGACACATGACCGCCTACGGGGTTCCGCTCCGGATTTTCTGTTAGGGTTTACTCCCTTAGCCTTGGTCTCTCCCGAGACGCCCACAAGGCAGTGGGGTTGTTGGGGCCCCTACACAGGTGTAGGATGGTGCCGGTGGGAGGAGGGGATGCAAGGGGGAGGGGTAGAGGGAGGGGGTGGGGGGGGGGTGCAGGGGAAGGGGGTGCGGGGTGAAGATGGTGCGAGGGGGGGGCGGGCTGGGACGGGGTTGTGAGGGGGTGAGCTGAGAGGGTGGAGCAGGAAAGGGGACGGGGGTGGGGGGTGGTGGAAGGGGGGTAAAGGGGGGGGAGGGGGGGTGGAATCTGGTGCAGGTAATAAGCCATTTCCTCAGTGCCCACCATCGACGTCCGGAAAGCTCATCCACGTCCTTCGGGAGGTGAAGCATCATTTGGCAGACTTAGAGGTGATTACATTTGTTAAGGGTTTTTTTTTTGCAGTGGTTTAAATAAAGGCATGCAGCATTGCCGACAGTGCGCTGCAGATGCTCTCCGAGCCATCTCCCGCGGGCGCTTTGAAGTTGCGGCCGGGGGGGCCGTTCGTGGATGTTTTGGGTGTTCGGGGCACCTTTTCACAGGACTTCTCTCGGGTCCCGCAGCTCCTTCTTCACCTCAATGGACTTACCGCATGCCGTGGCTGCAGACACTCTGGACTGTGAAGACAGCAGGATCGGAGATTAAAGTATCGGCAGCTGTTCTCGTCAGTTTCATCCGGATCAATTTCATTGAGAAACCAAAGAGCAGGTGTGGCTGGGGGAGGGCAGTGGGCCCAGGTAACATACACTAAACTAACTGTTAACTTTTAGATAGGGCTAAAATGAACTGATTTAAAGAGCCAGGGGAATTTAAACAGTTTAAGAGGGCAGATTGGGGGAGAAAACGTTAGGGATGGGAGCAGATGGCCATGGATAGAGTTGAACAGCAAGGGAGCTTCCTAGGGAGCTTCCAGCCCAGGAGCCATCTTGGAGAAAGTAACAGAGTAACAGAGATAGCCAGATTGATAATGCTGATATAAGGATCACACTAGGATGTGTCATGGAACTGTTTTTTTTTTAATCCTCTGTTTAAAAACAGTGTGCCTTTAAGACTCTTTAAAACAGTGTGCCTTTAAAAACTAAGGGGCACAGTGTGCCAGCAGCTGCACCTGTTCCTTAGGCAACAGAAGGAGAGAGAGGAGGTTACATAGTGTATTGTAACTTTTGACTGTGTAAAAAAGACTGGCTAAAACCAGTCTGATCTGGATACCAGTGAAGCATGCTCTGAAGGAAGAAGTGATCTATATCTCAGTAGAAAAATCTTCATGAGATTCAAGTTGTGTTATTGCCTAAACAGGTAAAACAACATTCTTGGAGGTCGTAAATTCCTTTTTTCACTTCCAAACTCTAAGAGGTCTTTGCCTCAGAACTGAATCTCTGTTGTCTGTTTGTGTTTGCTGGAATTCTCAGTAAAGTTTCTACTGAAAGATTACCAATTTTAAAATCCAAATAGACCTGTTGCTATACTCCTTGTTGAAAGAACTGTGTGATGCCTGCTGCAACTGAAGTGCTTTAAATACCTATCCCTTAGGGTCTGTTTGTCGAATTCGCCTGGAGACTTTGAGTGGCATCTGATTATTCTACTCTGGGACACCTCACCAATCTAGACTATAACCCACAACCCAGCTACTTATTTATTCCTAAAAAACATAATTTTTAAGCTGGTTAACTGTTGGTTTTTGAATGTATGTGTGTGTGCATTAGGATCAAGAAATAAGAAGTAATAAAGTCTTTAGACATAGGTTTATCTCAATATTGTTTAAGATTTAGTTTATTAATAAATAGTTAATTTGTTGTTGTTTAAAGAATACTGGTTTGGTTACTAAAATGTTTAATTTGGCTAATTTCCAGTAGGTGGGAAAATTTTAATAATATGCTATAACCTGTGGAGTAGTGGGACTGAATTGACAGGGCATTACTCCCGCCTCGGTTGTAACAGATGTTTCAATCATTCGCATTTATCAGACTTTAGTTCAGTTTAATAGTGCTCATCACTTACATTCCATATGTATGTGTTAGAGCAATGGACTGAAAAGCTCTGCCATGACTTCAGTCACAGCAATACAAAATAAATTGGGCACCATTCCTGCTACTTGCTGAATTGGGGCACTATTTGCAGAGGCATTTTATCCCATGTTGCCAAATATAATTCCTATGCCAATAAAAACAGTAATTCCAAGGAAAACATTCAGCATCTGTGGAAAGAGGGACAGAGTTGATAGATTTTATCCTCACTCCACCCTGGGGAGAGGGTGGGGGTGGGCTAAACTATCAGGATTGGACAATCTGACTCCGACCTGACCCAATTTCCACCCATTTTAATTTTGAAGTAAATAATTCAGGAAATGGCTGAGACTCCTGCAAAAAGCAGCCGGGCCTCTAACTACCACACAAAGTCACGGCCTGCTGACATAATCCGAGCAACTATTTAAATTCAACAGAAAGTGAGGGGGAGGCCCAATCTTTGTAATTCCTGGCATTTGAATCAAGAATCCCCCAATGTAAGTGGTTCTTTTAAAACTTCAGGCCCGATCTCCAGCCTCCCTACTCGGCCTCAGCCCTCCCGAGTACAGGCTTACTCCCTCCTGACTGCCAACCAAAGCTTCTTTCCTGGTGCTGGGAGCCATCCTCAAGGACTCTGGCTATGACCTCCTGTTGCTAATGCTCCCTTCCGCCTGCCTGCCAGGCTGTCTATTCAACTGGCTGCCGGGGGGCAGGCCCAGATGCAGTATATTAATGAGGCAGTGCCCATAAGAATAGTAGTATCTCCATGTCCTCGGCCTTGCTGGGTTCTTTGGCTATTTTCTGTCTCCTCCGTACCCTCTCTGTCTCCCAACGTTTCAGGTGTATGACCTATCATCAGTCATGGCAGACCATTGTTGCAACATGTTGCTTTTTTAATGTAATTTCTGTGGCCTTGGACAGGTTAAATGCTTACACCGTTGCCCTGAATGAAGCTTCTGAGAAATCACAATCGAGCAACCACACTTTCAACAGCTTTCACATTCACATTTGATCCTCTGTTGATACCCTTGAGATCGATTCTGCTGCAATATTAAGTTAGTGGCTTCTGTAGCACCAAGAGCCAAGGCTTGTGCTTTAAGTGTTTTTCTCTCTTCTCAGATGCTGTCAGACCTGCTGTGTATTTCCAGCATTTCCTGTTTTTCTTTCAGATTTCCAGCATCTGCATTATTTTGCATTTGTATTATTGTGTTTGAAGTGGTTCTGTTTATTATAAACTTGCTATCAGCGCAAGCAAGATTGACTAATTTATGGCAGGATCTCATTTGACTACTAGTTACCTCACAGAAGCCAAGAACCCTTTGAGTTTCTTATACAGTGCATGGGTGATGATTGAAACAGGAGCGCTTTTTATTTCACAACTGCCTATAGTGGATTCAATTGTGTTGATCCCGGCAGAACTTTTAGCTAATGACCTGAGATGTGAGGAGGTATGGAAAATAAAAATCACCTTTAGCTTGAACGTTCATGTTATCTTCATAGAAAGTAACCATATTGTATTATTTGTAAAAGCTGGTACAAATGAGCAGATAAAATTCACACTTTACCTGCATAATTGCAAAACCGACAAGGTAAATAGAAACTTTTAATAGAGGGGTTGGGGAAGTATTGTCTAGACACTATGAGTAGCCCAATGGATAGCACTGGTGCATTTTCCAGTCCTGTACATTCCTAACTTCCTACGATTGACCTCAAGTGGATTACAAAAGGATTTATTTCTGCTTCTTGTCTCAATTCCAAATTATGTCTTGATAAATAGTCTCAGTACATCAGTGGGGTGAAGATCAGTTCGATTGAGATATGTCTAAGATGCTGCTTGAGATTAAGCTCAAGACCACCTTGCATTTTGGATATATTACCAGCAATAAATAATAACCAGAACAAAGATGACCTAACAAAGCCTTTTAGTGATGTGCCAGGTCTTTTGTCAAGGTAATAGATGTGGGAAACGTAATCATATCCTAATTCAGCTTCTAAAACTGTCTTTGACCTCAGAATCACAGAATAATTACAGTGCAGAAAGAGGCCATTCAGCCCATTGTGTCCACATTAATATGTAGAGGATGTACATTATTAATACATTAAACATAGATGACACCTATCTGAATAAATCTAACATTTTTTTCTTTTTATACCATAAGAATACAAATAAAAAACAGGCGGCCTCCTTTTCTACAAAAAAAATTCTCCTGCTTTGTTTAATTGTGCATATTTAAATAAAGGTTACAAACTCTAGACTCGCAGGAAAAAATAGTTGATTATTGTCACATTGCATAAAATGGGTATAATTGAGTGTCACGTCTTTATAAGCACTATACAATGTCTTATTCACCATTACCATTCTGGCGCACTGAAAGACTCAAGAACTGTCAGAACCCAGAGGCACCAACTGGGCAGAAAAATATGGGGTTTGTTATTAGCTTCAGCACACAGACAATTTATATTCAGCAGGGCACATGACCAGTAGCAGTCGATTCCCCTGACAGGATGCTGTGGATGTTGTTTATTTGCTACAGTATCAGCAAAACATGAAATGTGATTTTTGTCAGTGCATTTAATGGATCACAAAAATGTGGAATGACTGCAGTATCCCTTATGTTTCAGTGGTTTGATTTTCCAGCCATATTTTGAATGTTTCCAGACAGTCGTCTGTCAGAAGTACCCACAGTTGTAACAAAGTTTGAATATCTTAAAGTACAAACTGAATCATTTGATCTTCTTCTTAGTTTATTTCATGTTAAAGTAAAACTTATTAAGCCAATGTTTGTATTCCACAGACTTGTGAAACGGTGTTTTTCTGTCAAAATGTGATCATTCATTTTAATAACCCACTCCCCCATTATCAAGATATGGAGTATTCTGGAGTGTGGTTTGACAAGAAATTGGAAGTATTATGAGATTTGAGGGGTTAAATATTGAAACAGGACCTGAGGCTCTCTCATATTCTGGTCGGTTATCAGACAAAAAGCTTTCTTTCCCTGCATGTGGGAGGTGATACAATGCAATATACTGAAATGGTGGAGGAGATTTCAAACTGGGTCATCTGGGTACTGCAAATAAAAGAAAATCATGGGTTGAGGAGGGGGTTGGAGCAAATGCCTATAAAGAAGCCCACCTGATTCCTCTCCTTTAATTTATATTTAAATGGATGGAAAGCTGGGCGAGTTCTGAACCAGGTGTGTGCTCTGACCCACCCAGCTGATCCTGGGCACAGATCACTTTCCCTCCGAGAAAGTTTTATCCGCAAAGAAACTGACTGAATCTACTATATCAGAATCCAAGGTTTTGTTTAAAGGATGACCAAGTATCCGTATGGACTTTTTATTTGTTTCTTTTAAGATATATAGTATTTCTGTAAATCATGCCAACTTTTTTCACTTTGAATTCCTATGCCTACATTTATAATGGAAATTGCCTATTGTAAGCTAGTCACATTATAATTACACCCTCCTGCCAGTGTGACAAGGTTACAATAGACAGTTTTAATTATAAATGTTGACGTAAGAATTTATATTGGAAATAGAAAAGTAAAGACAGAATGTATGACTTTAAAATGGCAAATCTGCTAGGTCTGCATTCCAGGTCCAAAAAGCTCCTTCCCTCTTACTAGCCCTTTAAGTCTATCTCACTTTGGCCTTGGCCGGCATAAACTGGGCACAGGAAATGTTCCTATGTCTGAATGGATAGGCCAGAGGTGTACCTAATATTTGGCATTGGGCCTCATCATCATCGAATTGGTGAGCTGTGTGCAGACTCCCATCAGGTATCAGAAGGCTTCGACGATCAGGCCACTGCAACACCAGCAACGGCCCTCAGATAAGCCCTTAAAAGGGACTAGAAAGGGGTGAGATCAACAGGGGGTACCAACCAGGAGGAAGGGTAGTATTGTTTGTGAGGGAGGGGTTGATTAGAGGAGAGAGGTATTGGTGGTGATTGGCGAGCATTGGCTGATAGCAGCCCAGGTTTTAATGTGGGGTTGGTATAATCAGTCCGCAAGGGATTAATAAGCCTTTCTTTTAAAGTGTTGTTTCTCATAGTCTCTAATCATCAACAGGACTTTGAGATGGAACAGTCAGGTTTGTCCATGGAGTTAGGTGGTATTCCTTGAACTAAAGTTTAGCAGCATGAGCTGTGATGGTGCTACTTTCATGTCACAGCCCTTTACGTAAAGAAAGCCGTTAATCTGAGAAGTTAATAAACCACATATAATGTTATTTTCTGGAAATCGCTGTTTTCTTTTGCACATTTCTCCAAGTCAGGTACCACCCCTTATAAAAGATTGTCCTAACAACTCAGTATTCTGTGAAATTAGGGTTATTTCCTTCACAATCTGACAAAGTTGTACATGTACATTCCCCCGACCACCAATCTTCAAAGGAAATTCTTACATCATCTGTTTTTGCAACAGCTATTGACATTCATTGGCATTACCATCGCTGAATCCCCCACTATCAACATCCTGGGGTTTACCATTGACCAGATACTGAACTGGAGTAGCCATATAAATACTGTGGCTACAAGAGCAGGTCAGAGGCTAGGAATTCTGCGGTGAATAACTCACCTCCTGACTCCCCAAAGCCTGTCCACCATCTACAAGGCACAAGTAAGGAGTGTGATGGAATACTCTCCACTTGCCTGGATGAGTGCAGCTCCAACTCAAGAAGTTCGACACCATCCAGGACAAAGCAGCTCACTTGACTGGCGCCCCATCCACAAACATTCACTCCCTCCACCACCGACACACAGTGACAGCAGTGTGTACCATCTACAAGATGCACTGCAGCAACACACCAAGGCTCCTTAGACAGCATCTTCCAAACCTGCGACCTCTACCATTTAGAAGGACAAGGGCAGCAGATGCATGGGAACATCACTACCTGCAAGTTTCCCTCCAAGCCACACACCATCCTGATTTGGAACTATATCACCGTAACTTGTGAAGAGGACATAAGGGGGCTACAAACGGATATAGATCGGTAAGTGAGTGGGCAAAGAATCACAAAAGGTTAGTATGCAGGTACAGCACATAATTAGGAAAGCTAATAGAATGTTATCATTTATCGTGAGGGGAATTGAATACAAAAGTAGGGAGAGTATGCTTCAGCGGCGGCACAGTGGCGCAGTGGTTAGCACCGCAGCCTCGCAGCTCCAGCGACCCGGGTTCAATTCCGGGTACTGCCTGTGTGGAGTTTGCAAGTTCTCCCTGTGTCTGCGTGGGTTTCCTCCGGGTGCTCCGGTTTCCTCCCACATGCCAAAGACTTGCAGGTTGATAGGTAAATTGGCCATCAGAAATTGCCCCAAGTATAGGTAGGTGGTAGGGAAAATATAGGGACAGGTGGGGATGTGGTAGGAATATGGGATTAGTGTAGGATTAGTATAAATGGGTGGTTGATGGTCGGCACAGACTCGGTGGGCCGAAGGGCCTGTTTCAGTGCTGTATCTCTAAAACTAAAACTTAAAAAAAAATCAAGCTATACAGGGCATTGGTGAGACCACATCTGGAGTACTGTGTACAGTATTGGTCTCCTTATTTAAGGAAGGATGTAAATGCATTGGAGTCAGTACAGAGAAGGTTTACTAGACTAATACCTGGAATGGGCGGGCTGTCTTACAAGGAAAGATTGGACAGGCTAGGCTTGTATCTGCTGGAATTTAGAAGAATAAGAGGCGACTTGATTGAAACATATAAAATCCTGAGGGGTCTTGACAGGGTAGATGAGGAAAGGATGTTTCCCCTTGTGGGAGAATCTAGAACTAGCGGTCACTGTTTAAAGTGAGGGGTCACCCATTTAAGACAGAGATGAGGAAATATTTTTTCTCTCAGAAAGTCGTGAGTCTTTGGAATTCTCTTCTTAAAAGGCGATGGAAGCAGAGTCTTTGAATATTTTTAAGGCAGAGGTAGATAGATTCTTGATAAGCAAGGGGGTGGAAGGTTATCGGGGATAGGTGGAAATGTGGAGTAATCAGTTCAGCCATGAACTTATTGAATGGCAAAGCAGGCTCGAAGGGCTGAGTGGCCTACTCCTGCTCCTAATTCGTATGTTCAAATGTACTTATGTTCCTTCACTGTCACAGGGTCAAAATCCTGGAACTCCATTTCTAACAGCACTGTGAGTGTACCTACCCCACATGGACTGCAGCGGTTCAAGAAGGCAGCTCACCACCACCTTCTCAAGGGCAATTAGGGATGGGCAATAAATGCTGGCCTGGCCAGCGATGCCCACATTCCATGAACGAATAAGAAAAAAGCTAGGGATCCTGTCTATCATTTTATAACTAAGAAAGGGAAGTTGGTTCCATTTTCAATCTAACTTTTCTAAAAGGAGTTATTTAAAATAAAGACAGAAATTTCCTCCTTCTTTCTCCGGAAGCATTGCCAGTGCGCGTGTTTTTTTTCATTTACAGTTTGACAGGACACCAGGTAAAGTGCTGTAACCGTTTGAAATTCTCAAATTTAAGAATTAAATTTAAAACTAGTTGTGAAAAGGAAATTTCTAGTTGATGCATAGATTTGTTGCTGCAAACTCTATAACCCAGAAAAAGGCAGCATCAGCTTGGGTCACTTGTTGCATTTTCACCTGATTCAGAAGGTTGGGAGAAATAAAGGCCCACTTCAGGCCTTCTCTGAGAGAAATGCCGGTTACTTTGTAGGAAGGGCCATTTTTCAGATGAATTGTTGAACTGAGCCCCTGTCTACCTGCTAAGGTTGGTATAGAAGTTCCTATTTTCGTCACTGTTTAAATAAAAGTAGGGATCGTTCCTAGTGCTCTGGCCAATGTTTATTCATCAATTGGATGCACCAGAAGCAGGTGATCTTGTCATTCAGCTCACTGCTGCTTGAGACATGTTGCTGTGTGCAAACTCCCTGTTGCATTTGCCTACAAGGCAGTGATAACACTGAATTGCTGTGAAAGACCGTGAATAAATGCAATGCTTTTTCCTTCTTGCAAACCCAGTGCCTCTCAATTGTATTTCCATAGTTACCATCCTCTGAATGTTTTCCTGGCACAGCCTTTCAGAGTCCCAATAGGAGGTTTGACGTACCAAACCATTAATTGCATATAATTCTGGACTCAATGATTAACAGGAACAACACGGAGAAACAGAATGGGATTTCCAAAGACTGCACACTTTCAATTTCTCATTGTATAGTAAGAGTAGAATTATTAATTATCTTGCTGTACCAAGATATAATGCACTAAATAAACTCCCATAGCAACATAAAAATCCTAATGCTGAGCAGTGGAATCACACTGTTAACACGACACTGGCATGGATATCACATTTAAACAAATAGGGGGGGCAATTTTAACCTGAGCCACCTATCGGAAAACTGAGGGGATTAGGTGCAACGCTGCTTTACACCCCCCCCTCCCCCCACCCCGATTTTATTCTTCATTGAAGTCAACAGAGGGTTGACTTCAGGCATATCAGGCAAGGAGTAAAATTAATGTTCCACCTGGTCCCGTGAGTTTCTTCCCTCACAAGTTAGGTTAAAATGACCCCCAGTGGTTTCTAAAATATGAGGAAAAATGATTTGAATGGTGACCCTCTCTCTTGTTTCAATGCTGCGACTCGGAGTACTTTAGTTGCAGACTGCGGAGGTTGATCCACTGGCAGCTAGTGCTTGGATGTTACAGAAACTGCATATTTGGGTCCACCTCATGTATAAGATTTCCAGTCGCTTAACATTTTACCAACCATCAAAGTAAACGGTAAGAAAACTGTGGGCTGCAGATTTTCACCTGTGCTGTCAGCTAGCGTGGCTGCATGCAAGGAAAATCAGCACTTAAAATATACATGCTGAAGAAAGCGAATAGTTTTAAGATGTAGTCTTTACGATAAATAAACCATTTATTTTACATCTGACGGGCTCTTGAATAAACCATTGTGCTGTGTGCTGACAATGTCTACATAATCCATGTGCTCCTGCTTCATGCAAGAGCAAAAGCACCTGGGGGTATATCTGTACAAATCGTTGAAGGTGGCAGGGCAGGCTGAGAAAGCAGTTAAAAAGGCATATGAGACCCTGGGCTTTGCAGATAGAGGCTAAGAGTTCAAAAGCAATGGAAATTATATTAAACCTTTATAAAACACTGGTTCATCCTCAACTGGGGTATTGTATTGCAAGGCATTAGAGAGGGTGCAAAAAGATTCACAAGAATGGTTCAGGGGATGAGTGACTTCAGTTACAAGGATAAATTGAAGAAGCTAGGGTTATTCTCCTTAGAGAAGTGAAGGTTGAGACGAGATTT
The DNA here is from genome assembly GCF_036365525.1 of Heterodontus francisci. Taxonomy (NCBI): domain Eukaryota; kingdom Metazoa; phylum Chordata; class Chondrichthyes; order Heterodontiformes; family Heterodontidae; genus Heterodontus; species Heterodontus francisci. The sequence goes on along the minus strand of NC_090390.1, from coordinate 33,863,212 downwards.
GATAGAAGTGTTCAAAATCATAAGGGGTCTGGACAGAGTAGAACATAACATAACATAAGAACTAGGAACAGGAGTAGGCAATTCAGCCCCTCAAGCCTGCCCCGCCATTCAATACGATCATGGCTGATCTCACCTCGGCCTCAACTCCACTTTCCTGCCTGTTCTCCATAACCGTTCAACCCAGAAGAACATAAGAACTAGGAGCAGGAAGGAGTAGACAGGGCGAAACTCTTCCCATTGGTGGAAGGGTCAAGAAAGAGGACACCGATTTAAGGTGAATGGCAAAAGAACCAATAGCGACATGAGGAATTTTTTTTAATGTATCAAGTGATTAGGATCTGGAATGTACTGCCTGAGAGTGTGATAGAGGCAGATTCAATCATGGCTTTCAAAAGAGTACTGGATAATTATCTGAAGAGAAAAATTTTTTGCAGGGCTACAGGGAAAAGGAGAGGGAATGGGAATAGCTAGATTGCTCTCATAGAGAGCAGTCATGAACACAACGGGCTAAATAGCTTCTTTTTGTGCTGTAACATGATTCTGTTCTATGATTCTATGATTTTTAATTTAAAAGCCATTTTCAACTCAACTATATAAACTCTAGAATTTGTTATTCAAGCTGCAACTGTAAGATATTTTTCCTTAATGAGAATAAAATACATCTCTAGTATACATGAGGTACTAGATCAAGAGTATGAAAATTTGTAAAATAAGTCCGTGGAATGAGCAGAAGCTTTTCTATTCTCCCTTATCATCGCTGATAGATTTGCAAAAATCAATTAAGTTTCATTTCTAAATAGGGATTTAGCATCCCTAGTTAAAGCAATCGCCTTTGCACAGTAAAGATAACACATAACTAAATCCGTTTGAGTTTTTATAACATGACCTGAATTACCTTTATTGTGTGTGTGTGTAAAATTGATAAGGATGCTGTATTAAGCGACATGCTCACAGCTGTACACATACTTCATGAATATATAAAAATGCAAGGTTTTTTCAAAAGGAATCATTCAAATACAGAATACAATCGCACAAAATTTTGAGGTCTTTTGTGGAAGGATCTAAATATATTTTGCCTACAATTTGGTGATTTATACAGTATTACCATTTGGGAAACAAAAGATTAAGCTTCTACATATACCCACCGACCACCCCCCCCCCCCCCCCAAAAAACATGTTTGTTATCCCTTTTAGAACTCAGTATGCTAATGAGCTAAGTACCAGGATGTAGTCATGAGACGAGAAGCCATGTTCATTCTGCGTTGTAACATGCTGGAAAAAGATTCTGTATTTAGTTTGCTCTGTATTGTATATACTAGTTTAGCTGTTAATAAACCCACTAGAGATCTTCAAGGAACTGGAATCCATGTACCTCATTGTGTTGCTTAAGATAACACAAAGAATCTCATGATATGGTGGCAACAGTGGTGAAAAGACTAGATATAAGCTTGAAGACCACTGGTGAAACAGCAAACAAGGTTTAAAAGCAATACAGAAAACAGAAGAGAAAATTTAAAGCAACAAGTGAAGAAACTTTAAAACAAGTACCTGAAAGAATGAAAGAAAGCTACATACCTTAGAAGGCTGAGAAAGCTCCATAGAATGGAAGCGTTTCTGAAAAGCAAGTGATTGGGTGAGTCATCGTGCCGACAATTGAGAAATCCCTGCAAAAAAAAGCCTTTGAAGAGTTTTTAAAAATTCATTTTCTCAAGGCTCTGTGTGAGCAAGAAAAAAAAGGGGGAAAACCCTGAAAAGTGCATGAACTAAGAAAAAAAAGTCCGATGGTGAAGTGATAAAAAAAAGTGCAGGAAACCCCGAACACTGCAGTGTCACCATTAACGCAGCCACAGCTGAGAGAAAAAAAACACTCAACTAGTCAAGCATGAACAAGGTAAATCAACTCTAGCAAAAAAAAAAACGATCGAACAGCTCTGTGAATTCCAATAAGCAGCTATATAAACATTTCAGCAAAGTACTGAAAGAGAACGAAATAAACGGAAAACTGTCAAGCACTTGTCACACTCCATCAAAGCAGCTAGCCTAAAAAAATAATTTCTTAAAGGGGGAACAGCGCAGAGTTAATAGAACAAGTTTTAAGACAGGTTTAAGCCACAAAATTGAAAAGTTATAATAAATATAGTGCTGAAGGCACACACAGAACTGAACAAAGTTATACATAGAGCAGAAAGCAAAAGAACTGCAGAAGGATGGATGTCAAAATTACCAGCATGAATGGGAAGGCCATTAATATCCTATCAGAGTTTGAACTTTTTAAACAAAGAATGCAGTTATGCTTCAGAGACCAAGTGGTTACAGAACCAGAAAAGCAGGCTGCGAAAATACCGATAGCAGTTGGAAATGAGGGGTGACACAGAATCAATACCTCCGGTTTATCTGAAGAGGACCAGAAAGATCCGCAAAAATATGGAAAGTGCTAGAAGATCAGCTTCAGGTAAGAGTGAATTTTAGAATTCATCGCCTGGAATTGATATCCTGCAGGCAACAGCCACAGGAATCAATAGATCAATACATCAGTAGATGCCATAGTAAGGGCAACAAATGTAATTTTTCAGAAACTGAGCTGTCAAAGCAACTAATGGAGCTGGTGATTGTCTCAACACCTATTGAAGCATTTCAAAAAGACAACTTGGGGATAAAGAAAGGTCACAGCATTGATGCATTGCTAGAAGATGGCAGGAAATATGAAGCCATTGTAGCTGGACAACAGCATCTGCAAGCATTAGGTGCAGCTGACAATATTGGCATGGTAACCAGGTCACAAAAAGCATGCCAGCTGTGTTTTAAGTGTACTTTGTCCCACTCATCGCAAAGTTGTCCTGCATTTCAAGACCGGTGCAAGGCATGCGGTGCAAAATGTCACTGGGCCCACATTGCAAGAAATCTGGCTCCAAAGCCTCAGCCAGAAGTCACAATAGGACACAAACAAACAGAGGACAGGTGCAGCAACATGACATCAGCAAGGAAAGCGCCAGAGACCTGCGTAAATGCAAGCCGATACATGAAGGCCACAGCAAAATAGACCTGAGACAAGACTCAAAGTGGAGCGATTCTCAGCCAGAAGCATTTCACATTGTGAACCTAGCACATTGGCCAGAATGTTATACCCTCCCAGAGAGCCGGAATGGTGGTGAGGGAGTGGGGTAAAATTGAGCGGGAGGCTCCGGGAGGTCTTCCAGACTTGCTCCCGCCTCTGACCCAATTTACGTGGGCCGGGGGGGGGTGCAAGAAACGGGCTGCCCGCCCCAGGCCAATCAAGGCCCTTAAGTGGCCACTTAATGGCCACTTAAGGGCCTTCACCCGCCTCCACAGGGATTTTACCCGTGGCAAGCAGGCATCCGGGAGAATTGAAAGGCCACCCGTGAAAACTGGTGGCCTCTCAGTGCCTTGGGGGTGGACTCTGACAAACTGGCACAGGGTGCCTGATTGAGGGACAGGCCCGCTTCCCCAACCACCCCAGGACCCGAGACACCCCCCCTGCCCCCCACACGACCACCCTTGCCTCGCCGGGGTGCAACTGATCACCCCGGCGAAGGAGCCCTAATTTACCTGTAGTCCTGGCTCCATGTCCTCATCTGGGCTGCAGTCCCAGCAATGGCCACCGCTTCCAGTGGTGCTGCTGGGACTAAGAGCTGCTGGACCAATGATTGGCTGGCAGCTCAATCAGGCGGGACTTCCTCCTTCAAGTGGCTGGAAGTTCCACCTCAGAACAATTGAAGCCTGGGGACCCATAAAATGCGGGAAGGATCCCCGGGCCGGGCGGAAGCGGGTTCGCCATCGACATTTTCATCGGTGGCCAGCTCACGTCCGCCAATGTAAAATACGGCCCATTGTGTTGATGAAGTCAAACCACTGGAAGCTTTTGCTTCTATTAATATCATGTGCCCAAAAAAAGTTGGCAAACACAGGGCTGGATCTTGTTCTCCCCCAGGCATTGGGTTCCATGGCTGGGGGGCGAGGGAGCCAGAAGCTGGCTCCGGATGAGGCCCGCCACTGACCTCGACGTTGTGAAGTCCCGGCCCAATCCTCCGGCGGCGGCAAGGCTCCGTGGTAGCCCCCTGCTGCTGGGTGACAGGACCGTAATTAAAATATTCAAATCATTAATGAATGAATTAACATACACTTACCTGCAATCTTGAGGGCCCGTCGCAATCTTCTGCATGGTGGCTGGCACTCCCACGCCTTCAAATCCCCATCCAGGAAAAGGTGGCGCCACACTGATGGGGAGGGGTGAGGAGGTAAGGTTTTCAGTGCAGGGTTGGGGATGGGGTCAAGTAAACGTAATGTGTTTAGGGAATGTTGGGAAGGGTTGAACTGTAAACTTTGTGCAGTTTTGGGGCGTAAAGGTCAGATGTTAAAGTTAAGTGTTTTGGGGGAAAGGGCAAATAGTTAATGTAATTGTAATTGAGGTGTGGTAAAGGGGAATTTAAAAATATTTATTTAATTCTGGGGGTCTGTCTTTAAAATTTTAAATTAGGTTGGCTATTCTTTAAAAATGGTGCCAGCACCTGTGCACAGGCAGCTGATACCATGGCCGGGGACGGACAGCACCCCCCTCCCCCTCCACGAGATTGGTGGGGGTGGGCCACCCTGGCTATTGAAATGAGTCGCCACGCTTAAGATCACGGCAGCTCTTTGGTGTGCAGTCCGCGCGGGTGGGCTGCCATTTTCTGAGCTCACTGCCGAGATCGGCGGCGGGCTCTTAAAATCCAGCCCACACATTCAGGACTAAGATTGACACAGGAGCTAGTGCAAATGTCCTACCAGTCTGAATCCTGAAGGATATGTACCAGGGTTGTTGGAAATTAATGATACAACCGACAACTGCAAAGTTAACTGCATACAATGGGTCACCCATCCCTTGAAGTGGCACACTAACAATGCAATGCAGTTATAGCAAGTCGGCATGGAAACCACAAATATTTTACCTGGTAGACACGAGCGGACCAGCAGTGGCAGGACTACCAGCGTGTAAGGACCACAACATTGTGACTATCCACATGATCACCAAGGTACTCATTACAGCAGAAGAGACCAAGGCTATCTGCATTGAATCAGTCCAGGATTTACAACAAATATACCTGGACAATTCAACGCCATAGGAGATTTCAAGGCAATGCTGTACTGCATCTCAGAGAGGATGCAATTCTGTTAATCAACCCTCCCAGAAAGTACACGAGTTGGATGACATGGAACGCAATGGCATCATCCATCACATGCATCATCACACAAACTGGTGCAGCTCACTTACGTGCGTACTAAAGAAGGATGGAGCAATCAGGGTATGTATAGATCCGAGGCATCTAAACCTCTCCCTAAATATATACCCCCACAAGATTCCAACATTCGAGGAATTGAATCCCAAGTTCACAGGAGCCAAATTTTTCTCCAAGTTGGATGCTAAACATGGATATTGGTCGGTACACCTAGCTAAGGAATCTCAGAAAGTCACCACCTTCAGGAAACCATTTGGAAGATATTGCTTCCAGAGACTACCCTTCGGCTTATCTGTCAGTCAAGATCTGTTTCAGCAGCATATGGACAGAATTATAGAAAACATGCCTGAATGTATATGCATTGCCAATGATATTGCGGTAATGGGCAAAACCAGAGAGCATGATCGCAATCTTCATTCACTGATGGCAGGAGCTCATTGCAAATGGCAAGTTTTTAACAGCAAGAAGTGCCAGGTGAATGTAAGTTAGATCAATTTCTTTGGCTTCATCTATTCAGGTTGTGGAATCCATCCAGACCCAGGCAAAGTTGAAGATGTAAGACATATGCCTACCCCATCCAGAGATGACTTGGATTTTTCAACTTGTGGCACCATACATTCCACATTTTTCTGACAAAGCATCATCACTGAGAGAGCTCTTAAAGAAAGATGTACCATATGTACGGCAGGAGGACCATCAGCATATGTTTGAGTCTCTAAAACAAGCATTGTCAGCAGAAACCTGTACCCTGCAGTACTGTGATCCAAGGAAGGAGACAATCCTGGAAGTCAATGTCTCACATAAAGGACTCGGAGCGTACATTCTACAGGATGGCAAACCAATTGCATTCGGAACCAAATGTTTATCCTCAGCACAATTCAATTGCTCAAACATAGAGTGTGAAACACTTGCTCTGGTGTTTGAGATCACAAGGTTCCACTCCTACCTGTTCAGTAAGCAGTTCACTGTGGAAACTGACCACAAACCACTGGACATGATCTGGCGCAAACCATTGACAAGCACACCACCTCAACTGCAGCAACTTTTAATGAAAGTACAGGGGTACTACTTCGATGTCTGTTACAAACTAGTACCAAAATGGCCACCTCTGATTCGCTGAGCAGATTGCCAAATCCGAACAAGAATGGAGACGTTCCACTGGATCTGCAAGTAGACAGCATGGACATGGAGGTGGAAGATGTGCTCAAAATTGATTTACTGCATTTTGGTCAGCACAAATGTGACCAACTGCAATCAGAAACACCCAATGACCTACAACCGAAGACACTGTGGAGAGTCATCATAGAATGATGGCCTGATAATGATAACAGAGGTGCCAGAAACCCTCAGATGCTTCTGGCTTTATAGAGATGAACTCGGTATTTCAAGAGGCGTCACCTTCAAAGGAAAACAAGTGATTGTGTCCAAAGCTCTCTGTCATGAGGACCCCACCTATACGCATTTGGGACGTCACACCAAAACAAAGGAAATCTTTCCATATCTTCTCTTTTTTTTTCAAGAATGAGCAAGTATTCAGCCCAAGTGTTTTTCTATTTTTTTTTGTAACAGAGCTCGAAAACCGAAATCCCTTTTATTTTTCCAGTTAACCGATGTATGTGTGTGTGTGTGTGTGTGTTTGACTAAGGTAAAAAGTGAACTATTATACCTCAGTCTGTGTGTTTATGCTTTGCTTCATTACTGGATAAGACTTGTTTTATAATAAACTGATAATTTTGTTGTTTATTTAAGAAACCTGATTGGTGTATTTTATTCTGGGAAAAATAGAGTCTATGATTGACCATATCAGTCAGTAGGAAAGTTTAAATATATGTTGTGACATGTGGAGAAGTGGGACTAGAATAAACAGTGCACTCCTCCTGCCTTGATCATAACATATGATTTGGGGCTGTTTGGGGGATAAACCCAACACTGATAATGTGCAGTTGTAAGTGTCATAGAGAGATACAGCACCGAAACAGGCCCTGCGGCCTACCGAGTCTGTGTTGACCATCAACTATTTATACTAATCCCACTTTTTCCTCTCACATCCCCACCATCTCTCAATTCTCCTACCACCTAGGTACACCAGGGGCAATTTTTACAATGGCCAATTTACCTATCAACCTGCAAGTCTTTAACATGTGGGAGGAAACCAGAGCACCCAGTCACACGATCACAGAGAGAACTTGCAAACTCCGCACAGGTAGTACCCAGAACCGAACCCGGGTCGCTGGAGCTGTGATGCTAACCACTGCGCCACTGTGCCGCCCACTAAGTGGGGTAATAACAATTGAAAAGAGGAAAAATAAAAAGAACCAGGTTTCTTGTGTAATAGAGTAAAGTCTACACCGCTGGAATGTCTTTAACAGTTGCTGCGGTGTAGTTTTTGGGGGAAGGAGGATGTATCCCTGAGTGATTTGAGATACTTAACCAAGGTTAACCTAAAGGATTTGGCAGACCTGTTTGCATTAGAATTAAAACCAGGAGCTAAGAAAGCAGACATAATTGAAGTAATAGCTCAATATTTGCAATTGGAAGAAGATGAAAGCAAACCAGAGGGTAGTGGAGTTAAATTAGCTAAAATTCAGTTACAGATGAAGCAGCTGGAGCGGGAATGGGAAATGGAACAACTTAAGCTTGACAAAGAAAAAGTAAAAGAAATAGAAATGAGAAAACATGAGCAGGGAAAAGAATTGAAAAAAACTTCAGCTTGAAAATGAATTGGTAATGAAAAAACTTGAACTAGAATTTCAAAGAGAAAGAGAAGGAAGGGAATTCTAAGTTTAAAAGCTGGAAGTAAGACAATAGGGTGACCTTGATTTCAAAAAATTCTGGTGAGAAAAGATTTGACTCCAGCCCAGGACCCAGTGGAGAGCTGTTTAAATTTGTGCAAGCCCTCCCTTAGTTTGAGGAAAGGGACGTAGAGGTATTTTTCACTTCTTTTGAAAAGATAGGTTGATAGATGAAGTGGCCAAAGAAAAACAGGGCACTGCTTTTGCAAAGCAGGTTGATGGGCAGAGCGCATCACGTTTATGCCATGCTTTCTGAGGATTGTTCTGCAGATTATGAGATGGCAAAAAAGGCTATTCTTGCTGAGTATGAGTTAATACCTGAAGGTTACCGATAGAAATTTCAGAACCTCCAGAGATTGTCTGGGCAGACTTATATGGAATTTGAGAGGGTAAAGCAAATTAATTTTTATCATTGAATATGGGCACTAAAGATGGAGGCCATGTAGGAGAACCTTAGGGAATTAATTCTCCTGAAAGAATTTAAAATTTCAGTCCCACCATTAGTAAGACCTCAAGTAGAGAACCGAAAGGTTTCAATGGCCAGACAAGTAGCGGAAATTGCTGATGATTATGAGCTTGTGTATAAGCCCAAACCTCTTGTCTGTCCCCCCACAAACCTGAGAAGGGTAGAAGGTGGGAAGGTGAGAGGAAGGTAAGTAGCCCGGGACAAGAAGGGACAGCTGGGAACACCCCAGGATCTCCTCCTCAGGCCAGAAAGGAAGGTGCTGAGGGTGGAGGTGAGGTCCGAAAGCCTAAGTGTTACCATTGTCTCAAGGTGGGACACCTACTTGCAGAATGCTGGAAGTTGCAGGGTAAACCCATGGGGGACTTACTGGGGTGCACAAGGCCAATGCAGAAAAAGGGGCCCTCACTGGGAGTATGAAAGATCAGGCTGTAGCTCTGACTGTAGCTGTAAGGCCAAATACAAAAACCAATGTGAGTGCAGGGGTTGTGAATAAGACACCTGAGAGTTATAGGGAATTCTTGTCAAAAGGAAAAGTAACTCCTTATCCCACAAGTGAGGCAGGTAAACCTATAGTTATAAAAACAAGAAATGCTGAAAATACTCAGCAGGTCTGGCAGCATCTGTGGAGAGAGAAGCAGAGTTAACGTTTCAGGTCAGTGACCCTTCATCAGAACTGGCAAATGTTAGAAATGAAATAGGTTTTTTCTCAAATAAAGTGGGGGGTGGGGCAAGATAAAACAAAGAGAAGATGTTGATAGGACAAGGTCACAGAGAATAACTGACCAGAAGGTCATGAAGCAAAGGCAAACAGTATGTTAATAGTGTTGTGAAAGACAAAGCGTTAGTGCAGAGAGGGTGTTAATTGACAGAAAAATTAAGTGCACTGAATGCCAAGGTTTTAGTGAATGGTAATGGCAGGGAGTCTATACCAGTACTTTAGTATCGGGTGCACCTAGAGTGTGACCTAATGTCTGGAATGGTAACTGTAGGAGTTGTCCATAGTTTGCCAGTAGACCGAGTTGACTATTCCTGGGGAGTGATTTGGCTGGAACAAAGGTAGTAGCTTCTCCAGTAGTCACGGAAAAACCAAGTCAAGTTAAAGAGACGGAACAGTTCCAGGAAAAGGTTCCAGGAATTTTCCCCTCATGTCTAGTAACCTGAGCAAAGGCTAAACAAGTTCCATTGTCGGAGGTAAAATTGGCACCATAGACAGATAGCCAAATATCTGAAACTTTTTTGGGGGATTTGGATAATCAGTAGGAAATGTTCAAGAAGTCTTCTCTGATCACGGCTCAGCAAGCCGATCCAGAGTTAAATAAAGTGGCACAATCAGCTCTAACAGAAACTGAGGCAAAAGGAGTTCTAGAAGGCTATCATATTAAAGATGGGATTCTGATGAGGAAGTGTAGACCTCCTCACAGACCTGCAAATGGAGAATGGACAGTAGTTCATCAGGTAATGGTACCGCCAAAGTATCGCCAGGAACTATTAAGGATAGCTCATGAAATTCCTATAGCGGGACATGTGGGGATCTGGAACACCCAATCATTTATTAGTCAACATTTTTATTGGCCAGGTCTTTCCAAGGATGTGGTGCAGTTTTGTAAAACATTCCATAAGTGCCAGATTTTGGGAAAACCACAACCTGCCATAAAACTGGAGCCTCTAATTCCCATACCAGTTTTTGGGGAGCCATTTAGTAGGGTGTTGGTCAACTGAGTGGGACCTTTAACGAAAACAAAAACGGGACATCAATATATACTCGCTATCATGGATTTGACTACTCGGCTCCCAGAGGTCATTCCCTTGAGAACAATTTCTGCTAAGGTAGTGGTTGAAAAGTTAACCCAGTTCTTCACTAGATATGGATTACCAATTGAGATTCAGTCGGATCAAGGTTTCAATTTTATGTCTAAAATTTTTCAGGAAGTTATGGGTAATTTGGGGATAACACAGTTAAAGTCTTCAGCATGCCACCCACAGATATAGGGAGCTTTACAAAGGTACCATCAGACCCTCAAAACAATGATCAGGGCATACTGTCATGAATATCCCCATGATTGAGATAAAGGGCTAAAATTTCTTTTGTTTGCCACTAGGGATACACCTAATGAAGCTAACTGTTTTAAATTTTTTAAATTTTAAATTTAGAGATACAGCACTGAAACAGGCCCTTTGGCCCACCGAGTCTGTGCCGACCATCAGCCACCCATTTATACTAATCCTACACTAATCCCATATCCCTACCTGCCCCTATATTCCCCTATCACCTACCTATACTGGGGGCAATTTATAATGGCCAATTTACCTATCAACCTGCAAGTCTTTGGCTGTGGGAGGAAACCGGAGCACCCGTGAAAACCCATGCAGACACAGGGGGAACTTGCAAACTCCACACAGGCAGTATCCAGAATTGAACCCGGGTCGCTGGAGCTGTGAGGCTGCGGGCAAGGGTTTTATCATCTTAAAATCGGCCTTCCCCCACTTTGCCCACTCACTCAACTTGTCCAAATCACCCTGATGACTCTCTGCATCCTCCTCACAACTCACCCTCCCTCCCAGTTTTGTGTCATCTGCAAATTTGGAGATATTACATTTAGTTCCCTCATCTAAATCACTGATATATATTGTGAATAGCTGGGGTCCTAGCACCGATTCCTGAGGTACCCCACTAGTCACTGCCTGCCATTTGGAAAAAGACCCGTTTATTCCTACTCTTTGTTTCCTGTCCGCCAACCAATTTTCTATCCATCGCAATACACTACCCCCAATCCCATGCGCTTTAATTTTACACGCTAACCTCTTATGTGGGACTTTGTCGAAAGCCTTCTGAAAGTCCAAATAAACCACATCCACTGGCTCCCCCTCATCAACTCTACCAGTTACATCCTCGAAGAATTCTAGTAGGTTTGCCAAGCATGATTTCCCTTTCGTAAATCCATGCTGACTCTCCCGATTCTACCACTGTTCTCTAAGTGTTCTGCTATTACATCTTTGATAATGGACTCTAGAATTTTCCCCACTACCGACGTCAGGCTGACTGGTCTATAATTCCCTGTTTTCTCTCTACCTCCCTTTTTAAATAGTGGGGTTACATTAGCTACCCTCCAATCTGTTGGAACTGTTCCAGAGTCTATAGAATCTTGAAAGATGACCACCAATGCATCCATTATTTCTAGGGCCACTTCCTTAAGTACTCTGGGATGTAGATTATCAGGCCCTGGGGATTTATCGGCCTTCAATCCCATCAATATCACCAACACCATTTCTCTACTAATACTGATTTCCTTCAGTTCCTCCCTCTCACTAAACCCTGTGTTCCCCAACATTTCTGCTATGTTATTTGTGTCCTCCTTTGTGAAGACAGAACCAAAGTCTGCATTTAGTTGGTCAGCCATTTCTTTGTTCCCCATAATAAATTCCCCTGTTTCTGACAGTAAGGGACCTACATTTGTCTTCACCAATCTTTTTCTCTTCACATACCTATAGAAACTTTTACAGTCAGTTTTTATGTACCCTGCAAGCTTACTCTTGTACTCTATTTTTCCTTCTTAATCAATCCCTTGATCCTCCTTTGCTGAGTTCTAAACTGCTCCCAATCCTCAGGTCTTGTTTTTTTCTGGCAAATTTATATGCCTCTTCCTTGGATCTAGTTATCTCTAATTTCCCTTGTAAGCCATGGTTTGGCTACCTTTCCTGTTTTACTTTTGCGCCAGACTGGAATAAACAATTGTTGCAGTTCATCCATGTGCTCTTTGAATGTTTGCCATTGCCTATCCACTGCCATCCCTTTAAGTAACGTTTCCCAATCTGTCATAGTCATCACATGTGAGCCACTAGGAGAGATCAGAGGATGGCTACTGGGCGACAAGGGCTAACTGCAGACCACCTGGCTCAGGACTCCGGTGCACAACCCACACAAACGTGGGCAGCATGTGTACAATGAGATTCATGCTGCCACTTTAAATGTCATGGAGCCGACCACGGGGTTCCTTAAGCAATCTTTCTGCTGCCTGGACCACTCTGCACAAACCCAGCAGTACTTTCCAAAGTGGGTGTCATGATTCATTGTGGTCTGCTGTATTCTACACACCCTCACCATCATGAGGGCACAGCCCTTGCCACCAACGAACAAAGAACAAAGAAAATTACAGCACAGGAACAGGCCCTTCGGCCCTCCAAGCCTGCGCCGATCCAGATCCTCTATCTAAACTTGTCGCCTATTTTTTTCTAAGGGTCTGTATCTCTTTGCTTCCTGCCCATTCATGTATCTGTCTAGATACATCTTAAAAGACGCTATCGTGCCCGCGTCTACCACCTCCGCTGGCAACGCGTTCCAGGCACCCACCACCCTCTGCGTAAAGAACTTTCCACGCATATCCCCCCTAAACTTTTCCCCTCTCACTTTGAACTCGTGACCCCTAGTAATTGAATCCCCCACTCTGGGAAAAAGCTTCTTACTATCCACCCTGTCTATACCTCTCATGATTTTGTACACTTCAATCAGGTCCCCCTCAACCTCCGTCTTTCGAATGAAAATAATCCTAATCTATTCAACCTCTCTTCATAGCTAGCACCCTCCATACCAGGCAACATCCCGGTGAACCTCCTCTGCACCCTCTCCAAAGCATCTACATCCTTTTGGTAATGTGGCGACCAGAACTGCACGCAGTATTCCAAATGTGGCTGAACCAAAATCTTATACAGCTATACGGCAAGCAGCTGAGGAGGAAGAGGAAGGAAGGAGGCAAGCAACACAGCCCCTTTCCCGCCAAACTGTCAGTGATTGGCTGATCAGACTGCAGTACCAGTGAACACAGTCCCAATTCCCCATTCACCAACAGTCCCAAACCTTACCTTCCCTGTTACTGACCATCACAATGTCCTCTTGGTCACAATACTGCAATAAAAGCCACCACAAAACAAACATTCCAAACCAACATTATCAATAAACCATCCAATATTCCATCCAAAGTCATCTCATTACCTGTGTGCATTCCCCTAGTGCCTGTCTTCCATGTACCTTTGTCTGTCCTAGTGCTCCTCTGCAGTGTGACCATAGTGGCTGCAGCATGGCTGGCAGAAAACTGCTGACTTTTAATGGGGGAGGCTGAAGATGGCCTTGGAAGAGACCTTCGAGCATCTCTGGGTCTAGAAGGCCCGGCTTCAGACTGCACCAGCTCAGCATGGGTGACAGCAGTCTGGGCACACTGACAGACAACAGCAAGGGCACGAGTGGAGTGGCAGTGCTGAGAGTATGAATGTTGCCTTCCTGAGAGAGGACAGCAGCTTCATGCTCCGTGGAGCCACTGCCACTCCCCCAGGGTGACACCTCAGCAATCCTAGTAATCTGCTGGAGCACAGAATGCTGAAATGCTGTGAGAGCCTGAAATCCCTTTTGAACACAGGTATCCATAGTCATGATGGCAGCAATCTGAGCATTTGTGCAGCAAGTTGAACTTGCATGACTTCAGTCTGAGCATCCACTGCAGCATCCAGTCAGACATTATATGGTTTCTGCTTGAGCTGCAATGGAAGCTGAGACATCAGCCATCAGACACTGCATCACGGCTGGATTCACAAGTGGTAATGGAGTTTGCCACCACTTCCATTCTGTAGTCCTTTTGAATTAGTTTATGGACATGAGATAAGAGGTCCTCTAAAACTAATTAAAGAAAAGTCTTTAGAACAGAGAGATGAATCTTCTCTCCTAGATTATGTATCCGTGTTCTGGGAACAGCTCACGAGAGCTTGCAAAGTGGCTCAGGAACACCTTAAAGCTTCCCAAACAGCTATGAAAAAATGGGCAGACAAGCATGCTAAGACCCGAACATTTCAACCAGGGGATGAAGTGTTTGTATTATTACCTTTCCAGGGTGAACCGTTGAAAGCACAGTTCAGTGGTCCATATAAGGTTGTCAAGAGAATTACTAAGGTAAATTATTTGATTGATACCCCAGATTGCTAGAAAAGAATGGACTGTGTCATATCAATAAATTCAAACAATACTATTGCCGGGAGGAGGATAAGCAAGCACAGGTATGTCAGGTGGTAGGGACAGTGAAGGATGAAAGGGATATTGAGGATGTGGCAGAAGGAGGCCTAGACAATCCTCAAATTGAACTTTCTACTATTCGGTTAGGTAATACTGAATTGCTGGGGAGATTAGACACTATGCTTTCATATTTCGATGCAGAACAACGAGAAGATCTAACAAGGCTACTTACAGCATTTAAAAGAGTCTGTAAGGATAAGCCAGGATGTACAACCTTAGCCACACATGATGTGGATGTAGGGGAATCCTTTCCTATAAAACAGCATCCTTATCGCTTAAGTCTAGAAAAACAGGCCCAGGTAAAAGCAGAAAAACAATACAGGCTGGAAAACCACCTAACTGAAGCCAGTCAAAGTAGCTGGAGTTCGCCAGTGGTATTAGTGCCTAAACCTGATGGTTCAACTAGACTTTGAATAGACTACAGAAATGTTAATGCAGTAACAAAGGTAAACTTCTACCCAGTACCTCACTTGGAAGACTGTATTGACAGAATGGGCAGTGCCATTTTCTTACAAAAGTAGATTTGTTCAAAGGGATACTGGCAAGTTCCTTTAACACCCCGAGCTAAAGAAATATCAGCCTTTATCACACCAGATGGCATTTTCCAGTGCCGAGTGATGCCATACAGGGTAGGGGATACGCAAGCCACTATTCAGAGACTAATGAACCAAGTGGTAGCCAGTGTTCCTAACTGTGTGGTTTACCTTGATGATGTGCTGGTCTACAGTGACACTTGGAAGGACCACTTGGAACAACTGGGGGGTTCTGTTTGGAAGGTTAAAGTCGCCTGATTTGGTGATAAACTTTGTGGGGAAATTTTAAAACCAGAGTGCCAGAATATTCCGATGGAGTTTACTATTATAACCTTATCACTTAAAGATTATCCACATTGCGGGCAAAAATAATGTTATTGCAGATGCTTTATCTAGAATCAAACTTTGTTTTGAGTTATCTGAATGCAAAGAAGATACAAAGCAGAATTGTATTAACTACAGATAAAGAGAGAATGAGTGACTATGAAAATATTTAGTTTTTTTAGTTTTAGTTTTAGAGATACAGTACTGAAACAGGCCCTTCGGCCCACCGAGTCTGTGCCGACCATCAACCACCCATTTATACTAATCCTACACTAATCCCATATTCCTATCACATCCCCACCTGTCCCTATATATTTCCCTACCACCTACCTATACTAGGGGCAATTTATAATGGCCAATTAACCTATCAACCTGCAAGTCTTTGGCATGTGGAAGGAAACCGGAGCACCCAGAGGAAACCCACGCAGACACAGGGAGAACTTGCAAACTCCGCACAGGCAGTACCCAGAATCGAACCCGGGTCCCTGGAGCTGTGAGGCTGCGGTGCTAACCACTGCGCCACTGTGCCGCCCATATGTTTTAAAATGTTTCCATCTTCTGTTTTTTTACACTTTGTAATGGAATGCATTTTAAAAATAGCGTTTCATTTCTCCAAGGGTGGAGGTGTTAGGAGAGTGCTTCTATTTTTTTAAAATATGTTTTTAAGGACTTATAGTTGAATTATGGACATTGATTCAGCTGGAATCTTGAAGAGATGCTGAACTTTGTGTTTTTTTTCAAAGAAGTCACCAGAAGGATTCCCGGACTTGGCTTATAAACAAGCACTTACTGGAAGGCACCGTTTTCTGATAAAATACCAGCAGGGAGCTTGTTGTTTTGATGTTTACTAAGAAGTGTCAGGTCAAGATTTATAGCGGTCAGGAGGCTTGACTTCTGGAATGTTTTTGGTTTCACTTTGAATTGGTAAAAAACACAGTTGGTTTTTGCCTGCCAGGAAAAACCCAGCTCATCTCTTTCTCTCTCTTGGAAAAAACCCCTACATATGCAATGTGTCAGTGTCCTCTTTCCTCCTGTATTTGAAGAAACCCTACATATTGAATGTGTGAGAACTGAAACCCCTGTTGCTGCATTTCTGCTGTAAGGCCTCTCTGAAGCCTCTGTAGCTGCATTTCTTGGAAAGTCTACCCAAACTGATCTTCAACATCACCTGGAAAGAACTGTTCAAGGAAGATCCCAGTGACAGCCGTCTATATGCATTTGGGACGCCACATCAAAACAAAGGACATCTTTCTATATCTTCTCTTTTTTCTTCAAGAATGAGCAAGTATTCAACCCAAGTGTTTTTTTATTGTCTTTTATTTGTAACAGAGCTCTAAAACCGAATGTTTTTTGATTGTTCCGGCTAACCAATGTGTATATATTTGTGTGTGTGTGTCGGTGGGGGGGGGGGGGGGTGGGGGTAGCTGGGGGCTAAGGTAAAAAAGGAACTGTTATACTTCAATCTGTGTTTTTATTCTTTGCTTCTTTACTGGTTAAGACTTATTTCATTATAAACTGATGATTTTGCTGTTTATTTAAGAAACCTGGTTGGTGTATTTTATTCTGGGAAAAATATGATTGACTGTATCAGTAAGTGGGAAAATTTAAATATATGCTGTGACCTATGGAGATGTGGGACTAGAAAAAACAGTGCACTCCTCCCGCCTTGGTCGTAACAAGTGCCATATTCAGTCTGCTCCGTGCACCTGAAGAAATTGTTTCTGACAATGGGCCATAGTATACAGGCAAACATTTCAGGGATATGTGTGCCAAATGGGGCATACACCATGTGATATCCTCACCACATTACCCTAGGTCTTGCTAAGCGAATGGTTCTCACAGTTAAATCGTTTATCCAGGACAACGAAACAAGATTTTACTGTTGCCATGTTACATTTCAAAGCTACACTTATGGATATGGGCTTGCCATCACCAGCAGAGGTCATGTTTTGCAGACAGGTAAGAACTATTCTGCCAAGACATCATCTGTCCAAATTCTCCGAGATGCAGGAAACACTGCTCGAAAACCAAGGGAGAATGAAGATAGTGCATGACCTACATGCAGGGGTGGAACTACCTCACCTACATATAGGACAAAAGGTCAGGGTCATACACACCACAAAGAGAACATGGTTACCCACAGAGGTATCCAAAGTATGCAGTCAGCCTAGGTCTTACTAGGTTAGAACATCTAACGGAGCAGTGTTGAGCAGGAACAGAAGCCAATTAAGAGGTGTGCAATACTCAAATTGTGCACAGCAGACTTGAAATAACACACTCCAACGATGAGGGTGTTATGGAAAACAAGACAGCAAACAGCACATTGACAACACATATGCAAGCCACATATGAAATCCACATCCCCTGAAGGTTATACCATAACAAGATCTGGAAGAGTTATCAAACCACCAAAATAATATATGGACCCCTAAGCTTCTGCACTTGTAAATTTCACAATTCCTATCTTTATACTTGTAAATTTTATAATCGCTATCTCTGTATAGCTAATTTTTGATATTATCCAATTTTATGTGTTTTTACTTGTAGCATAGAAGACATTTTTGGAAAGAAAGGGGATGTTGTATGATCGCTTTAAAAGTGATGTCCCTTTAAGAACTCAGTATGCTAATGAGCTAAGTACCAGGATGTAGTCATGTGACTCAAAGCCATGTTCACTTTGCACTGTAACACCCTAGACAAAGGTTCTGTATATGGTTTGCTCTGTATTGTATATACTAGTTTAGCTGTTAACAAACCCTCTAGAGATCGTCAAGGAACTGGAATCCACGTAACTCATTGTGTTGCTTAAGATAACAGAAAGAATCTCATGACACCCCCATATCTACAAATTAAGCAAGAGTTAAATTCTCTTTAATCTATCTCATCTGCATCTAAACCAATAACTTTTTTCTTAAATTGCTGATTATAGCAGAATCCACCTTTTTAAAATTCAGGATATGTCTGTCATCATGATGATATGTTGATGGTGACAACAACAACAAGCATCTCCCATGGCAATTCAAAGAGGCATAAGGAAGGAAAAAATGGATGTCAAGCCAAAGAAGGGGTGGCAAAAGGGTAGGTTTTAAGAAGAGTCTTAAAAGAGGCAGAGAGGTGTACAGACTCAGAGCTTTACGGAGAGAATTCTAAGAGTGTGGGGTTGAAACCATGGCTGCCAATATGAGGGCATATGCAAGATAGTATACAGAGAAAGCCAGGGTCAGAACCTGACGGTTTGGGATGACATTATATTGCTGGTGAAGGTCAGCTTCATTCCCTAAAACTAAATCCAGAATTGCACCCCCTCTTGTTGGGCTTGCCATATACTGGCTAAAAAACGTTCTCCTGAATACAATTTAGGAATTCTGTGCCCTCTGTCTCTTTTACACTAACTGTATCACAGTTAATATTAGGAGAATTGAAATCCCTTACTATTACTGCCTCATTGGTTTCTGCATTTGCCAAAAAATTTGCCTACAAATTTGCTCTTCTATTTCCCTCAGACTGTCTATAGTACACTCCCAGTAGTGTGTTAGTCCCTTTTTATTCCTTTGTTCAACCCATATAGCCTCATTAGATGATCCTGCTAACACATCATCCCTCCTCATGGCTGTAATTGTTTCTTTAATTAATATTGCCATCCATCTCCTTTTTTATCCCCTTCTCTGTCTTGTCTGAAAACCCTGTAACCAGGAACGTTAAGCAGCCATTCCTGCTCCTCTCTAAGCCATGTTTCAGTAATAGTGAAAAAAAAACTTCCATGTGTCAATCTGTGCCCTCAGCTCATCTGCCCTATTCACTATACTCCTTGCATTTAGCTATATATCATTAAGCATAACCTTTTTTGTCTATTTTCCAACCTTTGTTTGCTATGCCTTTCAAACTCTCTGGCTAATTTTCAGCCTTTCATTTCCAGCTCTGCTTTTCTCCCTTCTGAATCTTTCTCTTCTTCCTATCCCCTTGCTGAGATAGTTTAAAACCTGCCCAACAGCACCATCAAACCTACCTGCGAGGACATTGGTCCGGACCTAGTTGAGATGCAATCCGTACGGATGTACAGGTTCCACCTTCCCCAGAACCAGTCCCAATGCCCCAAGAATCTAAATTTCTCCCTCCTGTACCATATCCACAGCCACACAGGGCGGCACAGTGGTTAGCACCGCAGCCTCACAGCTCCAGCGACCCGGGTTTGGTTCTGCGTACTGCCTGTGCGGAGTTTGCAAGTTCTCCTGTGACCGTGTGGGTTTCCGCCGGGTGCTCCGGTTTCCTCCCACAGCCAAAGATGTGCAGGTTGATAGGTAAATTGGCCATTATAAATTGCCCCTAGTATAGGTAGGTGGTAGGAGAATGGTGGGGATGTGGTAGGGAATATGGGATTAATGTAGGGTTAGTACAAATGGGTGGTTGTCGGTCGGCACAGACTCGGTGGGCCAAAGGGCCTGTTTCAGTGCTGTATCTCTAAATAATAAATAAATAAAAAACATTCTTCTGCTGTATCCTCCTACTTCTGTACTCATTATTGTGTGGCACCGCGAGTAATCTAGACATTACTACCTTGGAGGTCTTGCTTCTTAATATCTTTCCAAACTACTTAAAATCTGCTTGCAGTACCTCAATCCTTTTTCCACCCATATCATTGGTACTGATATGGACCATGACCTTAAGCCATTTACCGTGTCCTAGCTGTATGGGGACAGTGAGGAGGAAAGCTTTAGACTGCAGGAAGATATAGATAGTCTAGTTAGTTGGGCAGAAAAGTGGAAAATGGAATTCAAGCTGGAGAAGTGTGAGGTAATGCATTTTGGGAGGTGCAACAAGGTACGGGGATACACAATAAATGGGAGGATACTGAGTGGTTTGGAGGAACAGAGGGATATTGGAGTGCATGTCCACACATCCCCAAAGGTAGCAGGACAGATCAATAAGGTGGTTAAGAAGGCATATGGCATGATTTCCTTTATTAGCCGAGGCATAGTATATAAGAGCAGGGTGGTTATGCTAGAACTGTATACAACACTAGTTAGACCTCAGCTTGAGTACTGTGTACAGTGAACACATTGCAGGAAAAATGTGATTGCGCTGGAGAGAGTGCAGAGGAGATTTATGAGGATGTTGCCTGGACTGGAAAATTTTAGTTATGAGGAAAGATTTGATAGGCTAGGGTTGTTTTCCTCAAAACAGAGGAGGCTGAGGGGTGATTTAATCAAGGTGTGTAAAGTTATGAGGTGTCTAGATAGAGTAAATAGAGACAACCTATTTACCTTAGCAGATGAGTCAAAAATCAGGAGGTATAGATTTAAAGTAATTGGTAGAAGGATTAGATGGAAGATGAGGAAACATTTTTTTCACTCAGAGAGTGGTAGGGACCAGGAAATCATTTCCTGAAAGGGTGGTAGAGGCAGAAACACTCACCACATTTAAAAAGTACTTGGATTTCTATCTGTAGGGCTATGGACCTAGTGCAGGAAGGTGGGATTAGGCTAGGTAGCTCTTTGTTGACCAGCACAGACACAATGGGCCGAAAGGCTTCCTTCAGTGTCATAACTTTTCTATGATCTGTATGAAGGTGACAGAGATAAGGAGGGAAAACGATGTGGAGGGGATTCAAATATGAGGCAGAAGATATTAAATTTGAGTTTGTGCTCATGGAGTCAATGTAGATCAGCAAGGACTGGAGTAATAGTCAAATGAAACTTGGTGAGGGTAGTGTAGGGGGTAATCAAATTTTGGAAGATCTGAAATGTGCAGGGCATGGAGGATGGGAAGCCAGCCAGGAGAACATTGATGCAGTTGAGTGTGGAGTTGACAAAGCAGAGAACAAGAGTTTCAGTGGCAGATTGGCTAAGATGGGAGGAGAGGTTGGTGACATTACAGAGGTGGGAGTAGGCGGTTTTTGTGACAGAGAGGAGATTTGGTCAGAAGCTCAGCTCTGGGTTGAATAGTAGGCTGAGATTGCAAACCATCTGGTTAAGCCTGAGATGATACATGGGGAGGGAGATCATCTATGGCAAGAGTACAGACTTTTTGCAGAGGTGGGAAAGGGCGTTGCAGAAAATTGCTTTGGTTTTTCTACTGTTTAACTGGAGGAAATTGCAGCTTATTTAAAACTTGATGTCGGACAAGCAATCTGATGTCAAAGGGGCACTGGAGAGGTGAAGATGGATGGTGGAGAGGTGCCATCAATGTATATGTGGAATCCTGACCCTTTATCTCCAGATGTTGCCAAGGGCCAGCAGGTAGATGGAGAGGAGGGAGTCAATGTTGGATCCTTGAACATTCCAGAGGTATTGGTGTGGGGTGAGAAAACAAACCAAATGTAGAGATGCTCTGGCCATGATCAGAACAATAAAGAGTTGAACGAAGGAGGGTTGGCCCATCCAGCTGGATAACAGAGGGGAGATTTTGGAGTGTTACAGACCTGTAATTATTTTTCTCCTTGGATTAAACAGTGTGTGTGCCTTTAAGACTGTTAGAAACAGTGCACCTTCAAGGGAGAGAATGTTCTGGAATTCCTGAGACACAGTGTGCAGCAGCTGCATTTTTGTTACCATGAGTAATGTTTCCACTTGGCTGTGTGTAAAACTGGCAGAAACTGGCTGAAACCAATTAGTTCTGAGAGACTTTCCAGTGAGGCTTACTGAAGAAAAGGAGCTGTTTTATTCTCTCACAGAAAAAATTCTACAAGGAGTAAAGAAGAAAAGCCTTCTTTTTCAAGAAACTGTTTGTATTGCTGTGCTCATTGTTCAAAGAACTGTTTACTGCTTGCTGCAGCTGAAGAGTTGAATGTCTATCTACTGAAGGACTATTAGCATCAAATCCATGTGAAGACGTCGAGTGACCTTTGACTACCTTCACATTAGAAGACCTCATCCACCAGGAATGTAAGATGCAAAGACTTTCTTATTTTTATTTATTCATAAGAGACAGCTAATTTCTAAAAACTCCACTTTTAAAACCAGTTAACTGTTAGTTTTGTGTGTATGTATATGTGTCTAGATGGAGAGAAGATGTTTCCGATGGCTGGGGAGTCCAGAACCAGGGATCACAGTCTCAGGATATGGGGTATGCCACTTAGAACCGAGATGAGGAGAAATTTCTTCACTCAGAGGGTGGTGAACCTGTGGAATTCTCTACCGCAGAAGGCAGTGGAGGCCAAGTCATTAAATATATTCAAGAAGGAGATAGATATATTTCTTAATGCAAAAGGGATCAAGGGATATGGGGAGAAAGCGGGAACAGGGTACTGAATTAGACGATCCGCCATGATCTGTTTTGAATGGCGGAGCAGGCCCGGAGGGCCAAATGGCCTACTCCTGCTTCTATTTTCTATGTTGCTATGTGTGTGAATGCGGGAGTTAGGTTAAAATAAGAAGTTATAAGGTCTTTAGACATAGGTTTATCTTAATAGTGTTTAAGATTTAGTTTTTTAATAAATAGTTAATTGGTTGTTGTCTAAAGATAGCTGGTTTGTTCTGTTTCATTCTGGGGTTACTAGAGTGTTTAATTTGGCTGTTTTCCGATTGGGCATGTTACGACCAAGTGAAAAAGGTGTCTAGGGGTCCATCTCGGTCTTCACCTGGTCTTAATGTAACAGGGTTTAATTTTTAAACACACTAGGCTGAATTTTATTCGGGCGCCACTTTGCGTGGCAGTGCCCTTTAAACTCAACGGGGTGCCCACATTTAGCGGCCGCCACAGAGCCCCCATGATATTACACACTGGGGCTCATTAGAATCATGGCGCCAAGCCGCCCTCCCCATATTACGTGGGGAGAGGCGGGACATTCGGCGCAGTGAGAGAGTTTCTGACAGTTGTGCAGCAGCTGCTGTGCCCTATTTTAAGCGCCCCAGCACCTGCTTCCTGACAGCTGTCAATGAATGCTTACCTGAATGCTGAAGAGTGGAGCTGCTGTCAATCTGGCAGCAAAGCAAAAAGTGCTGCAGAAATCCAGCAGGTCAGGCAGTATCTGTGGAGAAAGAAGCAGAGTTAACTTGTCCAAGTTCACAGACCTGAAAGTTAACTCTGCTTCTCTCTCCACAGATGCTACCTGACCTGCTGAGTCACCCCAGCGCTTTCCGCTTTGCTGCTACATACTTACCCTGCTGTGTCCCAGTGTCCTGTGAAGTTGCGATCCTCTTCTCCCACTCAAGCATAACATTCCTTCTTGTAGGCATGCCTTAAATTTGCACATTCCAATACATGAGACTTCAATGGACCATAAAAGGTATTACAGAGGTTTACAGAGAACACATTGACACAAGTAAGAATGCATGGGTGTCACAGTAATATCAATACATCTTTCACTAAATGTTCTTCACCAACATGTGTGTCCTTTTCTCTGTGAACAATGTGTGCCAGCATGTAGCGCCAATGTCACATCCATTTGCACCTTCAGGAGAGCCAACATATGCAATAACATCATTGCCATGCCGCCATTACTCATGAGCGTCTCCACGGTTGCAGTGACATTGACATTGGCTCAGTCAGCTGCTGCCTCTAATGGTTTACACAGGGATGCTGCAGATGTGGACTGGTGCACGGCAGATGAGCGAGGGTGATGTGTGGCTTGCAGAGCTCATTTCAATTCCTATGGAGCAGACAGCCTTTGTCTGATAAGCTATTTCAGTACATCCCTAGCTCACTACTAGCCCTGCGTGCAGAGCCTGGGTGCCATCTGCCCTCCCATGCATCTTTCATGTTGTAGATCCTCAGCGTCCTCATAGTCCAAGGAGGAATCCTGTTGACATCGCTCCTCATCATGCCAGTTGTGCAGAGCAGCAAAGAAAGGAGCTGGCATTTTTGGACTGTAGTACAGGGCATCACCCTATCCATCCAGGCATTGGAGGCACTCTTTCAGCATGCTGATCTCCTGCTCAATGGTGGCTCATGTAGTTCAGTGGCTGGTGTTGTATCTCTCCTCTGTAGCAGTGGTGGAGTTTCTCACTGGTGTCGGGAGCCAGGTCTGCAAAGAATAACTCTCATCTCCAAGAAGCCACCCCTCCATCTGAGCCAGTTCAGTGAACAGTGGTGACAGCCGGGACTGGCGCCAGACCCAGCTGTCATAGCAACTGCCTGGAAGCGGTCACATATTCGCTGCAAGCATCTGCAGTGTTCACACACCAGCTTCACCTAGATTGAGAGGGCTCCTTTAATGGTGACGTCTGCCGGTGGTAGCCTGGCGGCAGGCCTAATGGCCACATGAGTGCAGTCTATGAACATTACAACCTATGGCTCTCAGGCAATGGTGCCAGAACCAATGGCCCTCTGGGCCTGGCTGTGAGAGTCCATCCTGAAGTGGAAATATTCACTGGCCCTCCGGTGCAGGGCATTGGTGACCTCCCTGTGGTGCATTGCTGACTGTGTGACCCCCATAAAGGTCTTTGGTGGGCCCCTGAAAAGCAGCAGAGGCATCAGGCTTGAGAACCGTTGTCCTATCAAAAGCAATTAGGGATGGGCAATAAATGCTGGCCTGGCCAGCGTCGCCCACATCACATGAATGAATTAAAAAAAACTATGAGGAACAAAGGCATGGGATGTCCACCGGAGCCCATGGTCTGCAGGTCATCCTTGAGCAGGGCACAGAGACGTGTCATCACCCTCTCTATATGCGCAATCACCTCTGACACTGGTGCTCTGACATCTGATGACATGTCATGTGGGGCCTGTAGATGCACGACAATCGTAATGGCGGGCTCCCCTTAGGGGCTGTTGCTCACGAGCGGGGCCTCTATGTGGATCGCACCTGCCTGTTGGTATTGCCTCTGGCACATATGGATCCTCACATGCAGAGGATCACACAATGTAGGATGAGCCATGCCTATTTCCATGTGATAAATAAAGTTGAACCCTTCATGTAATCGAAGGTTCCTAACAGGGCAGGGATTGGTGTTGATGGGTACATCAGTTGCTTTCCTGGATCAACTATGTGGTGTGCCATGGCATTGCACATCTTGGCCAACACTCAGTGGCACAGCATGACCACATCAAGATATCAGCTGAATCGATTGCCCCCAACATCCATATAATCTTAAAGCTCCTGCCCTTTCTGGCACCTGCCGCACACACGGGGTGCCTAGTGTGCTATTGCCCCCTCACAAACACAGAGCGTACACTGTTAACAGAGTGATGGTACATAGTACCTCCCTTCATGCCAGCGCATCTTTCCCTCCAGTTATCCCAGACCCTCTCCCTTTCAGAATGCAGAGTTAGACCCCTGAATATCGCCCCCCCTTTTATAATGCAGGGTGAGACCCCTGAATAACAGAACTTACCTTCGCTGGCGACAGCTTATGCCTCTGAGGACCCGCCGGCTTTTCAGATCATGAATGAGACGGCAAATGACGGCAGCCCGTTCACCAACAAATCTGTAACTGTCAGTGGAGAGGCGGCTGGCTGCATAATCAGCAAAGGTAAGTACTCTTTACCATATGCTAATTGTGTTGCTGCCACTGTGGGGTGGGGGGGCCGCACCGAGGTCCCGCCGCAGCCGGTAATATGCAACGGGCCCTTCTCGACATCGCAGGTTGAGGCGGGCCTCTCCCCGCAGCATTTTACCGGCCCCTGGGCCGCGACCCGCGGTGTCGAGGGGCTGTTAAAATTCAGCCCACTGTGTTATTAGCTCCCCCTTGGTGAATCCTTGTTCACCGCTTTCCAATTATAAGGCAAAGAAACCAACACAAACAGGCTTTCTTAGGTTTAGAGAAGTAAAGTTGAAATTTATTAAA
Organism: Heterodontus francisci; assembly: GCF_036365525.1. Lineage (NCBI taxonomy): Eukaryota > Metazoa > Chordata > Chondrichthyes > Heterodontiformes > Heterodontidae > Heterodontus > Heterodontus francisci. Next base: position 33,837,084 of record NC_090390.1, on the reverse strand, counting down.
CTTAAACTTAAACTCTAATTCAATTAACGCCTACAGATACATGAGACACCTCACAGGCATGCATATGTGATACACACGTGCAAATAGAGACAGAAAAGAGCAGAAGAAAAATAAAGTGGAAATGTTTGAGGCAATATCTGAAGAGTTTTTGTTACGGTTCTTCAAGCTCACTGTAGAGTCCTTGATAGTAGGTAGATCTTTCTTTTCTTTGAGGCCCAGTATTTTTCTTAAACCTTGTTCGCTGTAGGAGACATTTCCCTCTTGGGGTTCATGTGTCTTCAGTGGATTCAGAGGCTTGTGAGAAAGAGATGGGAGCAGGCAGACAGGAGAGGCTGTGGCGAACCAGCCAGGAGAGATCTTCTTAGTCCAGGAGCATTCTGTTTTCTGCCAAATTGTGTTTGTTAAAATTCAAAAAACTCATCTCAGGTTGACCAGCAGTTTAGTCAGCTGGTTTGACCATGTCCATTTTCGGGCGCGATCATCTTAGCAGTCAGCCTGGAATGTGAGCTCCCCCACCTTCAACATCTGGTGATCAGAAGTCCATTGTGGGTTGTATGTGTCAGGGAATGGCTGCTTTGTCCTTCCAAACACTGTCTGTTAATATGCAAGTGCCTTTTCCAGTCACCGCTGATCTGTTTAGCAAGTCCTTTCTTCACTCCAGTAACAGTTTAAAATCAATGTTCATTGACAAAATTAATGTGCCTCATTCTTGGAAGGTGGGGGCCTAGCATGACAGATGTGAAATCTTAATAATATGCTGCGACTTGTGGAGTGACGGGACTGAATTGACAGTGCATTGCTCCCGCCGCGGTCCTAACAGGAGTATGATGGTGGTTGACTGAATCACACTCTGAAAAGCAACACTGAAACTTTTAAGTATTGTATTATGTTCCTGAATAATAATTAACATTTAACGATTTATATTCACCAGGCTGAAAAAAAATTGTTGCATCTACTCTTTTTCATTTGCTAAATGATTTAATTGGGCTGCATATTCCATTTGTGTAATCGAATTCTCTGTGCTATTAAAAGAGATGGCACACTATTATCAAGCATGCATCTGATGGAGGTTTATGAAATAATTATAAGATAATTAAAGGGCTAAATGACATGTCTATTGATAGATATCTCCAGTTAACAGATTGAAGATGATCAGGGGACATGAATTTAAACCATACAAGGATAGGAATAGACTGGATATTAGGACGTTCTTCTCTTCCCAGAGAATAGTGAGTTTCAGGAATGTGTTGACAGCTGGTCTGGTGGATGTTGACTCTCTGCACGCCTTTGGAAGGGAACTGGAGTGATATATGACTGAGGGAGGTGTCTAGTGATGATGCTCCAGTTCTTATGAGTGTGGGGCAGGCTTGATGAGCCAGCTGGTCTTTTTCTGCCTGTCATTATTATATGTTCTTGATGATCTGAATCTAATTTTTCATCCTTGCTGGGGTAGAGTCACACTAGTATCAATTGCCTCTGGTACCTGGCAACAAATGGCCATTATTCATATGTCACCAGAGGCAGAGAATGTCCACTGGCGAATCAACCCAATCCTGTAGCTGTACGTGTCTACTTCTGGTAGGAATCACTACATAGCAATTGGGAATGAGAGACCTGGCTGATATTTGCCTCCTTAATCGAGAAGCACTGAATCCAGTGCCTCTAGTCTACCAGTACCTCAGCTGAGATTGGGTAACTCAGCACAGACAAGGAATCAGACCTGACTGATTATAGTCAGGAAGGCCCTGCTCATAACATTCGGCTATTTGCTGGATAAACTTGCTGGGGACTAAATTGGATCGCACCCGAAAACGGTTGCAGAGATCATGATGTCTGATTAACACACGACCGTTGATTTAAATGCAGGCAGCATCTTACTGTTCTTTGTCTGCACAGTTCAGCAGGGGGACCAAAATCGTAACTTTCTAGTACCACTGAAAGCTAGCCTAAACTACTTAAAGGGGAATTGCATTGTTGCTGGAGCAGGTGCTGGTAGGCATGCAGGAAATGAATCTGTCCTGGGAAACATTGAGGAATGGCATGAGATGGGACAGAGAGTGGGCTCCAAGGTTTTTGGACACTGCATAGAAGGTCTTGGTGGAAGAGGTAGAAAGGAGAGATGTCCTGAATCTATAGGGGGCAGGAGACCCTCCAGACACACGATGAGAAGGCAGTAGAGGCACATATCTGTGGAGGTCAATGCCAGGAGTCAAACATTGAGGACCTGGATGCAGTGCTGCAAAAGTGCAATGACTTCACACGGGTGGTTAATATCAGTGAATGGATCGGCAAATGCCATATCCCACCAACTGCAACACTAGCCTCACCCAGGTCAATGAACCACACCCCCATCACTCACATACCAAGAATCTTTATCGTACTCATACCTGACGTTCATATGCTTCACTCTCACTCTCACACCCTGAGCACAACTGCAAGCCTGACACTCACATCTCACAGTTTGCACACACTGCCAGCTATTCAACAATGACAGGCACCCAAACACATTGCACCACACTCAAAGACTCATGCAGGACAAGGTCATGCACAATCAGAGGCAACAACACCTAGCTGGTGGCAGGAGCTAACCGAAGGGGGCAGGCACTCCTGCATCTTCTAACTGCCATGGAAGAGGCCATTATTGGAACAGCCATTGCTGAGATCATGGCCAGCGGCGGGGCTTAAACCATCGAAAATCTTCAGCCTCCTTCTCAGATCCCACTTCTGCCTCATCCCGCAATCTCTTCTGGTTTACAAGCTGACAGTGATGATGAAGTTAAGCACCATCACTTGATTTCACATTCGTAGCCACCAGCTCAGATATTGACACTGCGCATACTTTAGAGGGTGGCATAGAGGCGGGATCTGCACGTGTGGTGAGTCACAGGGCATAAATGTCCTGCAGCCAGGGCAAGGAATAAGGTTAGCACAGGTGCCAGCTCCTAAGATGGCGAGGTTGCACATGAGGACCTGGATGCAGTGCTGCAAGAGTGCAATGACTTCACACGAGTGGTTAAGATCAGTGAATGGCTCGTCAAATGCCATATCCCACCAACTGCAACACCATCTTGACACAGGGCTTTGCACAGAGCTTGGTTTTGCAGTGGAATCTCAGACTGCTGTCACCCAAGCTCAGATTGCTGCCATTATAGCTGTGGATTACAGTGTTCAAAGGCGCTTGTGGTATATCACAGCAGTCCAGCAATCTGTCCTCCAACGCATTCCAACCCTTGCTGAGATGTTACCTTGTAGCAGTGACTCCTTGGAGCATGAATCTACTGTCCTCCCTCAGGATGCCAGCATTCGTCCTCCTACCTCTGCCACTGTGCCAGTGCCCTTGCTGTTGCGTGTCAAACAGCCAGCCCAGACAGCTGTTGCCCATGCTGAGATCTAGGCATCGACCTAGGCATCGGAAACGACAACGGCAAACCCAGCCCTGTCCACCCTGCAAAGTCCTCCTTACTAACATTGGGTGCTTGTGCCAAAGTTAGGAGAGCTGTCCCACAGACTAGTCAAGCAACAACCTGACATAGTCATACTCACGGAATCATACCTTACAGACAATGTCCCAGACACTGCCATCACCATCCCCGGGTAGGTCCTGTCCCACCAGCAGGACAGACCCAGCAGAGGTGGTGGCACAGTGGTCTACAGTAGGGAGGGAGTTGCCCTGGGAGTCATCAACATTGACTCCGGACCCCATGAAGTCTCATGGCATCAGGTCAAACATGGGCAAGGTAACCTCCTACTGATAACCACCTACCGCCCTCCCTCAGCTGATGACTCAGTACTCCTCCATGTTGAACACCACTTGGAGGAAGCACTGAGGGTGGCAAGGGCACAAAATGTACTCTGGGTGGGGGACTTCAATGTCCATCACCAAGAGTGGCTCAGTAGCACCACTACTGACCGAGCTGGCTGAGTCCTAAAGAACCTTAGTTAGGCCACACTTAGAATATTGCGTGCAATTCTGGTCGCCACACTACCAGAGGATGTGGAGGCTTTGGAGAGGGTACAGAGGAGGTTTACCAGGATGTTGCCTGGTCTGGAGGGCATTAACTATGAGGAGAGGTTGGAAAAACTCGGATTGTTTTCACTGGAACGACGGAGGTGGAGGGGCAACATGATAGAGGTTTACAAAGTTATGAGCGGCGTGGACAGAGTGGATCGTCAGAAGCTTTTTCCCAGGGTGGAGGAGTCAGTTACGAGGGGACATAGGTTTACGGGTGAGGAGCAAAGTTTAGAGGGGATGTGCGAGGCAAGTTTTTTACACAGAGGGTGGTGAGTGCCTGGAACTTGCTGCCAGGGGAGGTGGTGGAAGCAGATACGATAGCGACGTTTAAGAGACATCTTGACAAATACATGAATAGGAAGGGAATAGAGGGATATGGGCCCCGGAAGTGCAGAAGGTGTTAGTTTAGGCAGGCATCAAGATCAGCGCAGGCTTGGAGGGCCGAATGGCCTGTTCCTGTGCTGCACTGTTCTTTGTTCTTTGTTCTTTGACATGGCTGCTAGACTGGGTCTGCGGCAAGTGGTGGGGTAACCAACACGAGGGAAGAACATACTCGACCTCGTCCTCACCAATCTGCCTGCCGCAGATGCATCTGTCCATGACAGTATTGGTAGGAGTGACCACCGCACAGTACTTGTGGAGACGAAGTCCTGCCTTCACATTGACGATACCATCCATCGTGTTGTGTGGTACTATCACCGTGCTGAATGGGATAGATTTCGAACAGATCCAGCAATGCAAAACTGGGCATCCATGAGGCGCTGTGGGCCATCAGCAGCAGCAGAATTGTACTCAACCACAATCTGTAACCTCATGGCCTGGCATATCCCCCACTCTACCATTACCATCAAGCCAGGAGACCAACTGTGGTTCAATGAAGAGTGCAGGAGGGCCTGCCAGGAACAGCACCAGGCATACCTCAAAATGAGGTGTCAACCTGGTGAAGCGACAACCCAGGACTACTTGCATGCCAAACTGCGTAAGCAGCATGCGATAGACAGAGCTAAGTGATCCCATAACCAACGGATCAGATCTAAGCTCTGCAGTCCTGCCACATCCAGCCGAGAATGGTGGTGGACAATTAAACAACTAACTGGAGGAGATGGCTCCACAAATATCCTCATCCTCAATGATGGGGGAGCCCAGCACATCAGTGCCAAAGATAAGGCTGAAGCATTTGAAACAATCTTCAGCCAGAAGTGCCGAGTTGATGATCCATCTCGGCCTCCTCCTGAAGTCCCCAGCATCACAGATACCAGACTTCAGCCAATTCGATTCACTCCACGTGATATCAAGAAACGACTGAAGGCACTGGATACAGCAAAAGCTATGGGCCCTGACAATATTCCGGCAATAGTACTGAAGACCTGTGCTCCAGAACTTGCCGCGCCCCTAGCCAAGCTGTTCCAGTACAGCTATAACACTGGCATCTACCCTGCAACGTGGAAAATTGCCCAGGTATGTCCTGTACACAAAAAGCAGGACAAATCCAACCCAGCCAACTATCGCCCCATTAGCCTACTCTCAATCATCAGTAAAGTGATGGAAGGTGTCATCAACAGTGCCATCAAGCGGCACTTGCTGAGCAACAACCTGCTCAGTGACGCTCAGTTTGGGTTCCGCCAGGGCCACTCAGCTCCTAACCTCATTACAGCCTTGGTTCAAACATGGACAAAACAGCTGAACTCAAGAGGTGAGGTGAGAGTGACTGCCCTTGACATCAAGGCAGCATTTGACCGAGTATGGCATCAAGGAGTCCTAGCAAAACTGAGGTTAATGGGAATAAGGGGGAAAACCCTCCGCTGGCTGGAGTCACACCTAGCACAAAGGAAGATGTTTGTGGTTGTTGGAGGCCAATCATCTGAGCTCCAGGACATCACTGCAGGAGTACCTCAGGGTAGTGTCCTAGGCCCAACCATCTTCAGCTGCTTCATCAATGACCTTCCTTCAATCATAAGGTCAGAAGTGGGGATGTTCGCTGATGATTGCACAATGTTCAGCACCATTCGTGACTCCTCAGATACTGAAGCAGTCCGTGTAGAAATGCAGCAAGACGTGGACAATATCCAGGCTTGGGCTGATAAGTGGCCAGTAACATTCGTGCCACACAAGTGCCAGGCAATGACTATCTCCAACAAGAGAGAATCTAACCATCTCCCCTTGACATTCAACAGCATTACCATCGCTGAATCCCCCACTATCAACATCCTGGGGCTACCATTGACCAGAAACTGAACTGGAGTAGCCATATAAATATCGTGGCTACAAGGGCAGGTCAGAGGCTAGGAATCCTGAGGCGAGTAACTCACCTCCTGACTCCCCAAAGCCTGTCCACCATCTACAAGGCACAAGTCAGAAGTGTTATGGAATACTCTCCACTTGCCTGGATGGGTGCAGCTCCAACAACACTCAAGAAACTCGACACCATCCAAGACAAAGCAGCCCGCTTGATTGGCACACTATCCACAAACATTCACTCCCTTCACCACCGACGCACAGTGGCAGCAGTGTGTACCATCTACAAGATGCACTGCAGCAATGCACCAAGGCTCCTTAGACAGCACCTTCCAAACCCGCGACCTCTACCAACTAGAAGAACAAGGGCAGCACATACATGGGAACACCACCACCTGCAAGTTCCCCTCCAAGTCATACACCATCCTGACTTGGAACTATATCGCTGTTCCTTCACTGTCGCTGGGTCAAAATCCTGGAACTCCCTTCCTAACAGCACTGTGGGTGTACCACATGGACTGCAGCGGTTCAAGAAGGCAGCTCACTACCACCTTCTCAAGGGCAATTAGGGATGGGCAATAAATGCTGGCCTGGCCAGCGACGCCCACATCCCATGAATGAATTTTTTAAAAAATGATGGTGCACTCTGCAGCCCAGTCTTTTAGGCCTGGAGCTGCTTGAGGTCATCCTCCAAGGCCATATGCAGTCTTCTCCACTACAAGTCAGCAGCTTTCCACCAGCCATACTGCAGCACTAGGGTAGCACTGTGTAGGGGCACGAGGACAGGCAACACAGAAGACACAGGGTGATTAGTTTAAACTTGTATGCTATATGGCATGATTTCATTTATAAAATTAATTTTGCATTGTGGACAGTAAGGGTTTCAGTTCACTTGCTCCTTACAATGATTCTTAGACCCTGGAATTACAAGAACAAAATACACGTGACAAAACAGGTTTTGGCTCAACCTAAATTTGTTAGTTTATTAGACCAACAAAACCATAGTCCTTTATGATTTGACTGAAACTTACAATCTCCCACATGGCTGTTTGTTACCGATGTTGATTGTAGGCCTGGATCTGGAGATGACCGGTCCCCATTCTTCTTCACCTGACTGCAGTGCCCACGTTCCGATGTTGTCCTTTCGTATAGTGTTCCAGTCACGCTGGCCCACACCTGGGCCTCAGGCTGTAGTATCAGTTACCAGCCTGCTGAGCTGCCTGGCTTTTCACACACCTTTATCTTGGTCTTTTCTGTCTCCTGGGCTATGTAGAATTGCAAGGTCAGAGACAACTCCTCATCTCCTCCCCTGCTGTCTACATAACATAAAGATTATGCGATTTCCATCACGGTGATGGGTGCTTAGTTCATGGCATTGTTCAGGTGTTAATGTGTCTTCAACACAGAAGTCCTCGAGATGGCCAACATCCCCAGCTTATACACACTACTGAGTCAGCGGCACTTGAGATGGCTTGGCCATGTGAGCCGCATGGAAGATGGCAGGATCCCCAAAGACACATTGTACAGTGAGCTCGCCACTGGTATCAGACCCACCGGCTGCCCATGTCTCCGCTTTAAAGACGTCTGTAAACGCGACATGAAGTCCTGTGACATTGATCACAAGTCGTGGGAGTCAGTTGCCAGCGTTCGCCAGAGCTGGCGGGCAGCCATAAAGGCGGGGCTAAAGTGTGGCGAGTCGAAGAGACTTAGCAGTTGGCAGGAAAAAAGACAGAAGCGCAAGGGGAGAGCCAACTGTGTAATAGCCCCGACAAACAAATTTTTCTGCAGCACCTGTGGAAGAGCCTGTCACTCTAGAATTGGCCTTTATAGCCACTCCAGGCGCTGCTCCACACACCACTGACCACCTCCAGGCGCTTACCCATTGTCTCTCGAGATAAGGAGGTCAAAGAAGAAGAAGAATGTGTCTTCCATTCTTGCCAGGAGTTGATAATTTCAGTTAAATTATTCCTCCTGTGCATCAAGGTTAACTGTTTCATGCCCTTCAGGACCAGCAGACACACTGATGATTAGTGACGGAGGGAAGGGAAGGTATGAGAATGTTGATGAATGGGGAAGTGGTGTTGCAGTTACTGGTATCGCACTCATATTAGGTCTTAACAGATGGCCTGGGCAAAAAGGGGCTGTCTCGGTTGTCTCCTTCTTTCCCCTTCCTCTTCTTCCTTCACCTTCCTCGTGTTTCTCCTCTTCAGCTGTTGGCCATATAGTTGATGGCAAGGGCTGTCCCTTCATGATGGTGAGGTTGTGCAGCATGTAGCAGACCACCATGAAACTTGACACCCACTCTGTCAAGTACTGCAGGGCTCCTCCAGAGCTGTCCACATATTGGAAGCATTGTTTCAGCATGCCAGTGGCCTGCTGTGTCACATTTCATGTTGCAGCATGGTTTTCATTGTAAGAATGCTGCCCTCATATGCGTGGGCTGCACACCGGAACATAGGAATATAGAAACAGGAGTAGGCCATTCAGCCCGTTGAGACTGCTCCGCCATTCAATTAGATCATGGTCGATCATCTACCTCAAAGCCACTTTCCCAATCTATCCCCATATACCACCAGAGTCAAAAGTCAGGTCGTCAGCCGAAACCCCTTGTCGCCTATTAGCCACTCTTTGATTTGCTGTGGTGGTTCAAATGTAGTTGGCACAGTGGATTGCCCCAAATGAAAGCATCACCACTACTGCCAGAATACCAGGCATTGACCTACATAATACACTGTATATGTTTACCAGCAGGATGTTGAGGGAATGAAATCACTTTTAGTTCTGGTATAGGGCAGAGTTAACATGCGGCACCCGCAAAATGATATGCGTGCAGTCAATGGCACCCTTCAAGGGAAAGTTTGCAATACTAGTGAAGCTATTTTCTCATTCTACCTGCTGCTGTCTGGTAAGAGAGAATGAAATGTAGTTAGTTCTCTTTGAATTAAGAGCCTCAGTGATCTCCCTTATGCAACAGTGGAATGCAAACTGTGGGATGTTGCAAATATCTCCAGCTCCAGCCTGGAAGAAGCCAGACGCATAATGGTCACCTTCACAGCCACTGACAATGCGGTTCTCGCCCTGCTCTGAGGTTGCAATTGTGGCTGCAACAGGTGGCAGATTTCAGTGAGGACGTCCCTACTGAAACGTTGATGTCTGGCACATTGTTCTTGCTGAGGTTCAGATAGGAACACACTGTGCGGATACGACCTCCTGCTGAGAGCCCTCCTCCCCGTCCTCCCCCCTCCTCCATCTCCATCTACTAACAGGTTGTCCTGCCCTTTGTGACCTGCTCTGATTCTCCCAGTCATGCTGTATTCCAAGGGGAATGCCTACTAGTCTGGGAACAAGTGGTTTGTAGGCAAGTGTAGAAGTCAACAGAAAGTCCCTCAGCACCTGCCACACCACTCCCTGTAGAATTTTGCAACTTGAAGCAACTATAGAAAGCATCAAATGCTTGTGTAATCCAAGCAACAGCCAAAAGAAAACAACCAGCAACTAACATTTTCAGTAATTGATGATCCCTTTAAATAGCTCTGGTGGGGGTCTTTGCTACTGCTGAACACACGTTCAGCTGTGTGAGGTTCAGAGACTGTGTCCACTGGAGCATTGAGCTCCAAAATGCATATCAGCATTGCATGCTGATTAACATCATGATTTGCCAGCTCTGCAGACTTCTGGCGAATGTTAGCTCTAAACATGCTAACATCCTCACCAAGGTGGCTCTCAATTCAGAGGACAAACTACATTTCATTCTCTCTTGCCAGAGACCAGCAGGCAGACTGAGCGCAATTCGTGGCAGGAATGTGCCTACACGCATCAGACACAATTTTGCTCCCAAAAAGGCCCAAACACCAGGCACAACCGAGTCTAATGTCTGCTTGCTGAGTCTTCAGGGGAGCAGTTATCAGAAAGCAAAAATATATTGTATTCTAGGTATATATATTTTGATAGAATATTTAATGAGTGGTCCTATAACTTCTAATAGAGTTAGTGCTCAGATATAAAGAAGGAAAACGTTGTTTAGGTCAGCTTTCAGGTACAGGAATGGCAATGAGTGATCACCCCATGCCCAGTCCCATTGAATCAGGCAGCAGGCAAACCTTGTGCTGCTTCCTCATCTAAATGATTTCAGTGTGCAGCCCAACATGGAAGGTGCAGCTGACTGGCTGCATGCTCAACAGGGGGCCCAGCAGTGTGTGTGGCTTACATGTATTTCAGCTAGCCTGCACCTCTTAAAGAGGAGCTGCAGTCATTGAACAGAAGTTGTTGCAGACTGCAGAAGACCTAGAGAGAAAGAAAAACACAGGAAATGGATCAACAGGCAAGAAAGAAGGTTCCCACATTTTTTGATATGGCGCTGGAGGCATTAGTCCACATGGTGGAAAGTAGGAGGGGCACAATGTTCTTGCAGGGGGCAGGAGACCCTCAAGGCAAACCCTGAGAAGGGAATAAGAGCAGATGGCCAGGGTGGTCAATTCCTGGAGTCTGGCCCCAAGAAGCTGGCTGCAGTGCTGCAAGAAGTTCAATGACCCTAACGCAGGTGGCCAAGGTCAGTGAATGCATCTTCACATGACATCTCCTACCCACCACACCTACCACCAACCTCTCACACTGTTCAATGCACTGCACCCCCATCAGCAGCACTCCCTAACAATCAGGACTCAGACTAACATTCAGGCACTCCACCTCACTTGCACACACCTTCCAATGCTGCCAGCCTCACACCCTCTTTTCACTGCATCCACTTATTTCTAACTATTCAGCAATGGCAGACACATCACGCAAACACATTGCAACGTATTCACTGACATCCTTGCCTCTCTCTTGTAGGACAGGGTGGCCAATAACAGGAGGGAGCAGATCAGAAACAGATGGGGTCAGGCCTGCATCACCTGAGTCCTCTCGAAGAAATGGTTCTGCACATCATGGGGCTGCCTGGAATGGAGGCAGTTGCATCTGGTGACGCTGAGAACATTCTGAATGGCAGTATGTTGCGGCCTTATGCCCCTTGTCAAATCCCACCTCACCTTCATTCTGCTATCTGGAATGAAGTGCAAGCTGCAGTTGTTGTCACCATGGACATCCTGCTTTCCATCCACCCCACTTCCCTCAATCCAATCCTCTCTTACTGATTTTCTGCTTTCAGACACCTAAGAACTACACCTGCCCAGCCACAGCAGCTGAAAAAGGAGGAGAGAGAGAAACACTACTGCACTAATGAAGAGGTCCTGTCACTTGACCTGACATCCGCAACCAGCAGTTCAGATACTGGCATTGCATGTACCTTGGAGGCTAGTATATTGTTGGGATCAGCATGTGGCAAGTCACAGGAGTGGGCTGCTGCCAGGCTGGGGGAAAGAATGATTCATTTACCAGCACACCAAATGGCGAGGTTACAGACCAGTCTTGCTGCAGTGGACACAGATGAGGACCTCAATGGGGCAGTATGCAGGAGAGCACTGATGGACATGCACACTGAGATGCTGGCCTGCCAGACAGACTCCTGTCGCTGTCAAGGAGCACGGAGGGGTCCGGTTCCAAGTAGGCAGAGGGTTTAATGCAGAGCTTGTCCTCTCTGCGGCTCCCTGTTGTGCTGCTGACCCAGAGGCACTGCAACTGTTGCCTCCATACCTGTTACTGCCAGTGTGTGGACAGGTCACCAATTTCTCTACCCTCCTTATGAAAAGAAAGACAGCAAATCTTGTATTTATATGGTGCCCTTCATGATCACAGAACATCCCAAAGCGCATTCCTGCCAATGAAATAGTTTTGAAGTAATCACTGTTGTAATGCAAGAAAAATGGCAGGTAATTTGTGTGCAGCAAGATCCCATATATAGCAATGTGATAATGACCAGATAATCTGTTTTTGTGTTGCTGATTGGGAGATAAATATTGGCCAGGACACTGGGAATAACTCCACTGCTCTTCTTCAAAAGGATCTTTTACATCCACCTGAGAGGGCAGATGGGGCCTCAGTTTAACATCTCATCCAAGTGATGGCACTAAGTGTCAGCCTTGATTTTTGTGCTCAAATCCTGGAATGAGGATGCAGCAACACTCCCTGCCAAATCCATGAACTCATCACATCACCTCCAACAACATTCCAGGGTACTTCCAGACACCTTGCAATATCAGAAGTACTTAAAAATCACCTTACCTGCAAGCTGGGTGTCTGGCCCAATAAGTAATGTTACTGTTGGGCCCCTGTTGCAGTTGAACTCTGATCCTCGTTGAGTGGCATGCAAATTCATACAATTGATCTGCATGGTCCAAATTTGGGCAACTGGTGTCACATCAGCCAGTAGGGTTGTGTGACATCGGGATAGCACCAGTTCATCTGTTTCCAATGCATGCTATGGACATCCACGTAGGCTCCCTTCTCAGGATGGTGCATTGTGTGGGCCATACCAGAAACAGCTGTTGGCACAGCACACACATGCACAGAGGAAACCACTCACTCACAAGAGGGGAATCTGCTCACTCACTGGAGTGGGTTCAGCCCACCCACTGGAGGGGGATCCGTGCACTCACTGGAGGGGAATCCGCTCACTCACAGGTGGGGAATCTGCCCGCTCACAGGAGAGGGATCTGCACACTCACTGGAAGGGGTTCTTCACACCTACTGGAGGGGGAGTCACACACTCGCTGGAGGGGGAGGGGGGGTCTGTGCATCCACTGGAGGGGAATCCGCTCACTCCCTGGAGAGGGTTCCACACGCCCACTGGAGTTACTTCCAGTGCCATTATGGAGGGGAAATTTGTGTCCCCGGAATTAGAATGTCCTCGCTAACATCTCTTCCTTCTCACTGTGTGTGTGTAGTCATCTTAGCGAGAAGTTAACTTTTTAAAAAAGTATTTCCTTTTACTCTTTTTGTTCCTCACTATCTGCCATGTATCTCTGCTAGAAGATAATCAGTGTGTTTAAGATTCTTTATCTCTCCCTCTGGAGAAACAGCTCAACTCTCAGACCATTTGGCCAAGAACTGGGACTTACCATGTGGAAATAAATTATGAACCCATGATTTACCTCTCCATGGTGACATATGTTGGTACTTCAACAGTGTACCTTCCCAGAAGTTGACCAACTATTTTTCATGATCCCTGGGAGAGTCCCTCACTGTGTAGTAGCCTGAAGCCAAATCAAAACTGATAATCCAGGACTCCATACAGAGAAAACATGAGAAGATAGGATGCAACTGTGATCTAAGGCAATATATGATATATTAATATTAATCCCAGTTGCACCAATTTGGTGAGAATAAATATGAATACTGCACCAGATGTAATTAAATAGTCTGCTTACTGCAGTGGGTGAAGGACATTGAATAGCTTCCAAATAATTGAGTCACAAGTGACTTGACAGATTTCTTTCACAAATGGAATCATTGTTATTTCCACCAATTTCCTGCACTGTATTTTATTTCTGCAACATATTTGCTCCAGTTTTATGTTATTTTGTTAAAAATGTAAAATAACCTGACCATTTAATTGTGGGGTTTTGTCCCGGTAATGTGGTGTCTGTTTCTTGCATGGCATGGAATACTACAAAGTAGTACCATGGTTACCATGGTGATAGGTGGGTTGCTCACAGATGCCGACAGCATGAGGGTGCTCGATTGCTATGTTGTGCTTACTTGGTAGCATAAGGGTGCTTTTTTGGGGTATTGATGTCACAGGAAGCCGTTATTCGGTGTGAGTTGCTATGGTTACAGATGGCACTCGCTGCCCCCGAATGCTGCATTACAGTTGTGTGAATGTTTTCCAAATGCCAGCAGTTCGTGGGAAGCTCCATTTGCATTATTATCTCCTGTACAGTATGTCCAATTCACTGCATATGCTACATATCTGTCAGATTATCGCTATTCATTAAACATTTTTGAATTGACATTATTAAATTACAATTGAAAAGATTTGCAATTGCAAGTGATAGGTTTTATTTATAGAAAAGATCTGAAAAGTTAACATTGAGATATGAATTTGGAGCACAGATAACAGAGATTGATTCTCAAATAAATCCCCAAAACGTACCCTGGCATTCTGTAGCAACAATTTAGCAGAAATAGAGACACCAGGGCGTAGCAGCAGAGAGGAGAGACATTGGGCACTAATTTCATCACCAAAGCCTCACTGGAGGCAGTACCATGGAGACTTAGCACTGTTTTCCTGTGGTGGGCTGTGCCGCCCGCTGCTTCTGGTATGTCCCATATGTCCTCTTGGGACGGGAGCCCGTGCAGGCATCCCCAGCATGAGTTGGTAGCTGTGATGGAGCACTATCCTGATGCCTAACTGGCTAATGCAATGCCAGGATACCAAATTTGGATCACGCAGGTCCAGGCAACGAATTAGCGTATTGCTTTGTAAACAACAAGTGCTAAACTTGCAAGATGGGCCCCACACTAGCATTATTTAGAGGGGCCAAGCTGCCTTATTGCAGGTAAGGTAAGTTTAAGGACTTCTGTTATTGCAAGGTGTCTGGAAGTACCCTGGAGTGTTTTTGGAGGTTGTTGTGGTGAGTTTCTGCATTTTCCAGAGAGTGTTGCTGCATCCTCACAGGAATAACAGAGGAGTAGGTGACCTGTCCATACAAAGGTTGCAACAGGTATGGCAGTGCCTCTGGGTCTGCAACAGACCAAGGAGTTGGAGCAGTGACTGTGGCGAGGGGAAGCTCTTTACCATGCCTTCTGCTAAGTTGGAGCCAGACTCTTCCATGCTCCTTGACAGTGACAGGAGGCTGTTTGGCAGGCCTCCAAATGAACTCAACTCCTCGGTGTGGATGCCCATCAGCATTTTCCTGTATTCCTTTGCACTGAGGTCCTCATCTGAGTTCTCTGCACCAGAACTCGTCTGTGACTGCATCCTCCAGGGAGCTGGCAAACAAGCCATCCTTTACCACTGGCCTGCTGCTGCCTACTCATGCCTGCATAACTCACCATGTGCTGATCCGAACTCTATTCCAGCCTCCATAGTATGTGCTTTGCCTGTATCTGAGTTGGTGGCTGCAAGTGTCAGTTCAAGTGACAGGACCTCTTCATTAGTGCTGTGCTATTGCTCTCTCTTTTCCTCCTGGGGCTGCTGTGCCTGGGCAGATGGCAGTTCTTGGGTGTCTGACAGTGGGAAATCAGAAGGTGAAGGTTGCTATGAGGGAAGAGGGTGGGTTGGAAAGCAAGAGGTCCATGGTCACATCATTTGCTCAATATGCCAGATAGCAGGATGAGGGTGAGCTGGGAGTTGAGAAGGGACATAAGGCAGGAACAAATCACCATCTGTAATGTACTCAGCGATGCTGGATGACGTGGGCTCTGTCATGATGCTGCGAACCATCTCATCTATAATGCTCAGGGAATGCAGGTGTCCTTGTCCCCCACCACTCTGCTCCCCTCTATTGTGTGTTACCCCATCCTGCTAGAGACAGGGCAGAATATCAGTGATTATGTAGCACTGAGTTTAGGTGATGTGCCTGCCATAGCTGAATAGCTGGAGGTATATGAAGACAGTGAAAGATGGATGTAAGGCTGGCAGCATTGGCGGGTGTGTGAGGGTGAGGTGGCGTATCTGGATGTGAGGGTGTGATGCGATCCTGAGTGCTAGAGAATCATGGGCTCTTGTGTACTGAGTGGCATGAGAGTTTGATGTTGGGGTGATTAGCAGATGTCATGTGAAGATGTATTCACTGGCCTTGAGCACCTACATGAGGTCATTAGACTTCTTGTGGCACTGCTGCTAGTCCTGGAGTCCAGATGTGAGGAATTGACCTCCCTGACCACCTGGTCCTCCTGAGGGTGGTCCTTGAGGACCTCCTGTCTCCCAACAGAACCACTGCATCTCTCCTCCTGCCCATCTCCACCACAAATGCCTCCCATGCTGCATTTGTCACCCTGGACCCCTCTCTCTGCTCTGGTGTTCCAGTTTCCATGTTTTAAATCCCAGCAGTATTACTCTGCAGTTTACCTTTAAGAGGGACAGACTGCCTTTAAGAAGAACAGGCTGGCTTCACCATGTGCTCTGAGCACAACACTTTTCCGTCCCTTGTTAAGCGCAGAGGCAGCCAGCAGCGAGGAACCCATTTAGTCCTACACTACAATCATGGTAAAGAGGTGGGAGCACCAAATTTATGTGCTGGCCACCTTGAATAGAACCAGTTTGGATAGGCAGTGAATCATGAGCCCCATGCCTCAAAATATAGAGTAGATGAATTTTTACCCCAAGGTGCTTTGAAAACTAGGAGGGACAAAGAGCCACAGAACAAAGAATATTGTTGAAAGAGCAGGCATTAAATTGAGGAAGACAAAGCTGACTAGCACAATATTGAAATATACATGTATTAATGTGAGGAGTGTTACAAATAAAGTTGACAAGTTACAGGCACATGCTGCCCCATGGGGTTACAATATAATGGCAATAACGGAGAGCTGGATTGAATATGGGCAGGAGTTGGGATGAAGCATTTATGGCTTCAATGCATTCAGGAGGGATTGAGAAGAATAAAAGATGTAGGGGTTGGCGGGTGGCATTATTGATCAAAGATGATATTAGAGTTCTGCAGTGGACCGATATACTGGCGGGTTCAACAACTGAATCTATTTAGTTAGAGTTAAGGAACAGAAAAGGAGGTGTTACACTGCTGCGTGTTTATTATAGAATCCTAAACTTGAGAAGGAGATACAAGAGCAAACTTGTAGGTTAATTTCAGAGGAATGTAAAAATAATAGATTAGTAATAGTAGGGTACTTCAATTACCCTAATACAGACTGTGGGGCAAACAGAGGAAACAGCAAGGAGGGTGAAATGGGTAGAGGAGAACTTCAAATCAGTGTGTTTCCAGCCCAACGAGGAAGGAAGCTGGATCTGACTCTGAGGAATGAAATAGGGCAAGTGGAGCATGTTGGAAAAACATCTGAGTAAGAGTCATCATAATATAATTAGGTTTAAAGCAGTTATAGAAAGGGACAAAAAAATCCAAAGTGAAAATAGTCAACTGGAGGAGACAACTTCAGTGATTTGAAAAAAGGATCTAGCACAGGTGGACTAGAAACATAGACTTGCCTGGAAAACAGTTAGTGAGCAATGGCCAGCCTTCAAGGTGGAGATGCTTCAGGAACAAATCAGTGGTGGGTAAACTACCAGAGACAATCAAGGATAAAATTAATTCTCACTTGGAGAAGCATGGTTTAATAAGGGACAGCCAGCATGGATTTGTTAAAGGCAAATTGTGTCTGACTACTCTGATTGAGTTCTTTGATGCAGTAATCGAGAGGATTGATGAAGGTAGTGCAGTATATATGGACTTTCAAAAGAAGCTTATTTGGTAAAATAGAAGCACATGACATTAAAAGGATGGCGCTAACTTGGGTAATAAAGTGATTACATGTTGGGAAGCAGAGAGTCATGGGGAACAAATGTTTTTCTGTCAGGAGAGAAGTATGCATTGGGGCCCCACAGGGTTCGGTATTAGGAACATTTCTTCTCTTGCTTATATCAATGACCTGGGCTGGGTATGGGAAATACAATTTGAAGTTTGTGGATGATACAAAACTTGGCAACACACTAAATAGCAAGCAGGATAGTAGCAGACTTCAGGAGGACATAGACGAACTGGTGAAATGGTTAGACACAGGGCAGATGCAATATAATGTGAATAAGTGGGGAAGTTATGTACTTTGGGGAAAACTTTGGAGAGGCAGTATAATTTAAATGGTATTATTTTGAGGCAGCTGCAAAAGCAGAGGGACCTTGGATGGGGGGTACATTTTCACAAATCTTTGAAGGTGGCAGGGCAAATTGATAAGGCAGTTAAGAAAGTGTGATACTTAGCTTTTTAAATAGGGTCATTGAACACAAAAATAAGGAAGTCATGCTAAATCTTTACAAATCACTGGTTAGGCCTAAGCTGGAGTATTACAAAGAACAGCAAAGAACAAACAACAGTACAGCACAGGAACAGGCCATTCGGCCCTCCAAGCCTGCACCGATCTTGATGCCTGCCTAAACTAAAACCTTCTGCACTTCCGGGGACTGTATCCCTCTATTCCCATCCTATCCATGTATTTGTCAAGATGCCTCTTAAACGTCGCTATCGTACCTACTTCCACCACCTCCCCTGGCAGCAAGTTCCAGGCACTCACCACCCTCTGTGTAAAGAACTTGCCTCGCACATCCCCTCTAAACTTTGCCCCTCTCACCTTAAAGCTATATCCCCTAGTAACTGACTCTTCCACCCTGGGAAAAAGCTTCTGACTATCCATTCTGTCCATGCCGCTCATAACTTTGTAAACCTCTATCATGTCGCCCCTCCACCTCCGTCGTTCCAGTGAAAACAATCCGAGTTTATCCAATCTCTCCTCATAGCTAATGCCCTCCAGACCAGGCAACATCCTGGTAAACCTCTTCTGTACCCTCTCCAAAGCCTTCTGGTAGTGTGGCGACTTTTGGCGACAATTTGAGGTCTGCACTTAGGAGGAATGCCAAGGCCCTGGAATGGGTACAGACGAGGTTTACCAGGATGATTCCAGGGATGAAGGAGTTCAGTTATGTAGAGAAATTGGAGAATCTGGGATTGTTAAGCGGAGACCTATTAGAAGTATTCAAAATGATCAGGGGCTTTGATAGAGCGAGTAGGAAGAATTTGTTTCCTCTGGCAAGTGGGTCAGTAACCAGAGATCATAAATTTAAAATAAATGGCAAAAGAACATGACAGAAATGAGGAGAAATTTCTTCCCACAGAGGGTTGTTAAGATCTGGAATGCATTGCCTGAAAGTACAGTGGAATCAAATTCCATAGAAACTTTGAAGAGGCAATTTGATATGTACTTGGAGAGGGCTAATTTGCAGCAATGAAACTGAGAAGGTAGGGTGTAGAATTTAATTGGACGGCTGTTTTAAAGAACCGGCACAGACACGATGGGTCAAATGGCCTCCTTCTGTGCGGTAAGATTCTATAATTCAATGATTCTATAAGTAAGGTGCCTTAACTTAAGCCCCATTAAGGCACAAATCCAACTTTTGGGCCCAGGGCACCCACGAGTGTAGGAATAATTAACTGGACATTACAAATCCCACTAATGTGGGCTAGCAGGCGGGGGGCCCATGGAATTGCGATGGGAGGCAGGGGTGGGGGCAGACGGACCATTGCCTACCCATCACACCGCAATTTAGTTGGAGGCAGGATAGGCCGAAGACAGCCCTCCTGTCCAGATGCCAATTGAGGCCCTTAAGAGGCCTATTATCAACGACTTAAAGGCCTCTTTCCCGCCGCTGGCATTAAGCTTGCACCGGGTGGGGGGGGGAGGGTGGTCTCCGCCACATGGGGAAGTTGGCCAGCAAAACGAGGCGACCTCCCTATAGGCTTGGTGGTGGGGGGGTGGGGGAGGGGGGGGCCTCCACCATGGGCAATCTGTGGCCCACGGCCCCCGCCAGCAAACAACCCATCTCCCTGGACCCCCTCCACCTGTACTCAACGCATGCCCTCCCTCCCACGCCCATCAACGGGGCCAGCCGGACAGGCTCCGGTGCCCCCGCCTCCCTTACCAGTGCTGGGTCTGGATCCAAGGCCTGGTGCAGTACCGGCAGTAGCCACCTCTCCCAGTGGAGCTGCCAGTACTACTGAGCTGCCAGCCCAGTGATTGGCATTAAAGGAGCAGGGATCTCGGTGCCGGGCTGTTAATTGGCTATTTCGCCGGGAGCCCCACTGGCTCCACTAAATTCAGCCCAACATTGCTGAATTTACCTTTGCATGTCTAGGGTTTGGAATATGATACTGTATTGTCCTAAATCAAACCACTTCAAATAACATGAATTAAAAAGATAGGCGAGTCATAGAGTCATTTACGGCACAGAGGGAGACCATTCGGCCCATTGAATCCATGCCAGCTCTCCATGAAGCTATGCAGTCAGTCCCACTCCCCGGCTCAATCCCCACAGCCCTACAAGTCCATTTCTCTCAAGTGGCCATCCAACTTCCTCTTGAAGTCATTGATCATCTCTGCTTCCACCACCCTTGTGGACAGCATTACCACCTGCTGCATAAAAAAGTGCTTCCTCATATTCCCGCTGCATCTTTTGCCCAAAACATTCAATCTGTCTCCCCTAGTCCTTGTACCATTTGTTAATGGGAACAGTTTTTCCTTGCCTAATTTATCTAGCCTGTCTTAACCTTGTATACTTCTATTAAATCTCCAACAATCTCATTTGATCTAAGGAGAGCAAACCCAGCTTTTCCAACCTAACTAAACTAAAGTTCTAAAAACTAAACTAAGTCTAAACTAAAGTAACTAAAATTCTCCATCCTTGGAACCATTCTGGTAAATCTTCTCTGCACCCTCTCAAGGACTTTCACATCCTTCCTAAAGTGTGGTGATCAGAACTGGACGCAATACTCCAGTTGGGGCCTAACCAGATCTTTGTAAAGGTTCAGTATGAGCTCCTTGCTTTTGTATTCAATGCCACTATTTATGAAGCCCAAGATCCCATATGCTTTCTGAAGGGGGAGGCGGTGGTGTAATGGTAATTTCACTAGACTAGTAACCCAGAGCCCCAAGCTAATGCTCTGGGGACATGGGTTTGAATCCCACCATGGCAGGTGGTGGAATTTGAATTCAATTAATAAATCTGGAATTAAAAAGCAGGCCTAATGATGATCATGAAACCACTGTCGATTGTTGTAAAAACCCATCTGGTTCACTATGTCCTTTAAGGAAGGAAATCTACTGTCCTTACCTGGTCTGGCCTACATGTGGCTCCAGACCCACAGCAATGTGGTAGACTCTTAAATGGCTGAGCAAGCCACTCAGTTGTATCAAACCACTACAAAGTCTAAGAGAAGGAATGAAACAACACGAACCACATGGCATCGACCTAGGTACCGGAAATGGCAAACCCAGCCCTGTCAAACCTGCAAGGTCCTCCTTACTAACAACTGGGGGCTTGTGCCAAAATTGGGAGAGCTGTCCCACACACTAGTTAAGCAGTAGCCTGACATAGTCATACTCACGGAATCATACCTTGCAGATAATGTCCCAGACACCACCACCACCATCGTTGGGTATGTCCTGTCCCACCGGTAGGACAGACCCACCAGCGGTAGCGGCACAGTGGTATACAATCAGGAGGGAGTTGTCCTGGGACTCCTCAACATTGACTCTGGATCCCATGAAGTCTCACGGCATTAGGTCAAACAAACGTCCTGCTAATTACCACCTACTGCCACCACCCCCACCCCTCAGCGAATGAATCAGTGCTTCTCCATGTTGAACACCATTTGGAAGAAGCACTGAGGGTAGCAAGGACACAGAATGTACTCTGGGTGGGGGACTTCAACGTCCACCACCAAGAGTGGTTCAGTAGCACAACTACTGACCAAGCTGACTGAGTCCTAAAGGACACTGCTGCTAGACTGGGTCTATGGCACGTGGTGAAGGAACCAACAAGAGGGAAAGACCTATTTGACCTCATCCTCACCAATCCACCTGTCGCAGATGCATCTGTCCATGACAGTATTTGTCAGAGTGACCACCGAACAGTCCTTGTGGAGATGACGTCCCGTCTTCACACTGAGGGTATCCACCATTGTGTTGTGTACCACTGTGCTAAATGGGATAAATTTCAAACAGATCTAGCAATACAAAACGAGGCATCCATGAGGCACTGTGGGCCATCAGCAGCAGAATAATTGTGTTCAACCACAATCTGTAACCTCAGGGCCCGGCATAGGCTGTCATGGGCGGCACAGTGGCGCAGTGGTTAGCACCGCAGCCTCACAGCTCCAGTGACCCGGGTTCAATTCTGGGTACTGCCTGTGTGAAGTTTGCAAGTTCTCCCTGTGTCTGCATGGGTTTCCTCCGGGTGCTCCGGTTTCCTCCCACAGCCAAAAAGACTTGCAGGTTGATAGGTAAATTGGCCATTATAAATTGCCCCTAGTATAGGTAGGTGGTAGGGGAATATAGGGACAGGTGAGGATGTGGTAGGAATATGGGATTAGTGTAGGATTAGTAAAAATGGGTGGTTAAAGGTCGGCACAGACTCGGTGGGCCGAAGGGCCTGTTTCAGTGCTGTATCTCTAAATCTAAATCTAAAAATCTAAATATCCCCCACTCAACCGTTACCATCAAGCAGGAGGACCAACCTTGGTTCAATGAAGAATGCAGGAGGGCATGCCAGGAGCAGCATCAGGCATACCTCAAAATGAGGTGTCAACCTGGTGAAGCTACAACACAGGACGAATTGCATGCCAAGCAGCATAAACAGTATGCGATAGACAGAGCTAAGTGATCCCACAACCAACGAATCAGATCCAAGTTCTGCAGTCCTGCCACATCTAGTCGTGAATGGTGGTGGACAATTAAACAACTGACAGGAGAAGGAGGCTCGACAAACATCCCCATCCTCTATGATGGGAGAGTCCAGCACAATCAGTGCAAAAGACAAGGCTGAAGCACTTGCATCCCATCTTCAGCCAGAAGTGCCGATAGGATGATCCATCTCAGCCTCCTCCTGATGTACTCAGCATCACAGATGCCAGTCTTCAGCCAGATTCACTCCATGTGATATCAAGAAATGGCTGAAGGCACTGGATACTGCAAAGGCTATGGGCCCTGACAACATTCCGGCAATAGTACTGAAGACTTGTGCTCCAGAACTAGCCGCGTCCCGAGTAAAGCTGTTCCAGTACAGCTATAACACTGGCATCTACCCAGCAATGTGGAAAATTGCCTAAGTATGTCCTGTACACAAAAAGCAGGTCAAATCCAATCTGGCCAATTACCACCCTATCAGTCTACTCTCGATCATCTGCAAAGTGATGGAAAGGGTTGTCAACAGTGCTATCAAGTGGCACTTGCTCAGCAATAACCTGCTCACTGATGCACAGTTTTCAGTCCGCCAGAGTCACTAAGCTCCTGACCTCATTACAGCCTTTGTCCAAATATGGACAAAATAGCTGAACCCCAAAGGTGAGGTGAGAGTGACTGCCCTTGACATCAAAGCAGCATTTGACTGAGTATGGTGTCAAGGAGCCTTAGTAAAACTGGAGTCAATGGGAATCAGGGGGAAAACTCTCCACTGGTTGGAGTCATACCTGGCACAAAGGAAGATGGTTGTGGTTGTTGGAGGTCAATCATCTCAGTCCCAGGACATCACTGTGGCGCAGTGGTTAGCACCGCAGCCTCACAGCTCCAGCGACCCGGGTTCAATTCTGGGTACTGCCTGTGTGGAGTTTGCAAGTTCTCCCTGTGTCTGCGTGGGTTTTCTCCGGGTGCTCCGGTTTCCTCCCACAAGCCAAAAGACTTGCAGGTTGATAGGTTAATTGGCCATTATAAATTGCCCCTAGTGTAGGTAGGTGGTAGGGAAATATAGGGACAGGTGGGGATGTAGTAGGAATATGGAATTAGTGTGGGATTAGAATAAATGGGTGGTTGATGGTCGGCACAGACTCGGTGGGCCGAAGGGCCTGTTTCAGTGCTGTATCTCTAAACTAAACTAAACAAAACTAAACTGCAGGAGTTTCTCAGGGCAGTATCCAAGGTCCTACAATCTTCAGCTGCTTCATCAATGACCTTCCCTCCATCATAAGGTCAGAAGTGGGGATGTTCGCTGATGATTGCACAATGTTCAGCACCATTCGTGACCCCTCAGATGCTGAACCAGCCCATGTTCATATGCAGCAAGACCTGGACAACATCCAGTCTTGGGCTGATATGTGGGCAAGTAACCTTCGCGCCACACAAGTGCCAGGCAATGACGATCTCAAACAAGAGAGAATCTAACCATCTCCCCTTGATGTTCAATGGCATTACCATCGCTGAATTCCCCACTATCAACATTCTGGGGTCACCATTGGCCAGAAACTGAACTGGATCAGCCACATAAATGCTGAGGCTACAAGAGCAGATCAAAGGCTGGGAATTCTGTGGCGAGTAACTCACCTCCTGACTCCCCAATGCCTATCCATCATCTACAAGGCACAAGTCAGAAATGTGATGAACTACTCTCCACTTGCCTGGATGGGTGCACCCCCAACAACACTCAAGAAGCTCGACACCATCCAGGACGAAGCAGCTCACCTGATCGTCTCCCCATGCACAACGTTCAACATTCACCCCTCCACCATAGATGCACAGTTGCAGCAGTGTGTACTATCTACAAGATGCACTGCAGCAACTCACCAACGCTCCTTCGACAGCACCTTCCAAACCTAAAACCACCTAGAAGGACAAGGGCAGCAGATGCGTCGGAACACCACCATCTGCAGGTTCCTCTCCAAGCCACACACCATCCTGGCTCGGAACTCTATCGATGTTCCTTTATTATCGCTGGGTCAAGATCCTGGAACTCCCTTCCTAACAGCACTGTAGGTGTACCTACACCCCAAGGACTGCAGCAGTTCAAGATAGCAGTGCACCACCACCTTCCCAACGGCAATTAGGGATGGGTAATAAATGTTGGCCTAGCCAGCGATGCCCAAATCCCATGAACGAATAAAAAAAACTATTCTCTCAATATGTCCTGCTACCTTCAAAGATCAATGCACATGCATCCCTAGGTCCCTCTGTTCCTGCACAATCTTTAGAACTATGCCATTATGTATATATTGCCTCTCCCTATTCCTCTGCCAAAATGCATCACCTCACTCTTGTTAGTATTAAATTCCATCTGTCACCTCTCTGCCCATTTTGCTCGTCTATGTCCTGTTGCAGGTGGTCATATCATCCTCACTGTCAACAAACTTAGTACAGAGCAAGTTTGGTTGAAAACCATTTAACTCTTAGCTAACCAGAAATCAAGAAATGAGTAGCAACATAACAAATCTTTAACATTCCTTTATTTTCCTTACTCTGAGTGTGCAATGATAACACTGTTTCTGGAATGATAATCAGAACAAGCATAGTGACTTGGCTTCAGAGACATGACTGCACAGCTGTAGCTGGTTTCTATATAATATGGCACAATCACAGCCTTAGCATTACAATATCACAGCCTTAGCTGTGTTCAGTTTAATATGGGCTTTCTCAGTTCAGCTTCATACATTCCAGGACTACACTATGGAGGGTATTTTATGCTGGTGGCAGGGGTCTCAACATTGGAGGAAACAGGTGCCGAGAACCCCACACCGCTTCTTTTCTGGTAGGTCCACCAAATTTAGTGACAATCAGGCACTTAAGTGGACAGCAGTGGGCCTTCCATAGGATTTAGGGCCCTGTCGCCAGAAGTCCCAGCCTTGGAGAGCTGCTGGCCAATCAGAGGCCGTCAGCTGCAGCGCCACTGTGGAGGCGGTGGCTGCTGTTGTAGTTGCACCTACCGGAGGCCTAGGAGCGTACCTGGAACCGGGTCTCAGGTAAGTCAGGGCAGGAAGGGTCTACCGGGGTGGGGACTGGCAGCAAGGGCACGGGGTGGCATTGAGCGGGCCTCAGTCCCTCCACCCCCCTTCTTGATGCCGGGTCCCTCGTTCAGGCACTAAGTGCCGTTTTTTTGTATTGTGTTTCCCGTGTGGTGACAGGGCTGCCCGCCGCACGGGTAATTGCGGCTGTGGTAGGAAGAGGCCCTTAATTGGGGGTTCATTACCCAGTTAAGAACCTCAATTGGTGGCGGGTGGGAAGTCCGTTCACAGGCCTTCCTCCCCTGGACTAAATCTCAGGGGAGGTGGGATGGTGACAGAGTCCCCGCCACCACCATCCCACCCGATTTTATGCTCTCCCTGCCTCCAAACCTGCCACAGGGGAGAGCATAAAATTCCATCCTATGTGTAGCCTCCTCCAGTGTGTTTACCTGCATAACCAATAGCAAGTGCATGTTCTCCATTTAAATATATGGCTTACAACCTCCTTGCTCTGTAAATGGATTGACTATCAGGCCAAAGTGGAATTTTCTGCTTCTGGCTCTGCAGGTTGGGGCACCTAGGTTATCCTTCAAGTTGTGTGGAGCAGACATTTCCTTTATCTCTTTTAACTGATACTAAATTAACTGTCTTTAAATTAAATCTCTCTCTGAACTGAACGGAGCACCTTTTGAAGTCTTCCCCTGAACAAATATCTTTTGGTAAATTTCTGAAATAGTCAATTTCCTTTACTGGCTCATTTCCAGTATTTCTGGTCTCTTTCTGAGTCTGCTTACGTCTGTATATGACTTTAGACTGCTAAATATGCTGTAAATCTTAACTTACAAAAGGTCTTTAGGCCTTCAGTTATATTATTAATGAGTATTTTGGTAATTGAAGTTTGGAGAGATGCAGACCTATTCTAATGATAGTTGAAAAATCCCATTAATCTTGGGGCTTTGGAGCCTATTGTCTGGACTTTTCTACCTTTACTGTCTGACTTTTCGAGGGGCATTTTGGAGGGAAGTGCCAGAAAATGGGGCAGAAATCTGTTTTCTGACTCTCCACCCATTCTTTCTGCCTGCCCATGTGTTCCGACTTAATTTCCAGGCAATGGCAGAAGTTCCTGCCCTATTTTAAATGAGGCAATAAAGACAGGGTCATCTCGTCCCTTCCATTTTTCATCTCGAGCACTGAGAATAGATCAGACCCATAGTAAAGCAAACACCCAGCATTGCAAGGTGGTAAGGTCAAGTGGATTTAAAGAGCCTGGTGGTTGTTGTGAAAGGATTTATTGAAAGCTTATTTACCATCTGATTTTGATTTTATAAAAAAGATTTTCATGGCTCACAGCAGCTTTACCATCTATCTTTGTGCCTTTTGCTGTAAAGCTTCTATTTCTTCTCGGACTTCCATTCTAAAGAAGCCATAATCAGTTTTCCCCTTGGGAATGCCCTTGTATTGTGCTTCTTTGGAGGACAAGGAGGAGTAACTCAGAGATAGTAGGCTAGTCAGCAGGTATACAGCACCCACCTCTTGGTGCCCCCACTCCAAAATATAGACTGAGGTAATCCACCAGCAATGCTTATAAAGGCTGTAATTCACAAGGTGTGTCATCATTGAGTTATACCATGTGCTACAACTCAACTTACAGCCTAACTACAACATAGATACAGTACCACCAGTGATTGTAAAGGTCACAGCTGCCTTGAGGCTTTACAGAGTGGGGTCAGTCAAGTTGGCACTAGGGTATCAGTAACATTAGCCATTTAGCTGTACACTGATGCATAAAGCAAGTGCTAGATCTATTGTTTTCTATAGCAAGCTAGTTCATTCATTTCTCCCATGGATAATCAGTGGCAGCATGTCCAGGGACTGCCATTTTCTTGAGTGTCTGGAATCATAGGTTGCACCCAGGTGACCATATGTGGATCCTTGATCAAACTCTTCATCAATATCATTGGGAAAAATTGTAAACCTTCAATGTCCTGCTCCTTTGTACCAGGAGCAACAAAATACCTTAATGCTTCCTTTTACAGGCAATCAACTATGCCAATACTCTTTGACCCAGAGAAGCAAATGTTTGGACCATCCCAGGAAATCGACTGGCCTTGCCAGCCATGGCTGATGACACCTGTGTATTTTGCCAGACCCCCAGCTGACACAGTTATAATGAGGCCTATTCCGCCACCAGAGTCATCATACAGCAGACAATTGGATCAGTCTGCAACCTAGTCCAAATAGGTTCCCAAGGAACATGGTGGTGTGCTGCTTGCTGCACAACCTTTCCTTTTGAAGAGGTCTCCTCAGAGAGTCCCTATAGGATGAAGGCACCCAAGGACAGCATGGGCATCAGCCAGAAGGCAACAGCAGCCTGAAGAGGATGTAGAGGACACTTTTCTGGTAACTGCAAGGAGATAATATGATATGGGTGATCTGCTCACTGCATGAATTATCTTGTCTACATCCGCCACCCCGCCCCACCACAAAAGATGCTGTCGCCAATAGACATTTTTCTGTGGGCATCTACTGACATGTTTCCTATTCAAAGCCACTTCCAACCTTGCAACGACTGCATGCACAACTTAAATGCAACCACAATTTTAACGAAAGTCCACAGAGTGACTAATAATGCTTTTCATAATGTTTACTCTTGGCTCAAGCGTGTAATGTATTGTCTCTTAACCCTAATCTACTGCTTTTCCTAGAAGTTGCCCGTGTGACAGCAGAGCATGAGGCGGCTGGCTACAGTGGTGCATTTGGAGCCTCTTGGGACTGAGGTGACCCTCACCTCAAGGCAAATAAATCCTGAGGTAGATGTGCTGCAGGCTCCACCTGTGCTGCTGCCTGAACAGTCTAACCCCCTGCCTCCTTTCTGCCACGTTTGCCAGCATCTAAGGAGGGAGCTGGAGGTTTGCCTGCACGTGCTGCTATCCTGAGAGACAGCAACATCATGCAATCGCTTTGCTGCCTTGCTCTGACTCAGACTAGTGACTGATTGGCAGAAAAGCAGACATAAGTAATTTTAAGGGGAAGCTAGGAATTTTCAGTGCTGGGAATTTGCTCTAAGTAATCAAATAAAACTGACCCTGGAAACTTCAAGGATTGTGGGGGGTGGGTGGGTGTGGGTAGGGTGGTGATGGCAATCATGCTGAGGTGGTATATCTGGGCTGCACAGGTCTGTCTCTTGTTGGACCATGCTTTTATCAGTTGTCCAAAACTTTCCTCAGGTTCAACTTTTGCACGTGGATAGTTAAGTGTTGCAAAACAGGGCTGTGTATTGGACCCTTTTTACAGTCCCGCCTGCTCAGGCTTTAACCATCTTATTTTTCAGATCTCTGTTTTAAATACCAAAAATGTGCTGTCATTTTTAAGGATCTCAAACTTCAAATATGATAGAGTTTATTCTCATAACATTTCTATGAATTTAAGCATTAGTCTCTATTTTCAGTCCTCACTCTGCCTTTAGTAATTGATAAAACAGCAGGGGAATGGTATATTTTCTGTACCTCCCTCTTCCCAGTACAGTACGTTCACTGATATAAAATGCTGTATAAAGTTCCTTTATTAATGCAAATGCAATGTGCAGGACCTCAGGGCCAGGGCGATTACACCAGCATTGCATTTATCTGATGTGACCAGCTATCATACAACTGTTTTATTCAAATTTTGAAAAAAGAGGGAAACAAATATAATAGGACACGAACAATGAAACATGCAAGCAAATTCAAGCATGTACAAATACCATTGAAAATGCTCCAAAAATATAAAAAGATGCAAAAACAGTACACAACCAGTTATTGACACACATCAATAAAATATGAGTCATCTGAAGGATCAAAGTAATGTGAAACTTAAAAACAAATGATGCTATTATCATATAAATAGGATAATGCACAAGCATGAAATCACATTTAAAATCTATGGTCCTGGTGGGAGATAATACACTCTCATCTTTGTCACTTAACATGTTATGTGGACAGGTTAGCTTGTTCTTTAGGTTTATTCTTATATAGGAATCCCCTTAGTATCCTTTATCATAGAGTCATAGGGTCATACAGCACAGAAACAGGCCCTTCTGCCCATCGTGTCTGTGCCGGCCATCAAGCACCGAACTATTCTAATCCCATTTTCCAGCACTTGGCCCGTAGCCTTGTATGCTATGGCATTTCAAGTGCTCATCTAAATGCTTCCTAAATGTTGAGAGGGTTCCTGCCTCTACCACCCCTTCAGGCAGTGCGTTCCAGATTCCAACCATCCTCTGGGTGAAAAATGTTTTCCTCAAATCCCTCCAAACATCCTGCCCCTTACCTTAAATCTATGCCCCTGGTTATTGACCCCTCCGCTAAGGGAAAAAGTTTCTTTCTATCTAACCTATCAATGCCCATCATAATCTTGTACACCTCAATCAGGTCCACCCTCAGCCTTCTCTGTTCTAAGGAAAACAACCCTAGCCTTTTCAGTCTCTCTTCATAGCTGCAATGCTCCAGCCCAGGCAACATCCTGGTGAATCTCCTCTGCACCCTCTCCAGTGCAATCACATCCTTCATATAGTTGGTGCCCAGAATTGTACACAGTACTCCAGCTGTGGCCTAACAAGCGTTTTATACAGCTCCATCATAACCTCCCTGCTCTTATATTCTATGCCTCAGCTAATAAAGGCAAGTATCCCACATTCCTTCCTAACCAGCTTATCTACCTGTGCTGCTGCCTTCAGTGATCTATGGACAAGTACACTCAGGTGCCTCTGATCCTCTGTACTTCCTAGGGTCCTACCATCCATTGTATATTCCCTTGCCTTGTTAGTCCTCCCAAAATGCATCACCTCACACTTCTCAGGATTAAATTCCATTTGCCACTGCTCTGCCCATCTTACCAGCCCATCTATATCATCCTGTAATCTAAGGCTTTCCTTCTTACTATTTACGACACCACCAATTTTCATGTCATCTGTGAACTTACTGATCATACCTCCTATATTCACATCTAAATCACTAATGTACACTACAAACAGCAAGGGTCCCAGCACCGATCCCTGTGGTACACCACTGGTCATAGGCTTCCACTCGTAAAAACAACCCTTGACCATCACCCTCTGCCTCCTGCCACTAAGCCAATTTTGGATCCAATTTGCCAAATTGGCCTGGATCCCATGGGCTCTTACCTTCTTAACCAATCTCCCATTAACCTTATCAAAAGCCTTACTGAAGTCCATGTAGACTACATCAACTGCTTTACCCTCATCTACACATCTAGTCACCTCCTCGAAAAATTCAATCAAATTAGTTAGACACGATCTCCCCGACAAAGCCATGCTGACTATCCCTGATTAATCCCTGCCTCTCCAAGTGTAGATTAATCCTGTCCCTCAGAATTTTTTCCAATAGTTTCCCAACCACTGATGTTAGACTTACCGGCCTGTAATTACCTGGTTTATCCCTGCTACCCTTCTTGAATAATGGCATCACATTTGCAGTCCTCCAGTCCTCTGGTACCACTCCTGTGGCCAGGGAGGATTTGAAAATTTGTGTCAGAGCCCTTGCTATCCCTTGCCTCACATAACAGCCTGGGATACATCTTATCTGGGCCTGGGGATTTATCCACTTTTAAGCCCACTAAAATAGCTAATACTTCCTCCCTTTCAATACTAATATGTTCAAGTATATCACAATTCCCCTCCCTGAACTCTACATCTACATCGTCCTTCTCCATAGAAAAGTAATCATTTAAAACCTCATCTATATCCTCCGGCTTCACACACAGATTGCCACATCTGTGGCACAGATTGCCACAGATTATCAATTCTATAATGTGCCTTTTGCTTTTACATATTTTTAGATGATTACCCAAAGACAATGGGTGGAATTTTAATCCCCCAAAATGGGTGGGTTTGGATCAGGTCGAATGTTAAAATATTAAATATCTGAATCCCGGCCCCAACCCGTTCACTTCCAGTTTTAACTAAAATGGAATGGGAGGCAGGCAGCCAACCTGCTCACAGAAGGTGGCAATTTAAATACTATAATGAGGCCTCAGGAAACCAGGCAGCTAAAGGGAGGCGATGTCTGCTCGATCCAGCAGCTAAGTGCCTTTCCACTTTCCTGCTGGATCAGGTACACCCACTTCACCAACCCCCATGGCCAGATAACCTCACCCAATCCTTCCGATCTCCTCCATGTGGCCTCCCATTTCTCCCCTTGTCCTTCCGATCTCCCCTGATCCCAGCATCTGATCTGCCTAATGTTCCCCGGCTCCATACCTTGATCACTTCCAGCTTGGTTTCCTGATCTTCCCTAGCTCCAGACTATGATCTTCCTCCCCCTGCCATCCCTGGCCTCCCAGACCCCTCCTTCCCCTTTGCTCCCAGGCTGTGACCTAGTGGCAAAAACCTACCCACCCAACAGCCTCTCAATGTGGCTGGCTGCGGCAAGGAAATAGAGGCAAAAAGGTGCTAATCAGGTCCTGCCGCTGAATTCAGTGGGACCTTTGGGAACCTTCTCCTCTGGGTTTCCTGCCTTCAAACCAGCACCCCTGCTCCCTCATCACCTCTGATTTAATATTCTGTTCAATAACAAGGAACACTTAAAATAAACCATATTATTCAAGACACAAAATTTGCGAACATATCTAGTTGCTCTAATCTGCACAGTTTCTTCAATTTTACAATGTTTTAGCTCTATTATTAATACTCACAGACTCTTACTGGAGTGCATCTTTTGACAGCAATCAATATAATCAAATCATGTATAATTTGGATTAAACCGGAATTTTTCTATCTCTTTGTAAATACACAGAATATTTAAAATCCTGGATTGAAAAGAAATAATATCACAAGACCGGCAACCAGAACTGGGCATTAACACATTCAGCTCATTCCCTCCTGCAGACCCTGCTTTTGGATCCAGTCTGGGGATTAGCTGGCACTGACCGGGCTGGTTACATAGACACAGAGATTGTCTTATGATTCGGCACCAGGCATCATATTCAATCACCTGGATATCCTAAGGAGCAGGCATTTTTGTTCAATTCTGAAGGCAAGTGGCTAGCATAAGCTTCAGTGCAGAATGGTACCTGGATTAATCATTGTCAGTTTAATGAGAAGAAACTTTTCTTGCAATAGTGAGTTTAATGGATTATTACTAGGGAAAGATACTTCACATAAACTGCAATTTTAAGCAACAACTACTCATGTGTAAATACAATTAATAGCAAATACAGTCATGAACAACAAGTAATTAGGTTTTCTGCAATAAAGCCTAATCTGAAGAAACTGTCAGAAAATATGGAAACATATTTGTTTGAAGTCTGCTGTCGCATGAAGCAAGAATCCCTCTAAATTTTCTTTGTTGTGCACGGCCTGTTTATTTCAACGCATGGTACCTAAAGCCTGGCTACCCAACCTGAACCCAACTAGACCCGACTACATGTGTAGTCTATATTCCAAGTCCAGCATTCGGGCTCGGGACGGGCTGGACAGTGCCGCCTCTGGGAACTCATGGGATCAGGCTCACCCATGATTCCCCACAACTCCATCTGCAGGAATAGCTTGCTGCCGGAATGGATTAACAGGATCACAAGTATTACCATTTGGACAAGGTAGAGCACAATAACATGTTTGATATCGTTTATGTTTATGTTTAGAGATACAGCACTGAAACAGGCCCTTCGGCCCACCGAGTCTGTGCCGACCATCAACCACCCATTTATACTAATCCTACACTAATCCCATATTCCTACCACATCCCCACCTGTCCCTATATTTCCCTACCACCTACCTATACTAGGGGCAATTTATAATGGTCAATTTACCTACCATCCTGCAAGTCTTTTGGCTTGTGGGAGGAAACCGGAGCACCCGGAGGAAACCCACGCAGACACAGGGAGAACTTGCAAACTCCACACAGGCAGTACCCAGAATTGAACCCGGGTCGCTGGAGCTGTGAGGCTGCAGTGCTAACCACTGCGCCACTGTGCCGCCCCAATTTAATATCATTAAATTTATTGCTATATTCGTGTCGGGTCGGGTAAGGTGCGAAAAAAAATTAAAAGACTCGGGTCTGGGTTGGGTTCGAGTTGGCTGTGGTCAGATTGGGCCCGGGTCGGGTTTCAATTTTATACCCGAGCAGGCTTTTAATGGTACCTTTAAATGTTTTGCGCAGCTGCATTATCTTAAAGGAGGCAGCTTGTGAACAGCTGTGCAATGCTTTCACAATTGCTGTGTGGCCATGCACACACTCAGCTTAGAGGGAATGTTGGCATGAGCAATACTTTTAATGTGGCTATCTATCACTTCCACAAACCATATCCAAGGTAGGGAGTTTTTTTTGTGTTCATTCAGTTCCATTCAATACAATTTGCTATTGGTGGTTATACAATCTTGCAATCTAGAAGAATTTCTCCATCTATAAATTGCATTGTAGTCTATGATATATATTAAACATTGATCAGCGAAGACAAAATCCTACATATACACATATTCTGCAATCATTTGGTGCTTACATTTCATACAGCTTACATCACAGGAAGGACAGCACAAAGCTAGATACAAAACAATTTAACTCAGTATATGAAATAGTCATCTACTTTTATGAGATAAATTTGCTGTCTTGTGGGGTTTCCATTCTTTGAATGATAGGCATCCATCACAATCTGTCGTAGTTACCCAAATTTGATTGTTTCTGAGCAATGAAGATACTTAAAGAAAACCCGTAAAATTTGTATCACAATGCTATTGCGACTTTGTGATCATGTGATCTCCTACATCTTCAAGTAAAGCCCAAGCAACTGCACGATAGCACCAGTTTGTTTCGACATGACATTAATATTTACTGTTAATAACAATTCCAACGAAGCCAAATCAAGCTCATTAGGGACTGGAGGGGTGGGATCATTGTTCAGAAAGGATGGCTGTCATTTGATCAAGGAATATAATCTATCATCATCCCAGAAACCAGCACACAGCAAAGGAGTCAAAGTAGTAGAAGGGAACAGGGAAGCCTGAGCTGGAAAACTCCAAACCCTGTTGTCAAAACAAATTTATCAAAATCAACGTCTGTGCATTAGCTAGACTTAATCATGATGTTTGGTATATGTGTGAATAGTATTCCATGTAGCAGCTTTACAGACACCAGTTGAATCCTGATTAAGCAATGCCCAAGAATAGATCACAAAATGGGTGGAATAATCTTTACCTGAACTCCTGGGCTGTTTCTCAGTTAGATGGTAGCAGTGGATGATGTGCCTAACCAGCCACCTACTATCTAAGTATCAAATTGTTTAGGGTTCTCTCACTATAGCATATGCCTAACTCATTTTACATTCACTGAACAATCAGGCGTTCAGGGCAAGAAGCTCTGTGAGCATCTGCACATCGAAACCTAAGGCCTCTATATTGTTGATGAATAAAATGAGGAACAATTCTTATGACTTAATCGAAATATGGGAAACAATCTTGTGGAGAAATCTAGGTGAGTTCTAGAAACTATTCTATCCTCATGCTAAATCAAGTAACATTGCCACCTGAAACTAATAATAGTAGCTCTTTTGGATATGGAGCTAGGGTGATGAGATGAAGGGTCTTCCTCTATGCTAAAAAATTTCTATGGTACTAACAAGTCAGAAACTTTAAATTGCATGTTCGAAGAGGCTTGAATGATATGTCCATTAGTTTAGAAGGGGCTATGTCAAGATCCCAATTGAAAACTAAAGAAGACCTATTTAAATGCATTCTGACAACCCACATGAAGTGTGACACCAAAGGATGTCCTTTAACAGCCTAAAAAGCAAAGGCCATAATAGTAACAAAGTGCAATTGAAAAGAATTGTACTTTAACCCCAGTTCAAATTGGCATTGTATGTACTGTAATATAATGTAACCCACATCCAGTAAGATTAGTTGACTGGGAAACATATAATTCTATAAAGTTTTGTCATTTAATAGTCGAAGCTGTATTAGTAGAACTATCATGGAATAAATCAACCTGTTAAGTACATTCAATTAAGAATTTGGTCCTAGCAGTTATCAGCATTCAGTTACTATGTCCCATTTTTTGCTTAGAAACCGGTTGAAATGAGAACAAATTTCTATTCCAATGGATTCCCTACTTTTGGTTCTTTAACTAAATAGGAAGCTAGAAAACTGACATCTGATCCTCTCCCAGCTCTTCGTGCTAGTGGATTGGCAATTAAAGTTTCCCATTAAACTACCCTTCTTGTTGGGGTTCCTCGAAACCATCTCCTGAAATTCTCAAATTAATAGACCATTAGATTAGAGATACAGCACTGAAACAGGCCCTTCGGCCCACCGAGTCTGTGCCGAACATCAACCACCCATTTATACTAATCCTACACTAACCCCATATTCCTACCAAACATCCCCACCTGTCCCTATATTTCCCTACCACCTACCTATACTAGTGACAATTTATAATAGCCAATTTACCTATCAACCTGCAAGTCTTTTGGCTTGTGGGAGGAAACCGGAGCACCCGGAGAAAACCCACGCAGACACAGGGAGAACTTGCAAACTCCACACAGGCAGTACCCGGAATCGAACCCGGGTCCCTGGAGCTGTGAGGCTGCGGTGCTAACCACTGCGCCACTGTGCCGCCCATGATGACAGAAGAAGGCTAGATGGTCCACAGGAAAGTCTAAATCACTTCCATTCTCATTTTCTGAAGTGGTTGTGTGAAGCACCATTACACAATTAGTTTGAATGCACATCCCCCAGTTCTTGGGCGTTCAGTGAGTTTAATCCTCAGAGAGTTAAATTCAGTTTAATTGAATGGGAATGTTTAAAAACATTATTCCAAGGTTCTTCTGGGGAAACATGATCAGAAATCCCCAAGTTGTGACAGCAAGGATGGAATTAAAGAGAAGGACAAGAATTTTAGATTTGAGATGTTGGGGGACCAGGAATCAATGTTATTATCTAAAATAAGAAAACATATGAATTTGGAAGCTATTGACCATCATCACTCCAAGGAACAAATAGGATTGTTTTATTCACAATGCTGTCTTGTACCCAAGAATTTGGGATGATTCTGTCCAATAGTAGACTAATCTTTTCCATTAGTCATTAGAAGTTCGGGATAGTCACCTTTCCTCATATCATCCTGAAGATTGCTCATCAGTTATAGATCTAAACATACATACTCTCATGTAACTATTTCAGCCTGCCATCACAAGGTTCTCAGGTTGTATTTCCAAGGTGAGTTATCAGATGCTCTATTTTAGTGTTTCATAGACTCCTAGGGGTAGATCTTGATTTTGTGTGATAGTGAATTGGCAACTCACCTCGAATTTTTATTT
Organism: Heterodontus francisci; assembly: GCF_036365525.1. Taxonomy (NCBI): domain Eukaryota; kingdom Metazoa; phylum Chordata; class Chondrichthyes; order Heterodontiformes; family Heterodontidae; genus Heterodontus; species Heterodontus francisci. Next base: position 33,800,223 of record NC_090390.1, on the reverse strand, counting down.
TCATTGAAGCCTTATATGCAGGTACTAGCCGAAAGATAGCAGCCATTTTAAAAGTCCAAGCATGCAATTGTTAAAAAGAACCTTTCAGTTAAGCAAAGCTCTCGAGTCATGCTATCAAATTACTAAATATGAGGCAGTAAAGGTAAACTCCTGATCATAGGAGGCATGGGAGCCACTTACAGGTGTGACTGGTGACACTGAACCTAAGAGAATAGTGCAAACACAAAACTTGTATCACATGGCCTTACATCTTGCTTTCTCTGGTACTCCACCTGCCCTACAACCTCCCACCCCCCAACCCCCTCCATTCTGAACTCTCTCCTTTTGCCCTACCATTGGCCTCAGCAGCCTATTCTCTGGAATTCTCTCCCTAAACTTCCATCTTACCATTATCCCCATCTGCTTTGTGACCCTACTTATGACCCACATCTTTGATAAAGCTTTTGGTCACACCTCTTAATCCTTTTCCTTTGGCTTAGCATTTACTTAAGCTCTTGTGCAGCACCTAATGATGTTTTTCTACATTAAAGGTGCTGCATAAAGTGGCACTTGATGATGAAGCAACTTTCACAGGAGAATTCTGCAAATGATTGCAGCACACCATTTCTGGAAATAATGGGAGTCTATTTCATGACAGTTTGTGGAACCTTACTGTGCACAAATTGGCTGCAAAGTTTTTTACATTACACCAATGACAACTCTTTTTCTAAAAAGTACTTCACTGGCTGTAAAGCACTTTGGGATGTCCTGATTACATGAAAGCAAGTCCTTTCTTTCCTCCATTATACCTGAGACTGGTGAAAGCTTTCTACTGAGATTACCTGAGGAGCTTCTGCTGAAGGCCTTGCCTGACTCAGAGTGTGGGGAGCTTGGCAATGGAATCAGCAACAGCCTAATAGAATTAATTCCCTAACCCAGACTGCTGCCAAGCATTGATGTCACTATCTGCAGAACATGCCAGTACCCACCCCCTCCCCTGGGTTGGAAAATTAATCTTCAGTCTCACTCAGCACCTACAGAGAGTGGACTGGTGGAGAATGAGGGAAAGTGTAGAATGAAACACAGAATATTGCAGTACTGAAAGAGGCCATTTTTTCAACTTGAGTAGATTTCAACTTGGTGTGAGTTGGGTGGTAGCGGCGTTAAAACAACCGAGTGTGAGCTGCTGCTCAATTTACACAAGCAGTCCTTATGTTCCCACAAAAATAATCTGGGCTTTGCTGCCCCAGACTCCTCCTTGCAATCTAAAGCACCCCCACCCCCTCCCGGGACCCTCCTAATATTTCATCAGCCTAATATTAGCATATTACATCGGGGCATGTATGTTTGACATTCGCAGCCTGCCAGATCTACTTAAATTTGTTTGCTCTTGGCACAGGTGGCAAGCTGGCAGACTCCATCAGTCGATCACCTAAAAGTTAAATCTTTCCCATTGTGGTTTTGCTGGCCTTTTGCCACAGCAATCCAAACTAATCACATTGTCCCCTTCTCCCCTCATAACCCAGTGTCTTCCTCTGCTTCAGTTGTTTCAATGTTTACCTACTCTTCTCTTTAAAGATTCAATGATCTCCTCCTCATTCCATCAACTCCAATAATTTTCTGTAGAAAGAAGCTTCTCCTAACATCTCTCCTCACTCTCAAACAACTCGTTCCCCAACCAAAGGAAAAATCCTTCCCTATCACTCTATTAAATACAGTCATAATTACACAAACCTCAATTAAATCTCCTTTTGGCCTTCTCTACTCAAGTGGAAATAGCTGCAGTATTTCAAGTTTCTCCTCATAACCATTGCATTCTTGGTATTATCCTGGTGAATGTACACTGTATGTTCTGTGTGGCTTTAATGCCCTTTCGATAGTGAAGTATTTAAAATTCTATTGTGTTCTAACTGTGTCCTAACCATTGTATCTCTTTGCTCTTATACTTGGTGTACTATTCGTAAGACCTAGAATGTTATTGGTGTTTTTGTGACATTACCTGCTGTTACAGTTTAAGAAAATGATGTTCTTCACCCCTACGTCTCTCTATTGCTCCACACTCTTCAGCCTCTTTTCCATGCAGGGAAGGTGTTCAAACATACAGCTGAATTTTGTTTTAGAGCCAAAAAAATGACAACCCGCATGTATGGCCCGTGTGCCGCCATACTGCCGCTCATTATAATATGCAGGGTAGCCGCACGCCCCCAATCATGTGGCGGGGTGGCCTCAGCGATGCCGTCAATGGATTCGCCTGTTTCTGCGCACGCACTGGTGCCATTTTTAAAGGGCTGCCAGGCCTGCATTGACATCAAAGTTGACCCCGTACCCCACCCTGCAAATGCAACAAAAAATAAGGTTTGACCACCGCGCCACCACCGCCCCCCCCCACCCCACAACTACACCAGAAAAGCCCATATTACCCCTTTTCCATCCCAATTGCACTAAGTGCAGAGTTGGCCCCTTTCCCCCCACCCCCCCACAACTGACCTAAGTGCAGAGTTCAAGTCTGCCCCCCACCCCCACTATACTGACAATGCAGAGTTGACCCCTCACCCCCACACCCCCCCTTCACTACAAACTACCTTGGTGGCGCCAGTTTTCCCTGGACAGGAAAGTGAAGGTGCAGGAGTGCCGCACGTTGCTAGGAAGATCTGGAACTGCTGGTAAGACCGCTCTAGCTTCTATCTAAATGTATTGAAATAGATGATTTGAATATTCATGTTCTGCTGCAGAGCGGTGGATGTGCCACCACGGAGCTTCCTCACCGCCGGGAAGATTGGGCCCAACATTCTCCGTTAGGCTCAGTGGTGGGCCGCTGTTGGTACGATCTTCCAGCTCCCCCCCTGCCATGGAGCCCGACATTGGGAGCTCAACAAAATCCAGCCCATAATGTGTACTATTTAATATTTTCCACAAGAAGGAGTCTACCGAATCTTTCAATGAGGGCCCTTAAATAAATGGAACTGATAGACACCACTTTAGCTGAAATCATTCTAGGGTATGTGTAATAAAAAATCCAGATTGTAAAAACTAGGATGACGAAAGATGTCTGCACTCATTGAAAAAGCTATTCCTCCAATTCTAGTTACAATTTTCACCCACATACTAATCTTTGGTCAACTGGTGTGCAGGTTGTGCAGATCAGAAGGTCTCATAAGCATTTCTGCTCTCGGCAGATCCAACTTGAAAGTTACGGGTGTAACGTTGGGAATAATTTTAGTTTAGATGGGTTGTATGGAATTTTATTAGTGGTATACTCCCAGGAGTGTTTTTGAAGAATTTTCAGTGATGCTCAGCACGCTGGTAACACCTCCATGAGCCTAACAAAAATTGGCACCTCCCTGTGGATAGAGGTTTACCTCAATAGGTATAGACGGGATGCTTGTTGATAATAGGCCTAAGTCAGCTATCTTATCCCACTTCCTGACATTGGCCAAAGGGACAGTGCGTTAGAATAACAATGACTTGTAAACATTCTGTTCCTCCCCTTGAGCAGTGACCAGCTGCTTCCTGGTAAGAAGAATTCTACAGTGAATGATTGTTTATTTTAGACTGTTTCTTAGAGACAGTAGGGGAAATTTTGACTTTGGGGTGATGCTGTAAGACAGGTGATATTGATTCAGTCACATGTTATATTTCTCTTGTGACTTTCCTTTCCAGTGACATTGAAACCCTAGGACCAATTTTGCAAATAATAGATAATGTGTTGGAGAAATACAATTTGAGCAACTCACCCACTCCTGTGGAGTGGAGCACAGGCTGCTGCATTATTTTACAACATTAAAGCCTCATAACACAGGAAGGAGTAAATTATTTCCTCTCCTTTGCTGTATCTCTCACAATCAGAGGTCTGAATATTGTCTCAATTTGCTCAGCATGGAGTTACCAGAAGTCAGTCTTAGTCATTAGTTTAACTCCTTTTTTCTACAACCAACTGTAACCAGAGAGTGGCTAGGTGTTTGATTTGCTTCTCTCCATCTATCTTTATCACTGTGTTCTCAGGTCTGGATTAGCACTGGAGACCATTGGAGTGCATATTAACCTTGTAGTATTTTCTTTGTCAGAGTCTAAGGGACTGAACTAAAGTACGAAGATATTCCTACGCACAGGGAGGTGTTTTTGTTTCTAATTTTGTACTCTGTGAAGTGTAATCTTTCCTTTAAGTAAGGATCAATGGGTCTCCAAAAGCTAATAGCAAATTAATTTCGACCATATTTTGTCCTGAGTTTCCACTTAAGGATGCAGGTGCTAAAAGGAAACATAATGAAAATGATTGAAACAGGTAAAAGGCATTAATGCCATACCTGTCAGATGTAGCTTAGTGGTTGCACTCTCACCTGAGTCAGAAAGTTTGGGGTTCAAGTCCCATTCCAGATATTCAAGCACAAAATCTCTGCTGACTCTTTGGCTGAGGGGGTGCTGCACTGTCAGTAGGTGCCATCTTTCAGAAGACATGTTAAATTATGGCCCTGTCTACCCTCTCAGGTGAACATAAAAGATCCCATGGCACAATTTTGAAGAAGAGCAGGGGAGTTCTCCGTGGTGTCCTGGTCAATGTTTATCCTTCAACCAACACCTATAAACAAATTACTTGGTCATTATCACTTTGCTGTTTGTGGGAGCTTGCTGTGTGCTAACTGGCTGTTGCATTTCCATCAATTTAAAAGTAGGTACACTTTCAAAAAGTGCTTCATTTGCTGTAAAGCACTTTGGGACGTCCTGAGGTTGTGACAGGCACTATATAAATGCAAGTTCTTACTTTGTTCTTTACCTCTTCTAAAATACAATAAAAGAATGGCTCCAAAAGTTGGGAAACTGCAATGTTGGATACAGACCATTTTCCAAAAAGGGGGAGAAAGAGCTGCTGCAATTGTGGGGATCCTGGAACATTACATGATATGGGAATGGGAGATCTTTTCAAGTACAGCTCTGAAAACGTGCTACCACATGGTGACATCGATTCTGAAGTGACCACCTTCTTTAGGTGGAAGTGGTCAGAGGTCCAAACCATTCTGTTGGTATTTGAAGCAGCTTGCTTATTGGGGATGACAGGATATATGGCAGCTGCTCTGTGGACTCCACCTGGTTAAAAGGGATGGTGGGGTTGGGGGGCATTGGAAATCATAAGGGAGAGTTGCAGAGGGTCACCCATTATGGAGGAGTGGGTTTGTGGGCCCAAGAGGAGCATTAATGCAGCAAACCACTGGCTAGGCTGCTCCATAAAGTACTATTTAAGCAGAGTGTGCCCCACCCATTGGTACTTCAAAATTATATCACAGTCCGATTAACATCTACAGGTTACATGGGCTAATGAAGCTCCCGCCTGTGGGAACCTGAGTGACCCATTTCATGACACCCACCAAAAAGACAGTGACCTGAACATCAGTGGGAATGTGCTGGTAAGTGGTGCTACCATCTTACTCCCACCTGACATTATCTATAGAACTAGCCAGCTCAGGCAATCTGATGTGTGAAGGGTGCCTGATGCATAAAATGATTTCAAAATTTTTCTGTTTAAGGATCCAAGATACAGCAACAATTTACAGACTTAGAGAATTCTTCTCTCCCTGAGGTATTTCTGTTTGAAAGAACCTGCCCCTCTTAAAGTACCAGTTCTGGCCTCTCTGCCATCTTTAGAGCTTCGTGCATTCCTGCAGCAGACAGTTTACGGTTGATATTCCTGTACCTGCACCTTAACAGATTGTGATAGGTTGTCCGCAGATCTCTATTGAATAATGCGTAAATGACTGGGTTTAGCAGGGAATTTGTGTAACCAAACCACATGATTGTTCTTTCTAACCAAAGGGGTATACAGCTGCACTCGGTGCCACAGATAAAAGGTCTTGCTGTAGAAAGTATGAAAAATGGCAACCAGCATACAGTGAATGCCCCAACTACAATGCCAAGGGTGGTTGCAGCTTTCTGCTCCCTTTTGAAGATTGACATGTTCTTCCTGTCATTTTTTAAAAGTCGGGCAAAGTGGGCACATTCCTCCGACTCTTTGCGTGGCTTTGCTCCTATCTTAACGGTCTCACTCATGCGCTTGTCACCTGGCCGAGGAAATCCTGCAAACGTATGTTTGGCAGCGCTCTTCTTGGCAGTCTTGAAAATCTGATGGTACATGAGAAGCATGACTGACATCGGGATATAGAATGCGACTGCAGTAGAATAAATGGTGTAACCAAAGTCTTGGCTGATCAGGCAGACCTTGCCATCGTTGATATTCTTGGCCCAGCCAAACAGTGGTGGTAGTGTAATTGATGCAGCCAGAAGCCACACACAAAGGATCATTTTGGCCATGCCTTTCCCATTCTGTCTGACTGGATATGTCAATGGTCTTGTTATTCCTAAATACCTGCAAAAGAAAAGAAGTGGTAATTGGCAATGTCAATGGTCAATGCATACACTTTTTATTCCATTACGTGCTAAAAGAAAGTCTAATATAACTGGCGCCATATAAGATAGAAATCTCTACAGTGGACATTTATTTCTGTGTATGCAGCTGGGTCCAGTACAACAACAACAACTTGCTTTTATATAGCACCTTAAGTATTATAAAATGCTCCAGTGCTTCACAAGAGCGATTATCAAATAAAGCTTGACACTGAGCCATGTAAGGTCCAAGAGGTAGGCTTTAAAGAGAGTCTTAAAAGGAGCAAAGAGAAGCAGAAAGCCAGACAGCTTTAGGAAGGAAATTCCAGAGCTTAGGGCCAAGGCAGACGAGGATGGCCACCAATTGGTGGAGCAATTAAAATTAGGAATGCTCAAGAAGCCAGAATTGGAGGAGCACAGAAATCTCAGAGAGTTGCAGCATTGGAGGAGATTACGGAGACAGGGTGGGGTGATGCCATAGAGGGATTTGAAAACAAGGAAGAGAGTTTTAAAAGCAAGGCATTGTCATACTGAGAGCCAGTGTAGGTCAGCGTGCACCGGGATTATGGATGAATGGTACTTGGTACAAGTCAGAATACGGGCAGAAGAGTATTGGATGAGCTCAAGTTTACGTAGGGTGGAAGATGGGAGGCTGGCCAGGAGAGTCTAGCGGGAACAAAGGCACGGAAGAAGGTTTCAGAAGAAGATGAGCTGAGGTAGGGGCGGAGTTGGCCGATGTTGCGAAGATGAAAGTAGGCAATCCTGGTGATGGAGGGGATATGTGGTTGGAAGCTCATCACGGGGTCACATACGACACCAAGATTGTGAACTGTTTGGTTCGGCCTCAAAGAGCTCCCAGGGAGAGGGATGATGTCGGTAGCTAGGGAATGGAGTTTTTGGTGGGGATTGAAGATCTTCCCAATATTTAGCTGGAGGAAATTTCTGCTCATCCAGGACTGGATGTAGGGCAAGCAGTTTGGCAAGGCAGACACAGAGAAGGGTCAAAAGAGGAAGCAATGAGTTCGAGCTGGTAAAGGCCTGCTTAGGTCGGGAAAAGAACCCAACCGATCCACAGCAGACCCGAGCCCGACCCGGCCCAAGTCCCTCCAATTTTGCCCCGAGCCCGACGCGACCCGACCCAACCCGAGCCTGACCCGACCATCCCTTTACTTACCTTCGGACTCGCGACCTCCAGGAAGCTGCAGCGCATGCGTGCTGATGTCATAGTGACGTCACTCGCTCACTGCGCAGACTCAGTTTCGTCCCGGACTCCCAGCTCAGGTAAGTTTTTTAATTTCAATACTTACCAGCAGAGCAGTTACCGTGTGTGTCCGGCCCGACCTGAACCCGAGCCCGATCCGGACTCAGCCCGACACATGCGGTCGGGTTCAGGTTGGGTAGCAGGCCTTTAAGAGCTGGGTGTCATAAGCGTACGTGTGGAAACTTGTTATGAGTTTTTGGGTGATGTCTGTAGATCAGAAATAGGAGGGAGCCAAGGGCTCGAGAGTTAATGGCGCAGGAATGGGAAGAGAAGCCATTGTAAGAGATTTTCTGGCTATGACTGATTAGATAAGAATGGAATCAGAGGAGGACAGAACTGTGCCAGAGGTTGCAGATAGACCGAGAAGTTCAGGGAGGCACAGTTCACCATGGTCACAGTCACAAAGGATGTAATTAGTGACATTGATAAAGGTAGTATGACAGGGTAGAGGCCTGCTACCTGACCCGAACCCGACAGGATCCGACGACATGTGTCGGGTTCAGGTCGGGTGGGGCCCATCTTCAGGGTATGGCTTTCGGGCTTGGGTTGGGTCGAGCTAAGTCCAGGTCGAGTTGGGTCGGGTCGGGCCGGACACACACAGTACGTGATCTGCTGGTAAGTATTGAAATTTAAAAAACTTACCTGAGCTGGGAGTCCGGGACGAAACTGAGTCTGCACAGTGAGCAAGTGACATCACTATGATGTCATCGCGCATGCGCTGCAGCTTCGTGGACTTACCAGTCGGAAAGTAAGTAAAGGGATAGTCAGGTCAGGCTCGGGTTGGGTCGAGTCAGGGCGGGTTCGTGTTGGGTCGGGCTTGGGGCAATATTGGAGAGACTCGGGCCAGGTCGGGCTCAGGTCCACTGTGGTTTGGTCGGGTTCGGGTCAGGTTCTTTTTTCCCAACCTGAGCAGGTCTCTATGACAGGGGTCAAAAACTGATTGCAGGGATTCAAATATGGATTTGTGGGAAAGATGTGCCCAGATTTGGGAGGCGTTCAGGGACTTTAGAGAGGAAAGGGAGGTTGGAGATGGGGCAGTAGTTTGCAAGGACAGAGGGGTTAATGGTGGATTTTTGAGGACAGGGGTGATGATAGTGGATTTGAAGGGAAGAGAACTTTCACCCAGAGGGTGGTTGGAATCTGCCTGAAGGGGTGGTAGAGGCAGGTAGCCGCACAACATCTAAGAAGTATTTAGATGATCACTTGAAACGCCATAGCATACAAGGCTACGGGCCAAATGCTGGAAAATGGGATTAGAATAGTTAGGTGCTTGATGGCCGGCACAGACACGATGGGCCGAAGGGCCTGTTTCTGTGCTGTATGACTATGACTCTATGGGAGGGAACCATAAATAGTACCGTTGAAATGTTAGCTCTGTTGCTCTCTCCACAGCCACTTCCAGATTTGCTATATCCAGTATTTTGTGTTTTTATAACCATTAACGATATTAGCTAATGTGAGGACCAGGAGGGGAAGTTGGGTGATCAGCAGCTTAGTGGGAACAGGGTCGAGGGAGCAGGAGGGGGTCTCACGGACAAGGTGAGCTCAGGGAGCATATGATGGGAGATAGGAGAGGAGAGAAACTAGAGAAAGATGCAAGTTCAGGGCTAGGGCAGGGGAGAACTTTACAGGATGTTTACCCATTGGGCTAGGAGAAGGGAGGGAAGCGGCAGAGGCAGCTGAACAGACAGTCTCGATCTTAGCGACAAAGAAGTTGATGAGTTTTTTGCACTTGTTGTTGGAGATGAGGGTGGAGAAGGCAGGGAAGAGAGATTTAAGAAGTCAGTTTGTCCCGAAGAGAAGCCAGGGGATATCTTTGTATTCCAGGATGATCATGAAATAGTGAACTGTTTTGGCAGAGGACAGCACCCCCCAATTGTGCTTTATATGGTCTAATCAGATCTGGTGATGAATGGCTAAACCAGCTGTTTACTATAAAAATTCCAGTCTGTGTCCCTTGGACTTAAGGGATCAAAGATGAGGGCTGTACCATGGGGAACAGCCCGGGTGAGAAAAAGTAATGGTTTTAATAGGGACAAGGTCATCAAAGGTGCAGGTGAGGTTGTATTTGAGCAGATTTGTAGCGACAGCATGTCATGATAAATAAAGAGTCAAAGGCTAGACAGTTGCAATTTTAAAAGTACAGTTGGGGGACTGTTTTATCCAGGGGTGAACACAAATAGTTAGGAGGGGAAAGGGGGATGCGGATGGAGGGGGTACAAGGAAATGATCAGAGTTGGCCTTATCTGTGATTGACATAATGGGAGTAGCGAAGCCACGAGAGATAGCAAGGTCAAGGGGGTGGCTATGAATGTGAGAGGAGTTTATATGGAGGAAGCAATTAAAAGGGGATGGTGAACTCAGAGGAGAGAGAGAGAGCAGGATGAGTTGAGATGGAGGGTAAGAGCCAGTCTTTATCCCTTATAATTACACAATAAATAAATCAGACTTAGCGAATATAGATTGGTTGTATTTGAAAATGAATTTTAAATTTACAGTGCTGTAGGTTAAACATTGAATCGTGAACCAGTATAAAGCATGGATTGGAAAGGTAATGGGTGAATGTAATCAAATGGGTTTAAAAGCAACCAATCTGTCAAATGTTACAGACATAAATGTTATTAATGTAAGTACCAAGTGACTTTTACAAGTTTAATTTATTAAAGAAGGAATGATTGGATTCAACATTAGAGGCCATCTAGCAGATTAAGTGGTATTTATTAGACGCCATCTCCACATTTTTTTCATTGGCTTTTAAACAAACTCTGCATTTCTAGCCACCTTATTCCATTTTCAGACAAAATAAAATCAAGAACTTTCATGTGAAGCAGATAAAGAGATCTATTCAACAAGTCTTCATTACAATTTCACATTCCTTTCAATTAAATGTTGATCTAAATTGAGTCAACATTTGTTTTTGCATATATAATTCGTTGCTATGACAAATCTGGTTTGTTGCTAGTGACAGATAAAGTTAAGAACCGGAAAATGCTCTGTGATAAATAATCATTTGAAAGACAAGTTGCATATTGCTCTCAAGATTACAGAAGCCATTATAATTGCTTCATTACCCTATGTGTAACAAATAACAATGGGCAACTTGAGATTCCAGCTGGCACTCTTCAGTTATACCAGCAAACTGGAAATCTGCTGGATGGAATTTTGTTTTCTGAAGGATAATGCATGCATAAAAAACACCTTGTTCTAACAGTCTTGTATGTTATACGAGCAGAAAATAAGAATCGGTTTATCACTCACTGGTGAGAAGACTGTAATTATGTCCTGTGATTGTTTTATATTGAAGAGGATGCTGCCTTGATTACACCTTTGAAAATACCAGAGGAACTTGCTACATGCAGTAGTTCAGAACTGACAGAAGGTGAGTTTAACCTAGATCTACACAAAACAAAATGTCAGCAACAGTTCTGACTAAAACCTTGATTCTATTTCAGAGTTTATTATGGAGGAATTTGGATATGGACTGTTTTCAGCAGCAAATTTTTTTGAAGTGTTTGTCCCCTCATAATGCATTATAACAATAGAAAGATTCCCTCCTCCAACTGGAGCAGGTGTGTAAATCATTGTTATTTTTGTTCTAGGGATGTGAGCAACACCAGCATGGCCATATTTATCATCCATCCTTATTTTCGCCTTGTTGAACCTCTGTGGTCCTTGTGGTGATGGTACTGCCACGGTGCTGTTAGGTAGGAAGTTTCAGAATATTGATACAGCAATGATGAAGGAATGGCAGACAATATATGTCTAGGTCAGGATGGTGTGTGACTTGAAGGGGAACTGGGAAATGATGCTGTTCCTAAGGCAATGCTGCTTCTGTCCTTCTCAGTGATAGGGGTCATGGGGAGGCAGATGCAATCAAAGTAACTTTACCTGTGAACATACGAATTAGGAGCAGGAGTAGGCCACTTGGCCCCTCGAGCCTGCTCCACCATTCCATAAGATCATGGTTGATCTGATTGTAACCTCAACTCCACATTCCTGCCTACCCCCAATAACCTTTCACCCCCTTGCTTACTTAAAAATATTCAAAGATTCTGCTTTCATCACCTTTTGGCTCACGACCCTCCGAGAGAAAAATTTCTCCTCATCTCTGTCTTAAATGAGTGACCCCTTATTTTTAAACAGTGACCCCTAGTTGTAGATTCTCCCACAAGGGGAAACATCCTTTCCACATCCACCCTGTCAAGACTCCTCAGGATCTTATATGTTTCAATCAAGTCGCCTTTTACTCTTCTAATCTCCAGTGGATACAAGCCTAGCCTGTCCAATCTTTCCTCATAAGACAACACGCTCAATCCAGGTATCAGTCCGGTAAACCATCTCTGAAATGCTTTCAATACATTTACATCCTTCCATAAATAAGGAGACTAATACTGTACACCGTACTCCAGATGTGGTCTCACCAATGCCCTTAATAACTGAAGCATAACTTCCCTACTTTTGTATTCAATTCCCCTCACAATAAATGATAACATTCTATTAGCTTTCCTCATTACTTGCTGTACCTGCATACGAACCTTTTGCGATTCATGCAGTAGCATTCCCAGGGGCCTCTGCATCTCTGAGCTCTGCAATCTCTCACCATTTAGATAATATGCTTTTTTTTTATTCTTCCTGCCAAAATGGACAATTTTACATTTTCCCACATTATACTCCATTTGCCAGATATTTGTCCACTTTCTAAACCTATCTATATCCCTTTGTAGCCTCCTTATGTCCTCTTCACAACTTACTTTCCTACCTATCTTTGTGTCATCAACAAATTTAGCAACCATACCTTCGGTCCCTTCATCCAAGTCATTTATATAAATTGTAAAAAGTTGAGTCCGCAGCACAGATCCCTGTGGCACATAACTCGTTACATCTTGCTAACCAGAAAATGACTCATTTACGCCTACTCTCTGTTTCCTGTTAGCTAGCCAATCTTCTATCCATGCCAAAATGTTACCTCCTACACCATGAGCTTTTATTTTCCATAATAACCTTTGATGTGGCACCTTATCAAATGCCTTCTGGAAATCTAAGTACTGTACATCCACCAGTTCCCCTTTATCCATAGCACATGCCATTTCTTCAAAAAACTCCAATAAATTGGTCAAACATAATTTCCCTTTCACAAAACCATGTTAACTCTGCCTGATTACCTAGAATTTTTCTAAGTGCCCTGCTATAACATCTTTAATAATAGCTTCTAACATTTTCCCTATGACAGATGTTAAGCTAACTGGCCTGTAGTTTCCTGTTTTCTGTCTCTCCCTTTTTGAATAAAGGAGTTACATTGGCTTTTTTCCAATCTAATGGAACTTCCCCGAATCGTGGGAATTTTGGAAAAAACGCATCAACTATCTCACTAGCCACTTCTTTTAACACCCTAGGATGAAGTCCATCAGGACTCGGGAACCTGTCAGTCCGCAGCTACAACAATTTGCTTAGTACCACTTCCCTGGTGCTTATAATTTTCTTGAGTTCCTCCCTGCCTTCCATTTACTGATTTACAGCTATTTCTGGGATGTTACTTCTATCCTCTATGGTGAAGACCGATGTAAAATACCTGTTCAATTCATCTGCCATCTCTCTATTTTCCCTTATTAATTCCCCAGAATCACTTTCAATAGGACCAATGCTCACTTTGTTAACTCTTTTCTTTTTTAAATATCTATAGAAACTCTTACTATCTGTTTTTATATTTCTAACCAGTTTTCTCTCATACACTAATTTTTCCCTCCTTATTAATCTTTTAGTCGTTCTTTGCTGCTTTTTATATTCTGCCCAATCTTCTGACCTACTACCCATCTTTGCGCAATTAAATGCTTTTTTTTAAAGTTTGATACTATCTTTAACTTTTTTAGTTAACCATGGATGGTGGGTCCTTTCTTTAGAATTTTTCTTTCTGGTTGGAATCTATCAATTCTATGTATTCTGAAATAGCCCCTTAAATGTCTGCCACTGCATCTCTATTGACCTATCCCTTAACCTATTTTGCCAGTTCACTTTTGCTAGCTCTACTTTCATGCCCTCATAATTGCCATTATTTAAGTTTAAAATACTAGTCTTAGACCCACTCTTCTCTTCCTCAAACTGAATGTAAAATTCAATCATATTATGATCGCTGTTGCCTCGGGATGTCTTCACTGTGAGGTCATTAATTAATCCTATCTCGTTGCACAATACCAGGTCTAGTACAGCCTGCTCTCTGGTTGGCTCCAGAATGTAAATTCTAAGAAACTATCCCAAAAACATTCTATGAACTCATCATCTAGGCTCCCTTTGCCCAAATGATTTTTCTAGTCTATCTGTAGATTCAAATCTCCCATGATTATCGCCATACCTTTCTGACAAGCACCATTATTTCTTCCTTTATATCCCATCCTACTGTGTGGTTACTGTTAGGGGGCTTGTACACCACTCCCAGATGTGACTTCTTGCCTTTATCATTTCTCATCTTGACCCAAACTGCTTCTACATCCTGGTTTCCTGAACTTAGGTCATCCCTCTCTATTGTGCTAAAACCATCATTAATTAACAGTGCTACCCCTCCACCTCTTCCTAGCGTCCCGTCCTTCCAAAATGTCATGTACCCTTCAATATTCAGGTCCCAATCTATGTCATCCTGCAGCCATGTCTCTGTAATAGCTATCAGATCGTACATATTTATTTCTATTTGCACTATCAGTTCATCTGTTTTGTTTCGAATGCTATGTGCATTCAGATACAGAGCCTTGAGTTTTATCCTTTTCTCATTTTTGTAACCTTTAGCCTTGTCTGCTGATATACTCTTAGATTTGTAATCACTTTCTCTTCCTGTCAAGGTCTGTTTATCTTTTCCCATATTAATACTTTTCTACTGCCATGTCTCTACTCTTTGATTTACCAAAGCTTCCCAAATTTGATCCTGTGCCCCCACTATTTAGTTTTAAACCCTCTCTACTTCCCTAGTTATGTGGCTTGCTAGAACACTGGTCCCAGCATGGTTCAGGCGTAGACTGTCCCAACAGTACAGCCCCCACTTTCTCAATACTGGTTCCAGTGCCTCACGAACCAGAATCCACTTCTACCAAACCAGTGTTTGAGCCACACATTCATTTCTCCAATCTTATTTGCCCTACTCCAATTTGCACGTGGCTCAGGTAATAATACAGAGATTATTACCTTTGAGGTTCTGCTTCTTAATTTGGTGCCTAACTTCTCATATTGACTATGCAGAACCTCTTTCCTTGTTCTGCCTTTGTTAAGTTGCTACAGGGCATCCTGTAGCTAGTACATACTACGGCCATGCTGCACAGGAGATGGAGTGGGTGGTGAGCAATGGTCCCTCTAAGATGTGCAGGTGCGCTGCAATATTAAAAGGACCTTGTCATGCAGCAAACAGGCTGATAAGAGCAAAGAAAAATTAGAGGGAACATTGGTGGTGAGTCCAGGAGCAGGAGTACTGCTCAGGCAAACTGCTCCATCACATATAGTATAGCCACTTGCAGACTTGAGACAAGGACCTGCCTCTGGCATCATTTATCACCAGGTTATAGTGTAGTAGCTTGATCCCACTACCCTTTGATCCCTGCACGGTACATGTCTGGCTCAATTGAAAGGTTTGCAGCAACGCGAGAACTGAAGACTGGAGACCAACACATATGCCTTATTTATTATTGTTTGGATCCACAGTCTAGATAAATCCAAAAATGTACCATCTAAATTAAGAGCTGTTTCATGGGATGAGAGGTACAGAAACTGCCAAAGGAAACTGTCAGGTGCCAGTATGTTGGAGAAATCTAAACTTAGAATAAAAGAAAAGTACTGTGCATAGGTAAATCCAATACACATGTGTCATTCACACACTGCGCTTGCACGTGGATGGTACCAGTTTCCATTGATTAATTTTCCATTTCATTATGAAGAATTCTCCTGCAGTTCCTGCACAGTAGTTGGCCTATGTGTCAGAAGGTGAATTACACAGAGGAGTACACAATACAATAGAGGCTGAGAGAGGAAGCAACAGAAGTTTGGAAGTTGGTACTCAGAGAATGGGCAGAAATTAACAGATTGGGAGAGGAGAGACAGGATTGAGGGCAGTTGTAGGCAGATTAGGATACAGGATGCAGGACTTAGGCAGTAGCAGAAGGAGAGATGGAAATAGAATACATAGAATTTACAGCACAGAAACAGGCCATTGGGCCCATTTGGTCTTTGGCTCCACATGAGCCCCCTCCCACCCTGCTTCATTTAACACTCTCCACCATATCCTTCTATTCCTTTCTCCCTCATGTGTTTATTTAAATGTGCTTCCCCTTAAATGCATTTATGCTCTTCACCTCAATTACTCCATTTAGTAACAAGTTCTGCATTCTAAATCTCCTAATCCACAATCTGTACTGACAGTCGGCCATGTCAGCTGTCGGTATATGTTTTGCTGCATCAATGCATCAGATCATCTATCTGCTGCACCATAAGGTTCTACAATAGCGAGTGATGGCTTTGTGCTAAGGGACATTTTTAAATGAAAATATTGTCATCACCACTGAGAACTACTATGGGAACAATTCAGTGCAGTTTGCATTGATAGAATCACAGAATTTTACAGCACAGAAGGAGGCCATTTATCCTATTACATCTGTGCTGGCTCTCTGACAAAGCTATTTTCTTAGGCCTATTCCCCTGACCCTTGTCTGTACCCTTCAAAAATGTTCTTTTTCAAATATTTATCCACTTCCCTTTCAAAGGCTATTACGGATTCTGCTTCCACTCACTGAGGGTAATTTTTTACCTTCATCACTTGGATTTCTGGCCCATTACAGAACCTGCCTGATTTTCTATTCCATGGAAATGAAAATCAGGCCGATCCCATAATGGGCTGACGATACACTTCATTAGATTACTGTCTAAACAATGAAAGTGAAAATGACTGCCCCTGTTTCTGCTAGAACATTCTATGCCCTAACAATGGGATACAGAGTGGAGGTACAGTAGGGGGTAATGCACAGTCAAATATAAAAGAGAAACTGAGTTGGCTGGAAGGCAGAGCAAATATAGACCTGTTAAGACACAAGTGAAAAATGCAAGGCTGGATTACATTTATTTTAATGCAAGGGGTCTTACCAGTCAGGCAGATGAATTGAGGGCGATGTTTAGCACATGGGATTATGATATTATTGCTATCACAGAGACATGGTTGAGGGAGGGACAGGACTGGTAGCTCAATATTCCCAGGTATAGAATCTACAGGCGAGACAGGGGAGGGAATAAAAGAGGAGGTGACAGTGCACTGGTGATCAAAGAGTCAATTACTGCAGTAAGGAGGGTTGACATCTTAAAAGATTCCTCAAATGAGGCCATATGGGTAGAAATTAAAAACAAAAAGGGGGCAATCACTTGGCTGGGAGTGTACTACAGACCTCCAAACAGTCAGGGAGAGATGGAGGAGCAGATATATAGGCAAATCTCAGAGAGGTGTAAATAGGGTAATAATAGTAGGGGATTTCAACTTCCCCAATATCAACTGGGATAGTCTTAGTGCAAAAGGCTTAAAGGGGGTGGAATTCTTAAAATGTATACAGGAGAGTTTTTTGAGCCAGTACATAGAAAGTCCTCCAAGAGAAGGGGCAGTACTGGATCTAATCCTAGGGAATGAAGCTGGACAAGTGGTAGAAGTGTCAGTGGGGGAGCATTTCGGGCATAGTGACCATAACTCTGTCAGATCTAAGGTAGTTATGGAAAAGGACAAAGATGGACCAGAAATAAAGGTACTGAATTGGGGTAAGGCCGATTTCAGTATGATAAAACAGGATCTGGCCAAAGTGAACTGGGAGCAGCTACTTGTAGGGAAGTCTACATCAGACCAGTGGGAGTCATTCAAAGAGGAAATAGTGAGAGTTCAGAGCCAACATATACCCGTTAAGGTGAAGTGTAGGACCAACAAGTCCAGGGAACCCTGGATGTCAAGGGATATAGAGGATTGGATCAGGAAAAAAAAGGAGGCTTATGGCAGATTCAAAGCTCTGAAAACAGCAGAGGCACTAGAGGAATATAGAAAGTGTAGGGAGATACTTAAAAAAGTAATTAGGAGAGTGAAGAGGGGACATGAAAAAATACTGGAGAGCAAGAGAAAGGAAAATCCTAAGGCGTTTTATAAATATATTAAGGGCAAGAGGGTAAGCAGGGATAGATTAGGGCCCATTAGGGACCAAAGTGGCAATCTGTGTGTGGAGCCGGAGGACATAGGTGAGGTTTTAAATGATTACTTTTCATCTGTTTTCAGGGAGGGTGATTGTGATATACTTGAACATTAGCATTGAAAGGGAAGAAGTATTAGCTGTATCAGTGGGCTTAAAAGTGGATAAATCCCCAGGCCCAGATGAGGTGTATCCCAAGGCTGCTATGTGAGGCAATGGAGGAGATAGCAGGGGTTCTGACATAAATTTTCAAATCCTCTCTGGCTACAGGAGAGGTACCAGCGAATGTGGTACCTTTATTCAAGAAGAGTAGCAGGGATAAACCAGGTAATTACAGACCGGTGAGTCTAACATCAGTGGTTGGGAAACTATTGGAAAAAATTCTGAGGGTCAGGATTAATCTCCACTTGGAGAGGCAGGGATTAATCAGGGATAGTCAGCATGGCTTTGTAAGGGGAAGATCGTGTCTAACAAATTTGATTGAATTTTTCGAGGAGGAGACTAGATGTGTAGATGAGGGTAAAGCAGTTGATGTAGTCTACATGGACGTCAGTAAGGCTTTTGATAAGGTCCCGCATGGGAGATTGGTTAAGAAGGTGAGAGCCCATGGGATCCAAGGCAATTTGGCAAATTGGATCCAAAATTGGCTTAGTGACAGGAGGCGAGGGCGATGGTCGAGGGTTGTTTTTGCGAGTGGAAGCCTGTGACCAGTGGTGTACCACAGGGATTGGTGCTGGGATCCTTGCTGTTTGTCGTGCACATTAACGATTTAGACATGAATATAGGAAGGTATGATCAGTAAGTTCGCAGATGACACGAAATTGGTGGTATTGTAAATAGTGAGGAGGAAAGCCTTAGATTACAGGACGATATAGATGGACTGGTAAGATGGGCAGAGCAGTGGCAAATGGACTTTAATCCTGAGAAGTGTGAGGTAATGAATTTTGGGAGGACTAACAAGGCAAGGGAATATACAATGGATGGTAGGACTCTAGGAAGTACAGAGGGTCAGAGGGACGTTGGTGTACCTGTTCATAGATCACTGAAGGCAGCAGCACATGTAGATAAGATGGTTAGGAAGGCATATGGAATTTATTAGCCGAGTCATAGAATATAAGAGCAGGGAGATTATGATGGAGCTGTATAAAACGCTAGTTAGGCCACAGCTGGAGTACTGTGTACAGTTCTGGGCACCACACTATAGGAAGGATGTGATTGCCCTGGAGAGGGTGCAGAGGAGATTCACCAGGATGTTGCCTGGGCTGAGCATTTCACTATGAAGAGAGACTGAAAAGGCTAGGGTTATTTTACTTAGAGCAGAGAAGGCTGAGGGGGGACATGACTGAGGTGTACAAAATTATGAGGGGCATTGATAGGTTAGATAGGAAGAAACTTTTTGGATGGTGATCTTAAATTTACCTCTACAGTTACAGACTCAGCGGCCAATGGATTTACTTTTTGAATATCTCTATTAAATCTCCTCTTAACCTTCTTTATTCTATTCAAAGGGGCCCCAGTTTTTCTAGTCTGTCATAACTAAAGTCTCTCACCCCGGGATCATCTTCGTGATACCAAGGCCTTGATATCGTTCCTGAAGAAAGGCATGCAAAACTTGGCACAATATTCTAACTGCAGCCTTACTAATGATTTGCATAGGTTCAGTATTACCTGTTTGCTTTTCTGCACTATATCCAAATTTATAAAATCTAGGAGCCCAAATGCTTTAATTTAAATAGCTTTATCAAGTTAAAAGCAAAATACTGCAGTTGCTGGAAACCTGAAATAAAAGCAGAAAGTGCTGGAAATACTCAGCAGGTCAGGCAGCATCTGTGAAGAGAGATGCAGAGTTATCATCTCTGGTCTATGACCTTTCATCATAACTAGCAAGGTAAGAAAAGTATTAGGTTTTAAGCAGGTGAGACGGGGGGGGGGGGGAGGGGGGGGGGGGATGCGGTGGGGGGTGGGGTGGGGGGGTGCAGGGGAGGGGTGGTGGTGGTGGGGAAGAGAACAAAAGGAAAGGTGTGTGATAGGGCAGAGAGCAGGAGAGATTAAATAACAAAGATGTCATGGGGCAAAGGCGAAGAGCGTGTTAATGGTTGTGGTGACTCTTCTGACGCCGTATGTCATTTTGACAATTTCCAGTCTCCTGGCCCTAACCACCTCCTCGTCACTATGGATGTCCAATCTCTCTACACCTCATCCCCCACCAGGTTGGTTTGAGGGCTCTCCGCTTCTTCCTTGAACAGAGGCCCAACCAGTCCCCATCCACCACCACCCTCCTCCGCCTGGCTGAACTTGTTCTTACATTGAACAACTTCTCCTTCAACTCCCCTCACTTCCTTCAAATAAAAGGTGTTGCTTTGGGTACCAACATGGGTCCTAGTTATGCCTGTCTTTTTGTGGGATATGTCGAACATTCCTTGTTCCAGTCCTGTTCAGGCCCCCTCCTTTACCTCTTTTTCCACTACATTGATGATTGTATCAGTGCCGTTTCCTGCTCTCACCCGGAACTGGAAAACGTCATCAACTTTACTTCCAATTTCCACCCTTCTCTCACCTTGGTCTATCTCCAACACTTCCCTTTCCTTTCTTGACTCCTCTGTCTCCGTCTCTGGGGATAGGCTGTCCACTAATATTCATTATAAGCCCACCGACTCCCACAGCTACCTTGACTACACTTCCTCCACCCTGTTTCCTGTAAGGACTCCATTCCATTCTTCCAGTTTCTTTGTCTTTGATAATGCAACCTTCCACAATAGCGCTTCTGACATGTCTTACTTTTTCCTCAACCGAGAATTCCCCCATTGTGGTTGACAGGGCCCTCAACTGTGTCCGATCCGTTTCCCACAGGTCTGCCCTCGCCCCTTCCCCTCCCTCCCAGAACTGCGACAGAGTTCCCCTTGTCCTCACTTTCCACCCCACCAGCCTCCACATCCAAAGGATCATCCTTCACCATTTCCACAACCTCCAGCATGATGCCACCACCAAAGACATCTTCCCTTCCCCTCCCCTGTCAGCATTCCGAAGGGATTGTTCCCTCCGCGACACCCTGATCCAGTCCTCCATCACCCCTGACACCTCATCCCCTTTCCACAGCACCTTCCTATGCAATCGCAGGAGGTGTAATCCCTGCTCTTTTACCTCCTCTCTCCTCATCATCCAAGGCCCCAAACACTCCTTCCAGGTGAAGCAGTGATTTACTTGTACTTGCTTCAATTTAGTATACTGTATTCACTGCTCACAGTGTGGTCGTCTCTACATTGGGGAGACCAAACGTAGATTGGGTGACCGCTTTGCGGGACACCTCCAATCAGTCTGCAAGCATGACCCTGAACTTCTAGTTGCTTGCCATTTCAACACACCACCCTGCTCTCATGCCCACATTTCTGTCCTTGGCCTGTCGCAGTGTTCCAGCGAACATCAATGCAAGCTTGAGGAGCAGCACCTCATCTTTCGATCAGGCACTCTACAGCCTTGTGGACTCAACATTGAGTTCAACAATTTCAGAGCATGACTGGCCTTTTTTATTTTTTATTTCTTTTTTTAAAATTATTTTATTTATTTTTTAACCAAGTGCCTGTTTTTCATGTTGTGCGTTTGGACAGAGCTGCTCATTATACTGCCATTAACACTCTCTCTGGACTAATGCTTTGTCTTTCACCACAACCATTAACAAGCTTTTTGCCTTTGTCCAACACCACCACCCCCCCCCCCCACCCCTTTACTTGCTTAACACCTATACATTTCTAACCTTTGCCAGTTCTGATGAAAGGTCACCAACCTGAAACATTAACTCTGCTTCTCTTTCCACAGATGCTGCCAGACCTGCTGAGTATTTCCAGCACTTTCTGTTTTTGTTTCAGATTTCCAGCATCCGCAATATTTCGCTTTTATTTTAGCGGTGGTGAGCGTTCACTTAGTGGCAGCTCCAGCTGAACATTAAGCATTCTGCAGTCTATAACAACTTGCATTTCTGAAAGTTGCCTAGCCCTAAATGAGGTGTTTGATGGGCTTGGTTTCATTATTTTTTGTGCGCTAGCCCAAACCAGTAAAATTTCTATTGAGGCCTCTTGAAAAGGAAAATCCCTGTTCCTTTACATTGTAATGCTATGGTGTCACTGTGCTGTGAAATTTTCCAATTAGTGGCAGCAAAGTCTTCCAACGCATGCAAGAGACAAAATAAAATAGATTTGCTTTTGATAATAATCTCTTTACTACTATCTGACAATATACAACCTATTAAAAAATGCAGCCTAATAGATCTAAATACTTGAACTAAATTGCCTTCTGATAGTGAAATCATCCACAACTTCCTTAGCACTTGCCCCACGCTTGCTGTTCAACTGTCAGGGACAGTAAGGGCCAGAAATTGCCTGGCCTAGTACTACGCCTTGTGCCACCTTACCGATGCACCCCTCCCAGGGCAAGGGAACATGCAGGTGTGTCCCCTATGTGCGATGAAAGGCTCCGATTTAGCACCAGTCTGACGTCACACAGCCCAAGATAAATGTGATGCCAGGATCACAAATTCAGACAAAGAATGTCCAGGCAGCATCTGCATTATTTACTGAAGAAAAATCAAGTTTGAACCTGCAACATGTGCCCTGCCGTAGCGTTATTTAAAGGGCCAAGCACCCTGATTGCAGGTCAATTAAGTTTTGGGAACTTTTTCTGTTGGAAAGTGTCTGAAAGTACCCTGGAGTGTTTTTGGAGGTGGGGGTGGGGCAGGGGGGGCCGGAGGAGTTGGTGACCTGTCCACACAAAGGCTGCAACAGGTCGGAGTCAGCAGTGGCAATGCCTCCGGGTCTGCAGCACAACAAGGAGATGCAGCAGAATTTCTGTGTGATGCCCTCTGCCAAATTGGAGCTGGATTCCTCTGTGCTCTTTGACAGTGACAGGAGTCTGTCAGGCAGGCCAGCCAGTGCACTCAACATCTCAGTGTGCATGCCCATTCAGGGCTCTCCTGTATGCTCTTATCTGAGTCCTCTGCAGCAGTACCCATCTGCCACCTCGTCATCCAATGCACTGGCAAAAGAACCATCCCTTACCCCGACCTGGCTGCAGCCCAATTGTGCTCGAGTGATTCACCACGTGCTGATCCCAACTCTATACTAGACTCCAAGGTATGTGCAATGCCAGTGTCTGAGCTGTAAGCTGCAAGTGTCAGTTCAAGTGACTGGGTCTCTATCAATGCTGTACTGTTGCTCTCTTTTCTACTTCTCAGACTGCTATGGCTGGGCAGATGGCAATTCTTGGGTATCTGAAAGCAGGAACTCAGATGGGGAGGGTTGGGGGGAGGGTTGGGGGCTGGGGTCGGAAGCATGAAGTCCATGGTCACACAGCTCGCTCATCATGCCAGATAGCAGGATGAAGGTGTGCTGAGAGTTGAGAAGGGGCTTAAGGCAGGAACATAACATCATCTTCAATATTCCTAGTCATGTCAGATGCCATGGTCTTGGTCACTGCCAGCCACATAATGCAGAGAACCATCTCTTCTGTAGGGCTTGAGATGCAGGCGTCCTTATCCCCCACAGTTCTGCACTGCTCCTTTCTGTTGTATGCTACCTTGTCCTGTAAGAGAGAGGGCAGAATGTCAATGGTTGTGTAGCACTGTGTTTGGGTGATAGACCTGACATAGCTGTATAGCTGGAGGCATGTGGAGACAGCAAGAGGTGGGTATGAGGCTGGCAGCATCAGTAGGTTTGTCAGGGTGAGGTAGATTATCTGGATTTTGCGCATGAATCCTAAGAGCCAGCGAGTGCTGCTGGATGAGTAATGAGGTGTGATGCATTGAACAGCATGAGAGGTTGGTGCTGGTGGAGGAGATATCATGTGAAGATGCATTCACCTGCGTGAGTTCATTATAGATTTCTTGTGGCACTGCTGCCTGGTGCTTGAGTCCAGACTCTGGGAGTTGACCTTCCTGGCTGCCTGCTACCACTCCCTTCTGTGGGTAGTCCTTGAGGGTCTCCTGGCACCCCCATGGACCCATGGCATCTCTCCTCCTTCCCACTTCCCAATCCGTCACTCTGGATTCCTCTGTCTGCCCTGGTGTTCACTTTGCAATGAATTATACTGCAGCAATATTTTTGTGCAACTTCCCTTTCAGATACAGCCTGCCTTTAAGAACAGCAGGCTGGTTGTAACATGTGGTCTACAAACAATGCTGCTGGCCCCACCTGCTGTGCACAGGGGTCACCAGCAGCATTCAGGAGTAGACAGCATATGCGATAAACACACACGCAGAAAGAGACAAAAAAGGTAAAAGGAATAAAGGGGAAAAGTTTGAGGCAATATCTGGTAGTTACAGTCCTTTAAGTTCAATGTGGAGTCTTTGGTTGCTGGTAAGTCTTGCCATTCGTTGGGGCCCAGTTCACACTTCAACTTGTTCCAATGTAGGAGCCTTTTCTCTCTTGTGGTTTACCTGTCATCCCTGGGTCCAGTGGCTTGGGGGAGAGCGAGAGAGTGAGACAGAGTGAGTTAAGTGCACCAAGGAATAGTCCTTTGTCTCTGTAAGCACTGATTGTTAGTACGCAAATATTTTTCCAGCCAAGTGTCTGGTGATTTTTTTAACAAGTAATTTCTTCACTCCAAGTTTAAAATCAATATTCACATGACAAAATTAATATGCCTCATTCTTGGCAGGTGGGGGGTCTGCATGACGATATGTTTAAAAAATGTGAAATGTGGAAATAATTCTGCATTTAAAGAAAATCTGCAGCCTTCTGATTTTAACTTTGAGTTCAATAACTTTAGATCTTGATCACCACTCCCATTTTCTCTTGGACAGCAAGTAAGGTCGGCGCAACATCGAGGGCCGAAGGGCCTGTACTGCGCTGTAATGTTCTAATTCTAATTGTAATGTAGTGTGGCTGCACCAGGGCCACTGGGCGTGGAGGAGCTGTGAGCTGGTGCTTGGGATGGGGATCCCCTACCAATACATGCGCGGCAGTGTGCTCTGGACCCCTGGGTTCTACCCACCTTTCTTTTGCCACTTACCCAGGAATTGGGAAGCCTTCTCCACTTTGCCAGATTTTTTCCATGCTTCCCTCCCCTACCCTTCTGCTATTCTGCTGGAGCCATTTACATCTCCTCTGGCACATCTTTTGTTTCTATACTTATTCCATTATCAACCCCTTTTGCCTTGCAGCATCAACCCTTCTGTCATTTCATCACTGCTGCCCTCCACACTCTTACAGACCTCTTCCTTTTTTTCTCTCCCTGCCCCCTTTTCCTTGGCTCTGAAGTTGCTCAAAAACTGTTCATCTCTAACATTTTTCAGTTCTTATGAAAGATCATCAATCTAAAATATTAATTTTATTTCTCTTGCAACAGATGCTGCCTGACCTGGAGCCTTTCCATTATTTTCACATTTTATTTCAGATTTACAACATCTGGAGTATTTTGCTAATGACTGATAATTATTCTTTCTGCAATTATAGCGTGATCCTTTGTGCAACTGCTGGTTTTGTGTATTTTGGGTTTGTGACCTACAAACTGCTTTACGAGTGTAAGGAAGTTTGAAATACTAGCATTGTTTATATAAAAGATTAAAATAGCTCTTTCCTAGATGTAGATGCCAGAATTTGAAACAGGCTAAATGATCTTTTCAATCTGGCACCTGATTGACTGAGAAGCTTCGTTTCCGATATTTTAATTTTCCGCCCCAGACCCACTCTGACCTCTGTGTCCTCAGCCTCTTATATTGTTCCAATGATGCTCAATGTAAGCTTGAGGAACAGCATCTCATCTTTTGATTAACCATTTTACAGCCTTCCAATTTCAACATTGAGTTCAACAATTTCAGTACATAATCACTGCCTTTTGTATTGTTTTTCTTCTTTTTGTTTTTGGCTGGCAACTGTTAGTGATGATGCTGCTTTTCCAATTTACACCTCCTCTACACCCATCTTTTGCTTCTTTACTTATCCCATTACCATCTTTTGTCATTTATCAACCTTACCCTCCACCAAATCCCAGACCGTCCCTTTGTTCTTAGCCCGTCCCCCCTCTCACCTGCCTCTGTACTTGCCTCAAACCTGTTACAACTCTAACTTTTTCCAGTTCTGATGAAAGGTCATTGACCTGAAATGTTAGCTCCTTTTCTCTCTCCACAGATACTGCTAGACCTCTTGAGTATTTCCAGCATTTTCTGTTTTTATTTCAGATTTCCAGCATCCACAGTATTTTGCTTCAGTTTTGGCTTCATTTCAATCCCTGACTGAGAATTACGAAACATGATATTCTGATACGAAAGATTTCATGAGAAGACAAAGCAAACTGAAATTACTGTGTCAGGAAGCAAAATTTTATCAAATCTACAGAGACTCTGTTATCAATTGCATGAATTATTTTCACAAAAGATAGTTAGTGCATTATAAATGTTTTCATTGTATACATATATTTGCTGTTCATAATATTTGCTGATTTTGGTGCTTCATTTTACCATTTAATTGTAAATTAATTTACTTGATGTTTTAGTCTATAAACATTTGATCTTGTAGTCCATAGTATTGTTGCAATATTCATCACTTGATAAAGAGTTTGCCAGCACACAACAGCACAAAACTCTGCAAATCACCGAAATCGATTGTTACAAGTGACATGATTGTTAATCATTAGAAGTAAGAAAAATTGCTGTTTCTGGATCATAAGGGATAAGGTTTGCTCACAGGAATTGTGGTTAGATTATTTAAAGGGAAGACAATTCTACAAAATCCCCAAATTATGTAAAAGCTCAAATATTACTCAACCACCCAAAATGAATGAAGGCTCAGCTTAGGAATATATACACCTATTAGCCTGTACACACATGTACTTGGGCCATATGACTACAGTGAAACAGATAGGATGTCAGAAGTTAGAAATATATATGTTTATCAATATTTGCTTTTGTGGATGTACCTCAGTTTGGATCTTCTGTTAAGTTCTGAGTGATTCTAGGTTAATGAGTGAAGAGGCAGAGTCAAACTCAATTTGTACAGTTTTTAAAAGCATATGTGAAAACTTGACTTGGCTCTTGGATATTAGTGCAGGGTTCCAGTTCGTTTGGGCTTGAACTTTGGAATGGAGACCTCTAAAGATGCACCTATACTCTTTTCTAACAAAGGACTGGATGTCTTATGTACTTTGCTTCATGGAACTACTTTCATTAGCAATGTTCTTGAGGCTATTAAAAATTGACAGCATTCCTAGAGAAATGTTTTTCAATCTGAAGTTATCACAGGAGGTATTTTTCTCTATCACTAAATGCTGAGTATAATGTTTGTCTAGACATTATATTAAGATACACAATATATCAGTTAGAAAATATCACAGCATTGAAATGAAACAAATGTTCACAAATATTCCCATCGTTTCTGAAGTTGAGTAGTTTAGTATTGTTAATTAAATAATTTTTGTTATACCCTTTAAAATATTTAAACCATTTTGCTATATTCTATGGATCTTCAAAAAAAAATCACCATGAAAAATTAACCAAATCAATAGCAACTAGGAAATAAATAAATAGACGTAAACATTTAGTATTATCTCAAATTTAGATACTGGCACTTAAGCAAAGTAAGAAACTTGAGATTGACCTGATGTTGACATGTCAGATTGAACTGCTGTGATAAATATAAATGCAGTCAGCAATAACAAGGAAATTAAATGTATTTGAACAAGTGATTCAAGATTGCCATGTTAATGTACATATTCATTATAGAGATGCTTATGAGACACAGTATATTCATTACAGAATGGTATTTATAAATAATTAAATGCATAACATGGAACCGTCCACATTCTCCAATAACTTACTTTACTTTTTTAGAGTTATGTCAGCTTCCAAAAATATGGATTAATGTTAAAGTGACAATTCTAAATGTTTAATTTGTTACTTTTTCTGATTATTTTGCTGAAGTACAGTAGTCACACTGTTGTAATGAAATGATATTCTAAATTATTCTCAAACTTTCTCCTTTATCTTTAAGATTGTGTGCAGTTATATATATATATATAGATAAAGGACACTTAACTGCATCAATATTTTTTAAATGCCAATGTGTATTCCACAGCAATCAAGGTAAAGACAATAAAAGAATTTCCCCAAGTTTTTTTGAAAGTCTCTAACGGTGAACTGTGTGAAGGAAACTAAATGAAAGTGTCACTTGCTTGAATCCTAAGGAGCACATCACATTTTAGCAGGAAACCTTTCTTTCATTTTTTTTTTAAGTTTCTGTCCACTTTTTCTCCTTTCCTACCCTCTTCTACTGAACCCATTACTAGTTTTCTATGGTTACAAGGATATCCAGTGACTACATGATACCTTATTCCAAGGATGCTGGTGATCCTCTGATACCTTGCCTTATATCCTGCTGGAGCATAGTTCCAAAAATTGTAGATGGCATTCCAATATCTCACTTGGTATCTTCTTAGAGTTATAGTTTCAAGAATGCTCGTGGTCCTCTGATACTTTCGCCTGGTAACTTGCTAGTATATGGTTCCAAGGATGCTGATGGTCCTCTGTTAACTTACTAAGTGCCTGTTAATTGTGTGAACTGCGACAACTTTTATTATCCTGTAGCCCAGACATTTTACACCCTTTTAATCAGGCCATAAACTGCAAAAGTATAACCCTGCTATTTAATATTGTTTATGTGTATACTTATTCATGTGTATACTACCGTTTTATCAGAATGGTCTGCTTTTATGATAAATGGAATTTTGTAACACCAAAAACCTGTTGGTGAAGCCTTCATTAGGCTTGTAATATTGAATACTTAATTAGGGCTGAGGAGAAATCATTGAGTGTATTAACTCTTTAACTGTGTTTATGTATGCCTCTTATATTTGTAGGTATCATTGTCATCATATAAAAACTTTCAAGTATTCCACTCACCAAAATATTTGTTCTGTTGAATTTTTGCAATTGTTTTCTCCTAATCATTCTCGGCAAAGATTATTTAAATTCCACAATATTCTGCTGTAGTACTCAGGGACTGATCATTTTATTTAAATTACAAATAAACAGCATGCCAGAGGGTAAGGGTAGTGTGGGGTGGGACAATATTAAGCAAGACCTGAACAACAACTAGGCTTGGGTTGATAAGTGGCAAGTAATATTCACACCACACACGTACCAGGCAATGACCATCTCAAACAAGAGAGAATCTAACCACCTCCCCTTGACATTCAAGGGTGTTACCTTCTCTGAATCCCCCACCATCAATATCCTGGGGGGTTACCATTGACCAGAAACCTAACTAGACCAACCACATAAATACTGTGGCTATTAAAGCAAACTGGGAATGCTGTGATGAATAACTCATCTCCTGACTCCTTAAATCCTGTCCACCATCTACAAGGCACAAGTCAGGAGTGTGATGGAATACTCTCCACTTGCCTGAATGAGTGCAGCTCCAACAAGACTCAAGAAGCTCAACCCAGGACAAAGCAGCCTACTTGATTGGCACCCCATCCACAACCTTAAACATTCATTCTCTCCACCATCAGCGCACTGTGGCTGCAGTGTGTACCATCTACAAGATGCACTGCAGCAAATCGCCAAGGTTTCTTTGACAGCATCTTCCAAACCCACGACCTCTACCACCCAGAAGGTCAATGGCAGCAGACACCTGGGAACACCATCATTTGCAAGTTCTCCTCCAAGCAACACACCATCCTAACTTGGAAACATATCATCATTCCTTCACTGTTGCTGGGTCAAAATCCTGGAACTCCCTCCCAAACAGCATTGTGTGTGTACCTTCACCACATGGATTGCAGCGATTCAAGAAGGTGGCTCACCACTACCTTCTCAAGGGCAATTAGGGATGGGCAATAAATGCTGGCGTTGCCAGTGACGCTCAGATCCCAAGAACGAATTAAAACGTATAAACTGAGAAGAGGAGACAGCACCTCTAGTGGTGTGGTATAACTTGTCAAATGACACATTCTCCATTTCTACTTACCCTATAATAAAACAATTGCTTTCCCAACCTGAACCCTGGAATATATGGAACTGTTGAGTTATATGACAGGGAAACAGATATGATACAGTAAAACTAAGCCAAGAGATGGTTTATCTAAAACTGCCCTCCTCTGATTTTGTAAATTGCACATGGCAAAATGAACAAAACTACTCATGCAATGAAAAAAAAAGTCAGACTTGTTTTAGCTTAAAGGAAATATCATGGACATTCCTTACAAACGGGTTGCTTGTGGTCCAATTAAAACAGTGAAGTTGCAATTTCTAATTAAGTTCAATGGTGCTTGATTCCAAACCTGATGGTCTGTTGTTCAGTATTGATGGGTTATGTAGGCGTTAAAAAAAACTGCAATAGGATTTTTGTAAATTATAGGTAAACTTTTGAATTCAAACTCTTTGAATAACTATGCGTAAAGATTACGTAAAGGGAACTGCTATATTCCATGTGTTCATCAGTGTGCTCGAGGGGCTGAAAAATGTTGCTCTAATCGCAGGAGGTGTAATACCTGCCCATTTACCTCCTCTCTCCTCACTATCCCAGGCCCCAAACACTCCTTTCAGGTGAAGCAGCGATTTACTTGTACTTCTTTCAATGTAGTATACTGTATTCGCTGCTCACAGTGTGGTCTCCTCTACATTGGGGAGACCAAGCGCAGACTGGGTGACCGCTTTGCGGAACATCTCCGCTCAGTCCGCAAGCAGGACCCTGAGCTTCCGGTTGCTTGCCATTTCAACACTCCCCCCTGCTCTCATGCTCACATCTCTGTCCTGGGATTGCTGCAGTGTTCCAGTGAACATCAACGCAAGCTCGAGGAACAGCATCTCATCTACCGATTAGGCACACTACAGCCTGCCGGACTGAACATTGAGTTCAATAATTTCAGAGCATGACAGCCCCCCACTTTACTTTCATTTTTAGTCATTTTTAGTTATTTTTTCTTCCTTTTTTTTGCATTCCTTTTTACATTTTTTGCATTTATTTCATTTCATCTTAGTTTGTTCAGTTTGCTTACCCACTGTTTTTTTCAGGTTGTTTTTCTTCAGGTTTGCACTTGCTGATGTTCTATATTCAGTATATTCACACCTAATCTGTACTAATGCTTTGTCTTTCAAAACACCATTAACATATTGTTTGCCTTTGCTCCGTGACCTTTTGGTCAGCTATGTGGCCTGGTCCAATCTGCACCTTCTCCTTTGTTATCTCTTGCCCAACCCCCACCTCACTTGTTTATAATCTGTGACTTTTCTAATATTTGTCAGTTCCGAAGAAGGGTCACTGACCCGAAACGTTAACTCTGCTTCTCTTTCCACAGATGCTGCCAGACCTGCTGAGTGAATCCAGCATTTCTTGTTTTTGTTTCAGATTTCCAGCATCCGCAGTATTTTGCTTTTATTGCTCTAATTCTTGATTGAAGGGATTAGTTTCTCACGACATGTTTGTAACAATAAACATGGATTTTCTACATAATCTATGGTTCAGGGCGGTCGTCTGTGTGGAGGCGCTGTTGTAATCTCACCATAATGTCGCATCGGATCGAATGGGAGATTTTCATTATATGATGTTGCTCTGTCATGCATACCGGTTCCGCTGAAAGGCCATCGACCTGAAACATTAACTGTTTCTCTCTCTCCACAGATACTGCCTGACCTGCTGAGCATTTTCTTTGTGTGTGTGTGTAACTAGATTACCAGTGAAATCTCTACGTCAGGGGACTGCTGCTAACAACAGGAATTCCTGCTTAACAAGGACATCGATTCCTCTGTATCAATTAGCGACACACTCTGCTTTCTGCAATTACAGGTGGTGGAAAAATGACCGTGGGTTTCTAACAACTTCGTTCAACAGGGAAATTTAAATAAATGCACTAACGAGGGCACTGTACACCCACACATACAACTACAAATGAAATCGGCAGCAGTGTAGCCATTGTGACTGTGAAGATGTATAAAAGACTCTAGTCCAGCTGTGTCAGTACGGACAGATGAATCAACCGAGGATAGCTTCGGTTATCTCTACCTTCAACAGCCATTGAAATGAGAATATGAAGTGGGATGTTTAGTTGAGCTGAATACTAAATTCCAGAATCATACTATCCACACGCCTTATATTCATTCGTGTTGACCGCATTATTAATGCTTTGTGCATCTTTTGTCGAGATTTCACCTTTACTCTACAGTTACTTCCTGCAGAGGATTCATCTTAAACTATCTGAACACAATGAAATAGTTCGGAAGTATTTCACTATTATTTTAAAAATGGATAAATTCACACTACTCGTCTCTTTTAATTCATATTTTAATTAATTCTTGATAACTGAAGCAAATAATGTTTAGATTATTCATTTAACAGCAATCGATCTGCAACCTGGTTCAACAGTTCTTTATGTAACTGGACATCTCATCCAGTTTTTGCACTCCCATTCATTCTTTGGCAGGTACATCATTAAATGTAAGATCTGAATAAGGACCACAGTTACTCTGGAACAAGGATTTGGAGAGCTCACCTGTCTATACTTATGACACACAGAGTCATGATTGAAGCGGTGCAGCACATCACATCCATCGCGATGAAGACATTGCAAAAGACTTGTCCAAATATCCACTGGCCGCCTATCAGGTCGGTAACGATGACAAAGGGCATCACGGCCACGGCCACCGACAGGTCGGCCAGGGCGAGGGACACGATCAGGTAGTTGGAGGGCTGGCGTAGCTTTTTCACGAAACACACCGAGATCATAACCAGGCAGTTGCCGGAGATGGTGAGCAAGGTGATCATGGACAGGATGGCCCCGATGATGATCTTCTCCGTATCGCCGTAGGGCAGAATCTGCTCCCCGCAGTTGGTGCCATTGTGCTGCAAAGAGGTGACAGGAGTTGGCCGAGCGCTTGGGGTGGGATAGTGGACAATCTGCAGGAGCAGGGGATCCAAAGAGCCAGGTCTCATCATAGGGGTGTGGAGTTCTTGCAGGGTTCCCTCTATGGTGTGCCAGCGGATATTACTAATATAGCTGCCGTTAACGTCCATAATCAGGTCTGAGACTGCCCAGAGCATTTGGTCTGTAGAGAACCTCTGAAGTTCAAGATGTTCTACAAATTCACACAGCGTGCACACTGAATCCAGCCTGGCCGTGCTTCAGTTCAGACTAGCTTTGCAGTTATTTGTGCAGTAAATTATCCTAGTTGAGAAGTCCTAACAAGCGGATGGGATCTCCCTACCTGGGGCTCTCCAAGCAGAAATTTCACCCAGTGCCGATCGGTCCCTGGGACTCTGCAAATTCTCTCCAAAAGTGAGCGGTCGGTGGCCGCTTGTCGCAAAACGAAGCCTCCAGCCTCAGAGCCGATGTGACGTGCAGTCCGAGATGGTTCAACATATTCTCAATGCTGAGGAACAGATAGATACAAAACGGGATGTTCTTCCGTGCACAACAAGGCAGTTAGATTTTATTTAGTTTAACTCTTCCAGCTAAATATCATTGGGGATTCCCTTTGTTGTGTCACGTTCCACATGGTCCATCTTCAAATTCGATCATCTCCATTATACTGAGCTCAGCTCCCACTTTTCCT
Organism: Heterodontus francisci; assembly: GCF_036365525.1. NCBI lineage: Eukaryota > Metazoa > Chordata > Chondrichthyes > Heterodontiformes > Heterodontidae > Heterodontus > Heterodontus francisci. The sequence continues at coordinate 33,766,895 of NC_090390.1, read as the reverse complement.
GAACTCCTTCACCCGTTTTCCTTACACCGGTGCTGCAGACTGAATTTCCCACTTCATTTCTATAATGATTCCGTCGCATTTCTTTTTCTAACGGGGTAAAAGTTTTTATTGTTGCATCCAGTTTTTGATAGTAGCTCTCAGCTCGTTCACACACTGAGGGATTTTAGACACAAGTGTGAAATATATACCACCAGCCTGACGTGGCAGGAAACAAGGGTGAGCAATTATATATATGTCGTTCGGTTATGTCTCTGGTTAATCTGCATATTGATTCAGCTGGGGAATGAAACTAAAGCTCAGATTGTATTTGTGACGCCGTTTCATGCCATATTTGGGCTCAGAACTGCTCCCATAAACAAATTGACAACACACAGATCAAAATAGATTTTTCAAAATTATTTAGTGTATTACTTTTGAAGGGTAATTCCACTTGTATTGATTTATTTGATGTGGCCATTTGCCCTTTCATTCTGAGAGTATCTGTTTTGTCTGTAGGAGTGCAGAAAACTTTTTTTCGCTTACACGGTGTTTGATATGAAGGCGGGAAAACATAGAAAGAAACAATTTACATTTATATGATGCCTTTCATGACCTCAGGATATCCAAAGAACCAGTGACGTACTTCTGAAGAGAAGTCACTGCTGTAATGGAGGAAACACAGCAGCCAATCTGCACACAGCAAGATCCCAACATCAACAATGAGATTAGTGACCTTCCATCTGTCTGAGATCGCAGCCCGGCCTGGTGTAATGTTTCATCCAAAAGATGGCACCTCCAACAGTGTAGCACCCTGCCAGTACTGCACTGGAGTGTCAGCCTAAATTTAACCTTCTGACACTGAGGCAAGCGTGCTACTCATGAGCTATGACTGACATAGTTGACACACTATATGACCAGTGGATGACCACCAGTAACACGTCTTTTAAAACAAGAAAAAGTCTGGTGTTTGTTAAGTGACTTTTAGCAAAAAAAAACTTTCCAGCTCTTTCTTGAATTTCCCATCACCGTCCAACACCACAATTTCCTCAGGCCAACCTGTACAATACATTCACCACCCTGTGCATGGTGCAGGTCAACCTAAACTGTCAGTTTATTATCTCTCTTCTGAGTTTAGGCTGTGCCCCCTGTTTGCAGTTTGTAGGTCATGGACTGAAACTCCACTTGAGGACTTAAGCATAGAGTCTTGACCGACATTTCATCGTGCTGCGATGGAATTGCCATCTTTTGGATGAGATGTTAAACTGAAGTCCCAGCTGCTTATTCAGGCAAATATAACAGATCCTATGACACTATTTGAAGAAGAGAAGAGGAATTCTCCTGGCAGCATGACCAACAGTTATCCCTCGATCAACACCGCTCAAGCATAGATTAACTCATCGTTATCTCATTTCTATTTGTAAGACCACAATGCGCTCAATTTGGCTGCTGCATTTGCCAACATAACAGTAACTACACTTCAAAAATAATTAATTGATTGTGAAATGCTTTGGCAAATCATGAGGACATGAAAGACACTAGATAAATGAAACCTCTTTCTGTGTACTCACGTCAACACTTCTCTCGGTATTTAGCTTCCCAATTAGAATCTTAAATCCTCCAATAGGTTTCCCCAGCGCTGCCTTCTCCCAATATAAACATTCCCAGCCTCCTTGGTGTCTCCTCATACCTAATCCCCAATATCGCTTTAATTGTCTTTCTCTGTACCCTCTCTGGGACCCAATGTAATGATCAGAACTTTGCACAGTACTCCTGACGGGGTTGGAGTACAAGCTCGATTGTACACCCAGTACTTACCCTTTACCCTTCTAGCTATGAAACCTAAGATTTTATTTATCATCTTAAGTGCTGTCTCACATTTTATTGATGGTTTCAATATGTTGATGGTCTCAATTAGCTTTCTCACCATCAAGATATAGAGGATTTCACAAGTGCAGAATATCCTGAAGAATTTCACAGTCAATGTAGTAATGTTGTAATGTAGGGAAACTATCCCATAAATCCTTCTACTCTCTTGTGCCTTTTCGTCTCCTACAACACTGCTTATTCTCCTTCTCCACTTTCATCAGCTTCTACAGTCTACATTAAGAGACATATAAATTTGCCAGAAAAAACAACAGACCTGAGGATTGGGAGCAGTTTAGAATTCAGCAAAGGAGGACCAAGGGATTGATTAAGAAGGGGAAAATAGAGTACGAGAGCACGCTTGCAGGGAACATAAAAACTGACTGTAAAAGTTTCTATAGCTATGTGAAGAGAAAAAGATTGGTGAAGACAAATGTAGGTCCCTTACAGTCAGAAACAGGGGAATTTATTATGGGGAATAAAGAAATGGCTGACCAACAAAATGCACACTTTGGTTCTGTTTTCACAAAGGAGGACACAAATATCATACCAGAAATGTTGGGGAACACAGGGCTTAGTGAGAGAGAGGAACTGAAAGAAATCAGTATTAGTAGAGAAATGGTGTTGGGGAAATTGATGGGATTGAAGGTCGATAAATCCCCAGGGCCTGATGGTATGCATCCGAGAGTACTTAAGGAAGTGGCCCTAGAAATAGTGGATGCATTGGTGGTCATCTTCCAAGATTCTATAGACTCTGGAACAATTCCTACAGATTGGAGGGTAGCTAATGTAACCCCACTATTTAAAAAGGGAGGTAGAGAGAAAGTAGGGAATTATAGACCAGTCAGCCTAACGTCAGTAGTGGGGAATATTCTAGAGTCCATTATCAAAGATTTTATAGCAGAGCACTTGGAGAACAGTGGTAGAATTGGACAGAGTCAGCATGGATTTATGAAAGGGAAATCATGCTTGACAAATCTACTAGAATTCTTCGAGGATGTAATTAGTAGAGTTGACGAGGGGGAGCCAGTGGATGTGGTTTATTTGGACTTTCAGAAGGCTTTCGACAAAGTCCCACATAAGAGATTAGCATTAAAATTAAAGTGCATGGAATTGGGGGTAGTGTATTGCGATGGATAGAAAATTGGTTGGCAGACAGGAAACAAAGAGTAGGGATAAATGGGTCTTTTTGCGAATGGCAGGCAATGACTAGTCGGGTACTGCAGGGATCGTTGCTAGGACCCCAGCTATTCACAATATACATTAATGATTTAGATGAGGAAACTAAATGTAATATCTCCAAATTTGCAGATGACACAAAACTGGATGGGAGGGTGAGTTGTGAGGGGGATGCACAGAGGCTTCAGGGTGATTTGGACAAGTTGAGTGAGTGGGCAAATTCATGGCAGATGCAGTATAATGTGGATAAATGTGAGGTTATCCATTTTTGTAGCAAAAACAGGAAGGCAGATTATTATCTGAATGGCTATAAACTGAGAGAGTGGAATATGCAGTGAGACCTGGGTGTTCTCGTACACCAGTTGCTGAAGGTAAGCATGCAGGTGCAACAGGTGGTAAAAAAGGCAAATGGTATGTTGGCCTTCATAGCGAGAGGATTCGAGTACAGGAGCAGGGATGTCTTGCTGCAATTATACAGGGCCTTGGTGAGGCCACACCTGGAATATTGTGTGCAGTTTTGGTCTCTTTATCTGAGGAAGGATATTCTTGCTATAGAGGGAGTGCAGCGAAAATTTACCAGACTGATTCCTGGGATGGTGGGACTGACTTATGACGAGCGATTGAGTCGGTTAGGATTATATTCACTGGAGTTCAGAAGAGTGAGGGGGGATCTCATAGGAACCTATAAAATTCGAACAGGACTTGACAGGATAGATGCAGGAAGGATGTTCACGACAGTGGGGGAGTCCAGAACCAGGGGTCATACTCTAAAGGTACGGGGTAAACCTTTCAGGACTGAGATGAGGAGAAATTTCTTCACCCAGAGAGTGATGAGCCTGTGGAATTTGCTATCACAGAAAGCAGTTGAGGCCACAACATTATACGTTTTCAAGAAGGTGTTAGATATAGCTCTTGGGTCTAAAGGGATCAAAGGGTATGGGGCAAAAGCGGGAACAGGTTCTCTGGACTTAGCTATTTGGGTTGTGCCCCTATGGGAAGAAATGGTACACTCCAGGTCAAGCAAACGGGAACTCCACTTATTGAAATTCTCTTTAGTTTGGAATATTTTAAGCATGGTGTTGGTCCATTTCAGATGCACTTAACACCAAAACAAATATTTTGATTAACAAATTCCTTCAAAGCAGTAAGTTGTGAAGTCAGCTTTCATGGCTGAATTGATGGCACTGAGAAACTATATTGAATTTTTCTATGTCTAAATGAAGCCTATAGCCTGATTTGAGAAAGTCGTATTTATAATAACATACTTCCTGTTTGTTATGAGCCATTGAAGTGAATGATTCGGGTTCATCTGTGCAACAACCAATGGCAAGCTCATATCATCTTAATTAACCTGTTTCTCACAACTTCCTATTACCATCTAGACTAATGGAATTCACTTTATTCCCATGGAAATTAGAGGATAATTATGATCCTCGATTCTATATGTAAAGGATATTAAATAGTGCCCTCACTAACTTGTCCAGATAATGCAAGAAAAAGCACTAACATTGAGAAGTTAGATATTGCATATAAATACTAAATTATGGTGTGTAAATAAGACTAAAGGTAGAAGTACAATATTCAACTAATTACAAGAAGTTCCACTGAAATCCTGTCACCTGCTAATGTTCTCTGAGGGAACTTCTGCCCTATAGAAGAGGACCTTAAAGAAGAGAAGCTGGAATTAAAGAGTTCTGAGGAATATTGTTTTGAATATTGAAATAAATGCTATTTGCAGCATTTATTGAAATTTATATTTTGTGTTACTCCTGTAAGTTTAGGTGAGGATTTCTAAATAGCTGTTTTGATATTCAACATTTATGCACTAGACTCAGGTGTGCAGCCCAATATAATTTTCAACTCAGTCCCTGGAAATGTTTTCATCAATACTCTGGAAATAAATGATCACAGCGACACTTTAAATTTCAAACTCTGGGAATCATTTGCTGTGCCAATATATGTTCATTAACTGACAGCTTGGGAAGTCAAACTCATGCTATATTATTTATATTGTGATGTCTAAAGTGGCAAAAATCATATTGCTGGAATTTTAATGCAATTCTATGATAAATTATTTAAAATAAATGGTTGTTAGAGGTGCCACCAGTAATGGCTTTTAATATTAAGATGGTGGACAACATTTTCCACATAGAAGCAAAAGCCACTTGATATAAAGGTATAAAAGAGCTGAAACAAAATTGATATTCAAAAATATTATTTAGTTATTACTCTACCATACTTTATACAATGCTAATGGCAACTTATGCAACATGAAACCGCATTGCAATGACATAATTTCAATGAATTATCAAATATCACTAACAAAATATTGCACCATGCAATCAGATTTCATTTTGTAAAAGTCACTGTTCTAGTAAGACTCAAATATTTGGATTTACCTCAAAAATTGAAAAAAAAGCAGAGACACAAAACACAATAATACTATTATAGAAACAGTATACATGAATCAACAGTGCAAAAATATATAGAAAATTGGAAAATGATTCTAAATGCATGACACTTTGAACCCTACTACCAATAAGTCCCAGTATAATATATCATTCAAATTATTGTTTAACATCTTACTTCACAGTACTAAAAATCTACCAAAGCTCACTCCAGGAGTCTACTAGTACATCACATTACAGGACGAGGTAAAGAGAACTGTTTGCTTGCAACCAGTTCACCTTGTTCAATTCTGGCATCTCTCTTTGAATCAACACATTGGTAAAAGTTAAGCAGCTTGTAATTATACAGCTTTCTGCAGAAACAGTTTCTGATTTTGTTCAAATTCAGTTAGTAAACTATTGCAAACAAATGCAAATGATTACATAACACTCAAGTAACAGTTACAAATGCATTGAGCACATTTAAGTTCATGAGACAGCTAACGGCGCACTGATACTTGTACCTTTATGTTACTGTGAAATGCTTTGAACTTTGCATCAATGGGAAAATGGCATGGAAATGCTGAGAGCAATGAGACCCCCAAATGCATGAAAACCAAATGGTGTGGGATCCACTCTGGGAGGCCATCACAAACTTTGAGTTCGCACCAAGTGCAGTCAGTTGGACTTGCTGGCAATTTTTAAAACCTTGATGGAATCTATTTCATGTGGTAAGAGAACATATATTCCTGAATTCCCTCACCTACTATTAAAAACTAGCTTCTCATGCCAGGTGTGCTATGTATGCATCCAAAGGTGCTGAGTTCCTTTGTGGCCAAACTTGTTGAAATTTGTAAGGTGCAGTTGGTAATATGAGTCTGTTTTGCTAGCAGCACATTAGACTGGGGACAGTGGCAATGGTATGACTGCATCTTAAATTGCATCTTCAATGTCATATCGCACAGCCCTTATGTAACACAAGTACTGAAACTGAATAGCCTTGCAGCTTATATAAATGTGATGTTAAGTGTGTTGGTTGCTCTCAAGCTGTCTAATCAACCATAGATTTGTCTTACTTCATGTTCTATTGGCTGCCTGTTGAATGTCAACTTCGGGCCACTTTAAAAATATTTCTTCCAACTGCTTCAAAAGAAATTCTCTACTCATTTGAATTTTCTGTATTGGACGGAATCCACATGGTTGCTATCCAGAGCTTCACTTCAAAGGAAGGAAGGAACCTGCAATTAACCATCACCTTTCATGACTGCAGGATGTTGCAAAGCGTTTTACAGTCAATGAAGTACTTTTGATGTGTAGTCACTGTTGTAATGTAGGAAACATGGCAGCTAATTTGTGCACAGCAGGGTCCCACAAACAGAACTGAGATACATGGTCAGACAATCTATTATAGTAAGGTTAAGGGATAAATATTGATCAGGACACCAGGAGAACACTCCTGCACTTCTTCAAGTAGCGACATGGCCTCTTTTACAGTGGTCCCTCATTTTAACATATCTGAAAAACAGTACCTCATACAGTGCAGCTCAGCCTAAATTATGAGCTCAAGTCTCCTTAATGGGGCTTGAACTCCTGACTTTCTGACTCAGAGGTGAGAGTGCGACCACAGAACCATGGCTGACACCTGACAAAGGCAGAGGAACTTTGCCTCATTTAACTGCCTAACCAATACCTGTGTTTCTGACTAGTTGTGAAAGATTCCCTTTGATATTCCTTTCTCCTAGTTTGGACTTTGAAGCAAAGAGAAGAGTATAATTGAGGATTATACCAAGGTACTTTTAAAAAAATAAATAAATTTCACTTTATCAGACATTTGAATGAACTTAGGAAATGAAAGCATTCGGTAGATATCCAATTTCATATACAAGCTGTTCTTCATTCATGCATGTGTCCAAGTAACAAAAATGAGTAAAGGTTAAAAATATCTGTTATTTCAAAATGAGAAATCAAATACCCCTTTACTGCAATCTAATGAATTCTGTTTTGTTTGGCTTTCCTCTGTTTAATTTTTCTTCTTAATAAACCTGATTTATAATTTGTAGTTTGAGATACTTTTTCTTATTCGTTCTTGTGGATGATGCTGCTAAGACCACTTTTATTGCCCTTCGCTAATTACCCCGAGTAGGTGGTAATGGGCCTTTTCCTTGAACCACTGCACTGTGTTACTGGTGCATCCACAAAGGTGCTCAGTAAGGAATTCCAGAATACTGACTGTGCTGATGAAGGAATAGTGATATATCCCCTAGTCAAGATGTTGTGTGACTTGGAGCTGATGGTGTTCCCACAACATTGCTTATCATCTTCTTCTCACTTGTAGTGGGCATACGAGAAGGAGATGCTGCAGGACTGTTATTTGCCAGTCAGGAGAGGTCTGGAGTTCCTGTGTTCCTATGTATAATAAACTGGTATTGGATAATCCTCATCTTTTTAACTCAAATAACATATTTGTGGGCTCAAATACAGCAATATATCTGATAACTCATTGCATTTATTATCTCAAAATATTCATTGTAAGACTATATAGAGAGTAGTACACATAAGTAAAACATCCCTACATATGCACATACACTCACAAAAGACACATTGGCCGTTCACTGTACCTTTCTACAAAGGTGATTAAATTCCTTACTTGAGACTTGTTTTTGTCTCTATCTATAAAATGTAGTAAACGATCTCACCTGCAGACAGTTACATAGAGTTTTCATTTTCTAATTTAGCAGTTGTCTTAGTTTACAAGTGGTCAACCATTGACATTCGCCTCTATTCTTCTGCTTTATCTTTGTAGTTTGTTCAGTATGTTCAAGTGTGTCCTTTCTTTAAAAGTCAGTTAATCTCTTTAAGCTGGCTGTGCATTTCTGTTCTACTTTTAACCCTCTCCTTCCTAGGATTGCTTCATTGGCCATTCTGCCTATATCCCGGTACTGAAATTGTAAACCTAATTATTTATGCCCCAACAAATAGGTTGATTTTCCACTCAGAGCATAATACCTCTCATTACATCATGCATAAGGCCACATTTCAATTCATAGGAAGCTTGGGCTTTCTTATAAAATGACTGGTTGCACTAAACACACATAAAAGCATCTAAGAAATACCCAAATCATAAGAATGTGAATTAATTTGTGCACAGAATTAAAAATCTGTTGTTCACTGCAAAATAAAGTATGGTTTTGCTAAATTGAATTTTATTTTTTTACTAAATCCAATGTCTGGATTTGAATTGGAATTAACAAGAGACAAGAATCATAAAAGCACTAGAGAAAAAGCATCAATAATTACAACAACAACCTAGGCAGGAGAAAACACCAACAAATACCACAACAATTTCAGCAGGGAAACACACCAACAAATTCATCAACTTCAGCAGGAGAAAAATCCCATGCTGTCGCTTATGGTAAATCAGAGGATACTGGCTTAGAGTTTCCATGTTGTTATTTTTCAGTTCCCCTGAAATTAGCCAAGCCAGCACAAAGGGTCAAGGAACATCAAGCACAAATTACATTGAGCACAAATTGAGTTTCTGCCATCTGTTAGGCTGGTTTTAAAAAACCATGCTGGAAGCCAGCCTGGTTCAAATGAATCAACATGCTGAGTTTTCGATCATTGCACCCATATGCAGGCTCTTAATGTTATGGAACAGAAACTATAAATGGTGGAAATACTCAGCAGGTCCTGGCAGCATCTGTGGAGAGAGAAGCAGAGTTAACGTTTCAAGTCAGTGACCTTTCATCAGAACTGGTTCTGAAGAAGGGTCGCTGACCTGAAACATTAACTCTGCTTCTCTCTCCACAGATGCTGTTGGACCTGCTGTGTATTTCCAGCATGTCTTGCTTTTGTCTCAAATTTCCAGAATTTGCAGTATTTTGCTTTTATCTCAAAATTATGGATTTTTTTTAGATGCAAGAACACTAAGAGGCATCTTTTAAGTATTAAAAAGTATCTAATTTATTATCAAACTACTGTACACAAGTGAAACTAATCAATGTTCCTGTACAGTTTTTTAGTGTCATTTTCAGTTATTTAAAATCAGATTACTCACAGGTGGTGGACTAGGCACTCTTAATAAAAATGCTTTTTTGTGATAAATCCATTTTCAGCTGTATTTTCAACTGTAACAGGTTACCACTCGTAAATATATCTAGGAATATTTTTTAATGCAAGAATAAAACTATACACTTGTCCAATTGCACTGGTTCATGGAAAATGTTATGTTTGCCAATATGCAAATGAGTTTGAGCAGAAATTTCAATTCAGAAAACGAGTGCAAGTGTGCACAAAATGGAAACTCTACCCTATTGTGTTTTAAAATAACAGGAACATTATACAAGTAATACATAATGTATTACTCTGCTGCAGAGCGGTAAATGTGTGTAAACTGGCCCATTTCTTAAAGTCCACAGAGTCTAATTGTTGAGGCTAATTGGTCTTAAGAATGTTTTAACTTCTAATTAGATGGTATTTCCTGTTGAGGAAGTTTCTTTGACAAAAAACGAGATACTGTAACATAATGGATTTGTCTTAAGATTTTTAAATAGGTAGATTGAAAAACTAATGTGTATTATCTTTCATTGTGAACATTATGCATTATTAGTCTTTGCGGAGAATTTATCCGACATTTGCAAAAGTTTGCAGAGGTCATGTGTTTAGGTGTGATGAAATGTAAGTGGAGAACAAGTGAGGAATCTGGCTTAGCTAAAGTGATGTGGAGAAAACTGCAGGGTAAGAGGCAAAGAGGATATGGAGATTAATGTGTAGCGATGTGAAAGAAATAGCCTTAGAGAGAAAAAGAAAGATGATAATGGCCAGAATTTTTCATTGGGCGGGGGGCCCTGTCCACCAGCTGAAAAGTCAGTGGTGAACCTGCCTTCGTTGGGCCTGGGGATCCAGACCAGATTTTACAATCCCCAGCCCTTAATTGGTCCTGGCCAGGACTTCAATCTCCTTGAGGCAGAAAGTCCTGTCTAATGAAGCTGCCGGCCAATCAGCAGGAGCGGGAGCAGTGACCACTGCCAAGACTACATCCAGCTTCAAGATGAAGAGGAAGGACGGTCCTTCCTTTTTTCGCCGGGGACAATTGGTCAGGCCTCGGTGAGGCAAGGGGATCAGTTAGGGGGAAGTTGGGGCTTCAGGAGCGGCCCTCCGTGGGGCACAGTAGGGTACCCCCAGCCCACAAGAAGGCTGCCTAGTTTCATTAGACAGGCTTTCTGAGGCCTCAGCTGCCTGCCTCAAAGTGCAAGATACCCGTGGTGGCAGGTGGAGGCCCTTAAGTGGCAGTTAATTGGCCACTTAAGAATCTTGATTGGCCCGGGGTTGGGGGGCCATTTCTCGCCACCACCGCCCTACGTAAGTTTACAGTGGTGGCGGGAGCGGGTCAGAAAGGGCCTTCCCAGCCTCCCACTCCATTTTACGGCCCTCCCCTCCACAAGCCCACTCTTTTGGGAGGCATAAAATTCCAGCCAATCATTGGAATGAAACTGATCAGGAATGGCATTAAACTGGGTTTAATTCACGGTACAAAATGCCTGGCTGGGAATGAATCAGAGATGAAGGGAATCAGAATTAGGGAGATTCCTAGTAAACTGAACCTCAAAGTCCAAAAATAATGAGAACAATTTTCCATTGAATTTCATGTTTTGGGGTACATCAGTTGGAGTCAGGTGGCATTGGGTCACTTTCCAACGATAATTATTTAAGGGACGATTTTCCTTTCGGATGTTTGTGGCGTGATGATATCAGAATATCAGAGTCATCCTCCCATATGATCTCACCAATATTATAAAAGGTGAAGATACATTTCCAAAGCTCAGTATGGTTTTTCCCAGCACCTCTGTTTCCTCCCTGTGTATGATTGAAAGATTATCTTTCAGTTAATTTTAATTTTCCATCTATTGGATTATTTACTTATTTTACTTAGTTATCTCAAACTTATTGGTTTTATGTAGCGTAAAAACAGTTACCTTCAGCAGGGATTCAAACTGGTGATAGTGGATTGGCTGACCATTATACATTCTGTTATAAACTCTGTCTGAAATTCTTTCCCATTGAAAGTTGTGCATAGTCTACAATAAATGGCCTATCATCGACCAAAGTTGAATATGAGCCTCTTAAACTTTTTTTAAAAAATCTATTACAGTTTACCATTCCAACTCTGGTCTTTAAACATTTTTAAATCCTCAAAATAGTTCCCTCCAACTTTATTTCTCAATCATTTGTCAATCTGCCTGTTACTTTTGCAGCTCAAAAAGGGAGGGAGACAGAAAGTAGGAAACTACAGGCCAGTTAGCTAAACATCTGTCTTCGGGAAAATGTTAGAAGCTATTATTCAAGACGTTACAGCAGGGCATTTAGAAAAGTGCAAGGTAATCAGGCAGAGTCAACATGGTTTTGTGAAAGGGAAATCATGTTTAACTAATTTATTGGAGTTCTTTGAGGGAGTTACATGTGCTGCGGATAAAGGGGAACCGGTGGATGTATTGTACTTAGATTGCCAGGAGTACTCCAACTGAGGCTGAACTAGCAGCTTATACAAGTTCAACATAACCTCTTTGCTCTTGTGTTCTATGCCCTATTAATAAAGCCCAGGATACTGTATGCTTTATTAAACACTCTCTCAACCTGCCCTACTGTAAGACTCTTAAACAGGGCGTCTCACTTCCCTCTAAGGTCTTGATCCCATACTAGTTATCAATGACATGAAACAAACTCTGGATACAATTTCCACTTTATGTGGAAAACCTTTATTAATCCACTAAGCAATACTATATACTTACAACATCAGTTAGACCTGCGTACAGGAGCTCGTTCCCGAGTGGTCAGTCCACTGAACTAATTCTTCCACATAACTTCCTGTGACTGACCAAGTCACACTTCCCTGGCTGCAGCCACCAATGTCCTTGTGGGCTGTATCTTTACAACCCTTTCTCAACCTGGTCCCTTGACGTTTAAGGTAATATCTCAGATAGGGTCTCATACGAACATACGAATTTGGAGCAGAAGCTGGCCATTCAGCCTCTCGAGCCTGCTCCACCATTCAATAAGATCGTTGCTGACCTGTTTGTGCTTCGAAATCCACATTCCCATCTACTCCCGATAATCTCTGATTCCCTTGCCTAATCAGAATCTATCTACCTCCGCCTTAAAAATATTAAATGACTCCGCCTCCACCACCGTCTGAGGCAGAGTTCCAACGTCACACAACCCTCAGAAAAAAATTCTCCTCATCTCTATCCTAAAAGGTTGACCCCTAATTTTCCTACATTATACTCCATCTACCAGATTTTTACCCACTCACTCAACCTGCAAGGTCTGCAACCTTCTTACGTCCTCTTCACAACATACTTTCCTATCTATCTTTGTGCCATCTGCAAATCTAGCTACCATGCGATCGCTCCCCTCATCTAAGTCATTGATACAAATTGCAAAAAGTTGAGGCCCCAGCACAAACCCCTGCGGGACTTCACTCATCACATCCTACCACTCAGAAAATGACCCATTTATGCATGCTGTCTGGTTTCTGCCAGCCAGCCAAACTTCTATCCATGCTAATATGTTACCCACTACACCATGAGCTCCTACTTTGTGCAATAACCTCATATGTGGCACCTTATCAAATGGCTTCCGGAAGTACAGTACGTCAACAGGCTCCCCTTCATCCACAGCACATGTTACTCCTTCAAAGAGCTCCAATAAATTGGTTAAACATGATTTCCCTTTCACAAAACCATACTATTACCGATTACCTTGATTTTTTTCTAAGTGCCAGCTATAACCTCCTTAATGCTCGATTGTAACACCTTCCCCATGACAGACTTCAAGCTAACTGGCCTATAGTTACCTGTTTACTGTCTCCCAGCCTCCTTGAATAAAAGGTTTATATTTGCTACTTTCCAGTCTGATGGAAAGTTTCCAGAATCTGGCGAATTTTGAAAAATTAACACCAACATATCTAATACCTCATTAAGCACCCCTTTTAGTACTCTAGGATGAAGCCGATCAGGACCCGGGACTTGTCAGTCCACAGCTCCATCAGTTTGGTCAGTACCGCTTCCCTGGTGATTGTAAATTCACTAAGTTCCTCTCTTCCTTCCACCTCCTGATTTGCAGCTATTACTGGAATGTTTTTTGTATCCTCGATAGTGAAGACAGAAGCAAAATATTTGTTCATTTCATCTGCCATTTTTTAATTATCTACTATTAACTCCCCATTCTCACTCTCTAGAGGACCAACACTCACTTTACTTACCCAGTTCCTTTTTAAATACCTGTGGAAACTCTTGCTATCCATTTTTACTTTTCTAGCTGGCTTCCTTTCATACTCTAATTTCTTTCTCCTGATTAACCTTTTAGTCATCTCTGCCATTCTTTATATTCTGACCAATCATCTGACCTGCCACTCATCTTTGTGATATTATAATAATTATATTTCAGTGCCTTATTAATCCCACCAAGACTTTACAAGACTACCTGCATGTGGTTATTTCCTGCTTTCAACAGCGGGGAAGGGTTCTCAGGTGCATACCAGCAATGGATGCGACATCTGCATCTTGATAGGGCAGGAAGAAAGCCTTTTACACATATCCAGAGAGGCCATTGTCCATGAGAGTTTTTGTAGACAGAGTGTCTGATGTTGTAATCAGTCTGGACCACTACCTTAATGATATGGCCTGACATGTCTGCGTGTATGTGTCCCTGTTCAGTTAATCTGCTTTTATTTTTAAAAAGTTCAATATGAGCCCCAGCGATGTCTTTGGTCAGAATTCTTCTCCCATTGTCCCGATGTCCTCCATACTCCATGGGCTGAATTTTAGTTCACAGATTCTGCCTGAACTGCTAAGTTTCCCCAGCACTTTCTGCTTTGCTGCCACATACTTACCCTGCTGTCTCCCAGTGTCCTGTAAATTGCAATCCTCTTCTTCCACTCAAGTGTTACATTGCTTCTTGTAGGTGTGCCGCACTGGGGCGAAAAATCTTAATTTTACACATTCCAGGACATGAGACTTAAATGTACCATAAAAGGCAAATACACAACAGAAATAAAACCATAATTGAAGAATATTTACATACTATGGGCTTCTAATTATCGGATTGTGAAAAGCTGCAGACTAATATGCATTTGGAATCTGTATTCATTTCTCTGCTAACTGTTATGTGAAAAGACATGTAACCTCGATTAAATGATCTTTGTAAAAAACAGGAAAATATGGTCATATTCTAGCTGCATTGCTGACTAGAAATATTACACCATTAACTATGATCAGCTGCTACAGAAGCAAAGTGTTCGTGAACATGTGTCAATGTGTAATAGTTGAAAAACCATGACAACAACGCAGATTTCCTCACTAGTCCAGCATTGGTTATCAAACATGTGCAAGACAAACCTTGCAGCCAGATGTTGGAGCAGTTACGCGGTGGAGTCGCCTTTGCATTTAAAGGATCACACTAAAAACGAGGATGGCAAAGGGGTGCTCTAGGGTGACCCACAGGTTACCGAAGCCTCCCTGCTCACTCTCCTCCAGGCTGTGCAGGCAAGGTGGGAGGTCCTTTTCACCAGCGATGGTAAGAGGAGGCTCTCCCGCCTGAACAAGGCAGCCTGGCTGGAGATGGCAAAGGAGGTGAGTAGCCATGGGGCCATCCGGCATCAAAGGTTCCAACGCCGGAAGGGGATGGATGATCACTCTCCCAGCCAGCCGGGGCCCTCTGGGCCTCGTGCGCGCAAGGTACGATCGCCAAAGTCATCCACAGCCAAAGGGCCATCATATCAGCAGCCTTCCTACAGTCAGGCTGCTAGTGCAGAAGTGGCACCGCGTAGGAACATCTGCAAGCATTTCCAAAAAGCATCATGACACAAATGGGTCTGCATGGGTGACACAACAATGTAGAAAGGCCGAAAACAAAATCGTCTTCACTAACATGTGATTTGCTTTTACTGTGTGAATGAAGTGTGCCAGCATGTACTGATCGTGGCTCCTTCCATTACACATTGGCCTTTCAGAGCTGCCAATGTATGGAATAACATCATTGCCGTGCCAGTATCACTCATGTGCGTCTCCACGGATGCAGTAATATGGACAATGGTTCAATATTCTGCTGCCAGTAAAGGTGGATGCAAAGATGTTGCAGATGTGGACTGGTGCACAGCAGGTGAGCGAGGGCGATGTGTGGCTTGCAGAGCTCATGTTGGTTCCTATGGAGCAGACAGCCTTTCTCTGATAAGCCATAGTCGGTGAAGGAATCCTGTTGATGTCTCTCCTCATCGTGCCAGGCCTGGTCCCTATTGGGGGTATAGTTGTGCAGAGCACAGCGAGCAGCAAAGAAAGGAGCTGGCCTTTTCTGCACATAGTACAGGGCACCATCCTATCTACCCAGGCATTGGAAGTGCTTTATCAGCATGCCGGTCGCCAGCTCAATGGTGTCTCTTGTAGCTCAATGGCTAGCATTGTATCTCTCCTCTGCAACAGTGGTGGGATCTCTCACTGGTGTCAGGAGCCATGTTGCAAGGGATAGCTCTTGTCTCCAAGAAGCACCCCTCCATCTGAGCCAGTTCACTCACCAGCTGGGACTGGCGAAACACCCAGGTATCGTGGCAGCTGCCTGAGAAGCGGGCACAGATTTGCATGAAGCATCTCCGGTGATCACATACCAGCTCACCTAGATTGAGAGGATTCCTTTAATGGTAACGTCTGCAGGTGGTAGCCTGGTGGGAGGCCTGATGGCCACATGGGTTCAGTCCGTGAACCCAAAAACCGATGGTTTTCCGGCAATGGTGCCAAAACCAATGGCCCTCTGGGCCTGGCTATCCTGAAGTGAACATACTTACTGGCCCTCTGGTGCAGGGCATTGGTGACCTCCCTGATGGAGCGGTGCACTGCTGACTGTGTGACCCCACAAAGATTTCCAGTGGGCGCCCGAAATACTGCATAGGTGTCAAGTGTAAGAACTGCTGCCACTATGAAGACCACAGGTATATGATGTCCACCGAAGTCCATGAGCTGCAGGTTATCTTTGAGCAGGGCACAGTGTCACCACCCTTTCTACATGCACAATTGCCTCTGACACTGGTGCTCTGACATCCGATAGCATATCATGTGAGGCCTGTAGATGCACGGCAATTGTAATGGCGAGCTCCCATTGGGGGCTGCTGCTCATGACCGGGGGCCTCTACATGGACCGCACCTGCCTGTTGATTTTGCCTCCGGCACATACGGATCCTCAGGAGAAGCGGATTGCACAATATGGGATGAGCCATACCCATTTCCATGTAATAAATAAAGTTGTATCCTTCATTTATTCTAAGGTTCCTAACAGGGCAGGGATTAGTTGTTGATGGGTACATCAGGTGTTTTCATGGATCAACTAGGAGGCATGGCATGGCATTGCCCAACTTGGCTTACACTCAGAGCGGCCCATCATAACCACATCAAGATCCTACCAGCTGCATCAATTGCTCCCCCCCCCCATCCATACAACTTTAATGGTCCTACCCTTTCTGGCACCCTTCCCACACACAGGGTGACTAGAGTGCCATTGTTCCATCACACACACAAACAAACACAGAACGTACACTGTTTATGGAGGGAGGGCACACAGCACCTCTCTTCATGCCTGCAGAGCTTTCCCTCCAGTAATCCCAGACCCCCTTTCTTCTCCTTTTAAGAATGCAGAGCTGAGACCCCTGTAATTCCCCCTCCCTCCTCCCTTATAGAATGCAGAGCTGACACCCCTGTAATCGCCCCCTCCCTTATAGAATGCACAGTTCAGCCCACAGTAATCCCTCCTCCCTTCCAGTATGCAGAGTTCAGACCCCTGTATACCTGGCCTTACTTTCATTGTCCAGTACTCCTGCTTCTGATGGCCCATCCAGTTTTCTATTCATGAACGGGATGGCTCATGATGGCCACCGGTTCTAGGTAAAATGAGGAAGTTTGCAAGAGAGGGGGAAGGCTACATAATCTGCAGAGGTAAGTACCATTTTATATATACTAATTGGTGTGCCACTGCCAGGCGGTGGGGCAGGGGGGGGCCACACTGAGTTCCCCCACTGCCGGTAATTTGCAGTGGGCCCTTCTCGACGTCACGGGTCGAGGCAGGCCTCTCCCTGCAGTATTTTACTGGCCCCCCTGGCATCGAGGGACTGGTAAAGTTCAGCCCTATGTTCCTACCACCCGGTAAGCTCCATACGCTGGTCCACAGCAAAACTGGTTGTATTTTATTTACAAACAGAAATACAAGAGATATTAAAATGCTTTACACTGCCACCTTCAATGACTTATGCACATATACACCAGGTCACTCTATTCCTGCATCCCCTTTGGAATTGTGCCCTTTATTTTATATTGTCTCTCCATGTTCTTCCTACCAAAATGTATTTCTTCGCATTGAACTTCATCTGCCACCTGTCCGCTGATTCCACCAATCTGTTTATGTCCTTTTGAAGTTCTACACTATCCCCCACAGTTCGCAATACTTCCAAGTTTCGTATCATCCGCAAACTTTGAAATTGTGCCCTGTACACTCATTAATATATATCAGGAAAAGCAAGGGTCCTATCACTGACCCCTGGGAAACTACACTACAAACCTTCCTCCAGCCCGAAGAACATCCATAAACCACTACTGTTTCCTGTCACTCAGCCAACTTCATATCCATGTTGCTACTGCCCCTTTTATTCCATGACCTATAACTTTGCGTACAAGTCTGTTGTGCGGCACTGTATCAAATGCCTTTTGGAAATCCATGTACACCACATCAAAAGCATTGCCCTCAACGACCCTCTCTGTTAACTCTTCAAAAATCTACAGCATGTTAGTTAACTAGTCACTGACTGACCATCGCTTTCACTCACTGTCCATCCGCAGCCAGATTTCGAACGGAGGAGGGGTCAAAGATCCATCCTTTAGTGGCTCAAAGGTGTCAACACAGGACAGAGATGAAGGGGAGAACAACTGTGTCTTAAAAAAGGAATTCATTGACAATGACAGCTAGCATGGGGGTCACAAGTAAAGTTGTGTGATCATCAGTTAGATGAGGAGGGGAGTAAGGGAATAGGTTAGTGGGCCTCATGGATTAGATATGCATGATGATAGGAGATGGGGGAATCCTCTGAAATGTTGTGCCAGGATTATACTGAAGAAGACAGGTCAGTTTCCCTTATAAAACAGAAAAAGCTGTAATCATACAGAAATCAAGCACGAGGGTCAACCAAATGGAGAGAAACAATACTGCAATAACCAAAACATGGAATTTCACATATTATACACTGACGTATATTTATAAATAATAATTATTCCAGGTAGACAGCCACTGACAATTTCCAAAGAATACCTTCATTTCCCTGCTTTAAATACACAAGGTAAGTGAAGCTTGCAGTTTCATCAGACTGTCCTGCTGTAATAATAATGATAAAATAATACTCTTACAGCATAAAAGGAGTCCTTTCAGTACATCGTGCCTGTGTCAGCTCTTGGAAAGAGCTATCCAATTAGTCTCATTCCTATGCTCTTTATTGTCCTCCAAATGTTTCCTTCTCAAGAAGATATCTAATTCCCTTTTGAAAGTTACAATTGAATCTGATTCCACCATCCATTCAAGCAGTGCATTCCAGATCGCAACAACTCCCTCAGTAAAAAGACAAATTTCCTCATCTTCCCCCTTGCTCAGGTCTGATGCTTATATCAAAGTTTCAGCTCAGTATGGTGAGCATAGATGGGGAATTCCTACAGTAGGAAGGAGGGAAGCCATCTTCTGGAATTGAACTTGAAATTCATCGTTGGAGAAAGGAGAGGTTTAGGAGTGAATTTCCTTGGTGCCTCTCCCGCTCCGTCACTGTAACTTTGACAGGAACCTCACTAACATGTGTAACTGGTGCGTCTGCTGAACCTCTGCCAAAGATTGCAGGTAAGAGCAGGAGAAGCCCAGAGTAAATGGTATCACAAAAACAATAATTGCTGCAGGTACCAGCAGGTCAACTGATATCTGCAAAGAGAGAAGACAGATTAAAGTTTCAGGTACAGAGGCCTTCCTATTCTGAGGACTGGCCTTACGTTCCAAGCATTAACATGTCTTTTCTCTTTGCAGATGTTGACTAAGTTACTGCATATTCTCAACATTTTCTGCTATTCAGTTGAACTTTCTCTTTTCCTCGTTAAGATGGCCACTGACATCCAGTTTAACCCACAGTATTGTTACTGGACAAAAAGAAATGCAAGATGTTTGACTACAATTATCGAGCTGAGACATACCATAGGATGGCTGGTTTAGAGTGGATTTACACTATAGGATATATATCCCGAATTTGCATTGCCAGCAGAGATTCATCCACCAGGGGTGCACCTTTGTAAAATATACTCTCCCATGTTTATGGTCAGAGCAAAGCGATTTCTGCCTGTCACCAGTTTAATCTAGTGTAATCTATGAAGTTATTTTACTTAAGGAATAAGGACTTACATTCAGGCCCTTTGGTGTTATAAGACTGGAGGTAAGGCCCAATTGAAGGTTAAGGAGTTAAGATCAAGCCCTGATTTAGGCTACATTACAGTGTTGGGGGGATTTTCTAAATGTGAGCTCGTGGTGGGGAAGGTGCTGGGAGTGCGAATTTGGAAAATGGTGGGGAGCGCCCCTGAAATTTCCTGATATTCACTCTTGCTGGAGGCCACTCTGGGGGTGCATATTGGTAAATTTCCCTTATAACTGGAGCTTTGGTGCTAAGCTTTGTACAGGTCCTGCAGGGCAGGTAATTCAATGCTCTCACAAAAACATGCAAAGAAATTGCTCTGTCTAGTTTGGTCCGAAAATTGCAAACTGAATTCCATCTACTTCATAGGGCCCCCAGTTTGCATATTTAAAGGGCCTATGGCCTAACTCGAACCGACTCTCCAGCTATCCAATGATATGCCATTCTGAAGATTGCATGGGTCATATGCGATAGTAAGGGCGGAATTTTCCAGACTTAGTCTCTGCTGAAACGGCAGGACTATTTCCAGGTTGGAAACCAGTCTGATTAATTAGCAAACTTTCCCGAGACTCTTTCACTGAGCCACGGGATTATTATCCTGTCTCTGGGTTTCTTGATCAATCAGGGAGGGCAGGTGGGATAACATGCCTAAAGAAATAATGAAAGATCTCAATTTAAAGGGAACCTGGCAAGGTTCACAATGGCAGCAGCGACTGTACCAGTGGGAAGGAGAAACCGCTGCAGGATGGAAGCAAGATGTGGAAAGGCTGCTCCCCTGATTCTTGGACTCTTCCCTAGATGTCATGATGAATGCAGTCAGGGCCAGAAGAGAAGTTCTCTTCCCTGAGGACAGGAGCCGGGAACTCAGGCAGCCTCACTGTGCAGGCCTGGCTGGAAGTAAGAGGCAGTGAGCAGCAGGAGTATGGTGCACACGACCTGAACCTAATGCTGCAAAAGGTTTAAAGGCCACATAAGGCCTGGCAAGGTGTGTGTCCTGCAACTCTCAGCTGGCAGCCATCACTCTCTCAACTCCCTAGCATTCTCCTGCACAGCACTCCCCTTACTGACACACGTTGCTGTCACGCACATTCCTTTCTCCAGCCTCCTTCTAAAATCTCCATCTCAACAGACAACAGTCAAACTCATCCTCACGCACCCATTGCTTACAGTCATATGCTGTCCATCCATCCTCAGCACTCATTTCATTTTTCATACTCATAACTCTCCACTGTTTCTCATTGCAGGAAAAAAGAGCCCATTAACTCCAGTGAGAGGCAGAGAACTGGGAGTGGACCATGCCCTTGAGATTGGCAGGGTGGCACATGTACTAGCCATTGGCAATGGAGAGATGGAGGTGGCCCAGTAACCTGGTGACAGCATTAGATGAAGCTCTATCACTTGGTACGTAACTGTCACTCATGTTGAATTGATGTCACAAATACATGCGATAGCATGATCTGCGCTATGCCAAGTTTATAACCTATTTCACTTACTTTCAGCACTAACTCATATCTTTTGTCTCACACAGGTCCATTGTGGGTCCCAACAGAGGAGATAAGAGAGGAGGTCGAAGTGTCGTCAGAGGAGGACCAGCACTCAGAGGATGTACCATCAAATGACTCTCCTGCGCACCCTCCACCAGTGCGGATACCAGTGCAGTACACACAACTCGGTAGATCCAGCATTACAGATAGATAGGGCAACACACATGTTGAGGAATACATCACATGTAGCAGGAGCAGGGATAGAGACAGGGACAGTAGTGGAGACTCCCTGTCGGAGGGTGCAGGGTGTTAATTGTATATTAATGGTGTTTAATTGTATGGAGGTGGTGGGCATTAACTGAACATTCACTTGAGCACCTTTTAATTGATATAGACTAAAATTGTGGTTCTTGTGTTAGGAGGTGCATGCTTGTAATGTGTAACTGTGTAAATAAATATAAAAGTGTGTCAAGATTAGCTCCAGTTCTACCCTTCACCAACTGGCTTCCTGGAATAGAACACAGGACAGTCCAAGCTCAGCTCAGCTGGACACTGATGCTGATCCTCAGGAGTCATTCACAAAAAGGAACTTTTGGAGCCACAATGGGAAATGTATGTTCTACTGTCAGCATTTCTAGAGGCAATGTGCACCCTTGAAGAGAGATTGAAGGAGTCCGTCTCTACCATGAGTGTCATGAAGTCTCAGGCATTGGCACTGATCACCACTTCCATTGAAAGAGTGGCCAACCTCATGGCAGGTCACTGAGTGCATGGCCGGCACACTCTGGCTGCCAGGTTTTAGAGGATCGAGCAAATCATTGCCCGGGTGGCTGAACGCCACACTCACATGCAACTAAGTGCTTTCCTGGTCACAGCTAGCAGGAAAGTGCAGGTGGACCCTGAGAGGGAAGATGGAGAAAGGGCACATGGCTGTGGGGACTCCTTTCACGGTGCTCCCACTGTCAACACCCACCCCCCACCAGATAGAGTCGCACAAACTGCGTCCTGTCCTAACGACTGAGTCTGCCGCTGCACAGATGGAGGTGGGCAGTCTTTGGCCAGACCCGCATGGACTCCAAAACCGAGAGAACGTCTGTCACGGGCATCTCATGTGTGAGAGCAGGGGAACGAGCAGCCTGATTCCAGCTCTGCTGAAGCCACAAGTGTAGCCCCATGTAGAAGTAACAGTAAACGTACAAAGAAAATGTCTTTGTTGCACAAAGGGATTCACTTGGGTGCTTATTACATTGTTCCACTGATGCTCTTTATTTGAATAAAAGAATGAGTTGATGTGAACTAATGATTGTCATAATCTCTACTTTGTTAGATCTCCCATTGACCCTGGTTAGAGTCATTGCAGTGAATGGAATGATTAGCCTTGATGAGGAGGAAAGGATATGACTGTGATGGTTGGTTGAGTGACTGTAGGAAGGAAGTATGTTGGGGATGGGGTTTGTACAGGGCTCTTGATGGAAAACGTAGACTGCTTCAAGCCAGCTTTAAGTGAAGAGTGCCTGGATGAGTTTGTCGCAGGTTTCTCTGGTAGCCAGGTGTGTGGCTGCAAGCACTGACAGCACATCAGTCATACTTCTCCTCTTCTGACGAAGATGCCAGATGCTCTCCACCCGTCCTCTTGCACCAGCTCCAGACCTAGCTGCAGCGCCATGTTGTGAAGGGCAGAGCAGACCACACAATTCTGGAGTCCCCTGCTGGGGCATATTGAAGGGCACTTCCAGATTTGTCAAGGCACTGGAACTGCTCATTGAGCCCTGGTGCTGACAAGGCTGCTGTTATACCTCTGTTGTATGCTGTTGTACCTCTCTGATGGGGTTCCTCACTGGAATCAGCAGCCAGGTCTTCAGTGGATATCCCTCGTCTCCCAGGATCCAACCGCTGATGCTGTTTGGTGGAGAGAACACATGCGGTACATGAGCAGGAAAGTACTGTCCATCACTCAATGCTTCCCATTTTTTGACATAGCTAAGCTCAAGATCTTGCTGCATTGGGAATCACAGGAGCATAAATTGCCTTCTACTGTTCTCTGGCCTGTAACTCTGCCTCAATCATATCCAGTATCATCATGCTGTTGTATGATTCCAGTATTTATTGCTCCAGTGTAAATCTAAATACTATGGCTACAAGAGCAGGTCAGAGGCAGGGAATTCTGCCGCGAGTAACTCACCTCCTGACTCCACAAACTCTGTCCACCATCTACAAGGCACAAGTCAGGAGTGTGATGGAATATTCTCCACTTGCCTGGATGGGTGCAGCTTTAACACTCAAGAAGCTCAACACAATCCAGGACAAAGCATCCCACTTGATTGCCATCCCATCCACCAGCTTAAACATTCACTCCCTCCACCACTGGCGCACCGTGCGTGCAGTGTGTATCATAGACGCATTACAGCAACTTGCCAAGGCTTCTGCGACATCTTCCAAAACTGCAACATCTACCGCCTAGAAGAACAGGGGCAGCAGGTAGATGGAAACACCACCATCTGCAAGTTTCTATCCAAGTCATACAACATTCTGATTTAGAAATATATCAATGTTCTTTCATTGTCGCCGGATCAAAATCCTGGAACTCCCTTTCTAGCAGCACTGTGGGAGTACCTTCACCATACAGACTGCTGTGGTTCAAGAAAGTGACTCACCACCACCTTCTCAAGGATAAATAGGGATGGGCAATAAATGCTGGCCTTACCAGTGATATCCACATCCCATGAACGAATAGAAAAAAGTTAAATAAATCTGTTCCCCTTACATTGATTCCTTAGCTTCGTCTGAAAGGAGGGGATTTTTTCAAATGAAGACTACCTCGTTGCCAATATAAGTAACTGCTTCTCAGTTTAGTTTCAATCTGCGTCTATTGTCAGGCAAACTGCAGCAGCACCACCCCCCCCCCCACCCCCACCACCCCATCCACCACCTACCAAGACTGAGGCACACATTATTTCACCACATAAACATTAAAACTTAAAAATTGCAAGCTCCTGACTGGAAAGACATTTGCATAGCACCAGACAGTGTGGAAACAAAGGGAACCAGGCCCTGACCCAATACACAGAAGAGACCTGGCCAAACCAGTTGGTCACATGACCACCTGCTGGCCAACTAGGGGAGTTTTAAACTGGAAAAGCAGACTTTGAAATCAAAGCTCCTGGCTCCTAGTTTGAGAACATCTCTCTCCTGTCTGCCATCATCTCGCTCTTACCAGCTTCGGAAACCATTTATGACACATAAACTCAAAGAGAGAAAAGTCTCCTACATGAACAAGGGTTAAGAAGAATACTGGGCCCCAATGAAACGCAAGACCATATCTTCAATCAAGGACGACAGCGAGCTCGAAGCACAGTAACAAGATATTGCCTCAAACTGTTCCACTTTATCTTTTCTTCTCTTTTCTGTTCCTATCTGCGTGTGTATATTGCCTGTGCATGCTAGCATGGGCACATCATATATCCCGTAGGTGTGAAACGCACTAGAGTTTAAGTAAGGTGAATAAATTTAACTTTTCTTCTTTAAACCAAAGAAAGCCTGTTTGTGCTCATTTCTTTGCCTTATAATTGGAAAGCAGTGAACAAGAATTCACAAAGGGGGAGCTCAAAGCACAGTGTGTTTAAAATTAAACCCCGTTACAATAAGACCAGGTGAAGATAGTAACCGACTCCTTGACGCCTTTCTCACCTGGTCGTAACAGAAATTGGGTGCTGGCATCTGGAATTTTACCCACAGACGAATGAGTGAAATTGGAAGTGGGAAGCCAAATTGTTCCCAATCAAAAGGAGCAAAGATCAATACTAGTTTTCTTGTGGTTGTGTGTGATTGAATACGAACATGTCTGCAACTGAAGCGAGTAGCTCTCCAAGCCAGGGTGAAATAACTTGGGATAAGTTAAAATCACTGTCTATGGAGGAGTTGAGGAAAATGGCTGAGCCGTGTGGGATCACTGTACATGCCAAGGCTAGGAAGTCTGAACTCCTAAGGCTAGTGGCCAACCATTTTTCCCTTGAATCTAAAGAAGCAGAAGCAGTGTCAGAAACAGAATCCAACAGGGTATTGTTAGCAAAGATACAATTGGAACAAAGGAAACTTGAATTTGAGGAAAGAGAGAGAGAGAAAGAAAGAGCCTTCCAGATGGAACATGAAGAAAAACAAATACAGGAGAGGGAACGAGAGAGAGAGAAAGAGAATATTCCGTAAAGAATCCAACCAGAGTTGAGATGACTTGAGTTAACTAGGGGGCAACAGAGTAACCATAGTGAAAGCATGGCCAATATGGAGGAGCAGAATTCAAGGCTGGGTATAAAATTGCTAAAACTCGCTCAATTAATTCCAAAATTCAATGAGGAAGATGTGGAATAATTTTTTGTGTCTTTCGAGAAACTGGCAAGGCAATTAAAATGGCCAGCTGAGACCTGGTCTCTCTTATTGCAAAGCAAACTAACCGGAAAAACCCATGAGGTTTATTCCTTGTTGCCAGATGAGAGTTCATCAAATTATGGACTGACCAAAAATATTATCCTCGGGGCTTATGAATTAGTACCTGAAGCCCATCACCAAAATTTTAGAACCCTCAAAAAGCAAGCCAATCAAACTTATCTGGAGTTTGAAATATGCAAGCAGCTGGCTTTTGACCAGTGGCTGAGGGCTTTAAAAATAAAACTTAGCTAAGAGACTCTCAGAGAAGCAATCCTGTTAGTAGAATTTAAAAACTCTCTCCCATTCTCAATAAAAACCCATGTAAAGGAGCAGCGGGTTCAGGGAGCCCGGCAAGCAGCCGTTCTGGCCAATGAGTTTGCTTTAATTTATAAGTCGGTTTCCCAGGGGAGAACCTTTCCTAATCACCCCCAAAATCTGAAGAAGGACAAAGGGTGGGAAGGTGATCTCCACCCAGGCAGTCCTGGAAAAGAAAGGAAAGCAGGAGACACACGGGGCCCTCCTTCAGCCAAAAAGGAAGATGCTGTGAGCAAGAATGAGACCCGGAGACCTGTGTGCTTCCATTGTAATAAAGCAGGGCACTTAAAAGCTGACTGCTGGAAGCTAAAGGGGAAACCAGTAGGGTTAATCAAGGCATGCCCACTCAGTGCAGATGGGACCCTGATACAAAGCACAGAGCAAGCTGTGGCTTTGACTGCAGTAAGAGTGCAACCCAGGAAGCTTACTACAGCCAGTGCAGAAACAGTTAATAGGATTCCTGAAGGTTATCAGGGTTTTGTATTTGAAGAGAAAGTAACCCCATATCCCTCGAGTGGGGCAAGCAAGCCCATAGTAATTCTCAGGGACACAGGGGCCACCAAATCCCTTTTATAGGGAAAAAGCCTGACCTTTCACCCCAGAGAGTGCAGTGAACATCAGAATGGTGGTGAATGGTATTGGAGGGCAGTGTATGCCTGTACCTGTACACCGGGTACATCTGGAGTACGACTTAGTTTCGGGACGAGTGACTGTCGGGATGGTCCCTAGTTTGCCTGTGGACAGGGTTGACCTGCTCCTAGGTAATGATCTGGTGGGGGTGAAGGTGGTAGCCCCTCCTGGTAGTGAAAGAAAGACCGCAGGAGGTCAGAGAGACAGAGCAGTGGCAGGAGATGGTCTCCTGCAGTTTCCCTGAATGTGTAGTGGGTCAGGCGATGATCAAACCAGCTCCCCCAGAGGAGACTGCATTGGCACTGCAGGCAAATGACCATGAGATCTTCCTGTCCAAGACTTTCTTTGGAAAGTTAGGAGACCCAGGAAATGAATTAAATGGATTTTCCCTAGCGGAGGCTCAGTGAGCCGACCCAGTATTGCAAGAGTTAGCACTGGCTGCCCAGTCTGAAAGTAAAGCAAAGGTAGTCCCTGATTGCTACTTTTTAAAGAATGAGGTACTGATGAGGAAATGGAGTTGTCCTCACAGACCTGAGGGCAAGGAATGGACAGTGGTTCACCAGTTAGTGGTGCCGCAGAGGTACCGGGAGAAATATTAAGAAGGGCCCACAAGATTACAGTAGCTGTACATGCCGGTATACGAAAGACCAAAGCCCCCATTGGCCAAAGCTCCACAAAGATGTGGTGGAGTACTGAAGGAGTTTCCACATGTGCCAGGTTGAGGGGAAACCCTAACCTACAGTGAAACTTACACCCCTGAGTCCTGTACCATTGTTAGGAGGACCCTCCCGCCGAGAATGAAAGGGGACTGGCAGGCACACGGCTGGCAAAAGTTTAGAAAGAGAAGGGGAAAAAGTGACCAAAGGGGCAAGTTCAAGGAAGTCTGTGGAAAATCCTGGATAAAAATCCCCACTGTCCAGTCAACCAACCACGACGAATGTGAAAAGTTAGACCCCACATCCTCCTATAAAAATGCAGACTCTAGAAGCACCCCACCAGAGTTGCGAACAACATTTACAGGAACCTGTAGAGACAAAAAGAAACCTCTAGCTAACAGAGAAACCATGAGGGCGATGCCTCACCTAGTCGAAGTGTCACAGGGGAATGCAGTTAAGTCTGCACAAATACCTGCAGGTTGGAATGTCCCAGAGAACAAAGGGAAGAGTAACAAAGAATCCTTCCCCCCAGTCAGAGGAAAAGGGAACCACCTGAAGTAAAAAGTCTTTGCATGACTCAGAGTTCAGGATAGACCTGCCCCCTACTAACTCTCCTGAGAAAAAAAAGAAAATTAAATGGCACCCATAACAGACCAGTTTTAATAAGCTTTAAGATTGGTGAATGAATGGAAATTCTTTCTGTATCTTATATTGTTCTCAAACTCTGTCATGAAATGTGTAAAGGAATATAGGTATAATGGGCTTGATTGCGTAGCATTTGGAAATAGTGTATTATGCTTTTAGAGTTAAAGATTGAATAAATGGTTGGTTTTTAGTGCTCACTGAATTTCCCCTTTCAAGATGGTAGAGTTAAATATTTCAAGGTCTCTGTTAGAATAGAATCTCTGCTACCAAGGGCCTCTGTTAGAATAGAATTGCTGTTAGCAGGGACTTGGGAGATAAACACACACATTGAAATATCCTGTGTGACCTCAGTAAAAGGTAGCAATAAAAACTAATTGGTTTATGGGATTGTTGTTCAGACAGGTCAGCTCTGGAGGTTGCTGTGGGTACCATGGAAAAGGTAATTAACAATAAATGGAATGTACCCACAGGAACAAGAGAAGTCAGGCAAATACAACTATGAACATTTTGACCAGATAAAGGCTCACAACTTCAAATTCCAGTAAAAAATTAAATTAAAGATATAGATTTTAAAAGGGAACACAGGAAGGTCACATCTAATGCAAAAGTCATATGACACCTTAGAAATAGTATAAAAATACAAGGTTATGAAACAATCACTTAGGAGTGTTGAATCCTCAACAACGCTCCTCATCCCATGCCTTATTTGGAGATTTAAGGTACAAGTTTACTTTAAATTTTGATGGATATTCTAAGATAATTTTGCTGTAACATTAGCAAGTTTAAACTTTTGGATTCTATGTTAGAAATAAGAATATGTATTACATCTCAGTAATATTTGATATTGTGATATACTTATCCAAATAAGTTTATTGCACGTTAAATTCTTAAATATATAAAAGTTAATAAATCGTCTCATGTATTTCGTATACAATTACAAGAACCCCCTCTCTGTGTCTCTTTAAGTGGAGAGATACGTATTGAAGAGAGTTTCCCAGACCCTTATAATATCTGGGATATTTATGACTTAGCCATAAAAATATTAGAAGTTGCCTATCCAAAAGATGGTAAAATTCTCTGTTGGTTTTCTTTCTTGGAGGGAAAGCTAGTGTAATTCTTTGGACCCAAATAAATGTCTGAGAATTTGTCTGGTTTGAACTTGATTAAAGGAGATTCGTAGCGATGTGCTCCTGATTTGGTTTAGTCCCTGCAAGGGATTAAAGTCATAACATCACTTCAAATGCACCATTTTTCTTCAAATCACATTCCATTCCCCTGGGTGTGGAGGTGTCAGGCTACCCACTCCCCACCCGCACCCCCCAACCTGCCAAGTCTGAGGCACCCATTATTTCACCACATGAACATTAAAACTTAAAAATTACAAGCCCCCGACTGGAAAGACATGTGCATAGTAAGAGACAGGAAACCAGTCCCTGCCCCAATACACAGAAGAGACCTGGTCAAACCAGTTGGTCACGTGACAACCTGCTGGCCAACTAGGGGAGTTTTAAACTGGAAAAGCAGATTTTGAAATCAGAAAGCTCCTGGCTCCTGGTTTGAAGAACATCTCTCTCCTGTCTGCCCTCATCTCGCTCTCACCAGCTTCGGAAACCATTGAAGACACGTAAGCTCAAAGAGAGAAAAGTCTCCTATGTGAATTTAGGACCCTAACGAAATGCAAGACCATATCCACAATCAAGGACTACAGCGAGCTCAAAGTACAGTAACAAGATATTGCCTCAAACTGTTCCACTTTATCTTTTCTTCTCTTTTCTGTCCCTATCTGCATGTGTATATCGTGTGTGCATGCTAGCGTGGGCGTGTCATATATCCGTAGGCGTGTACTGTGTTAGAGTTTAAGTAAGTTTCATAAATTTCACTTTTTTTCTTTAAACCAAAGAAAGCCTGTTTGTGCTTATTTCTTTGCCTTATAATTGGCAAGTTGTGAACAAGAATTCACAAAGGACAGTGTGGTAAAATTAAACCCTGTTACAATAAGACCAGATGACGATAGTAACAGACTCCTCGCCACCTTTCCCACCTGTACGTAACAATATCTAATGCAAAATTTAGCTGAATATCTGGTGAAAATATAATTATTTCAAAATAAAGGCATATTTTATTTATAACATTTTTAATTATGTCATTGTTAACTTCTGCTGTTTACATGATTTTTTTTTACTTTTACAAGTATATTTTGTCTCTCCTAGAACTATTTAACATGGTCCTTGGAGCAGCTTAAAGATTTATAGGGTCACTTGACACTGTCATTTGAAATTGTAATTCACATTCAGCTCGTCAATCTGATGGAAGAAGCTGTCATTCTTGTTCTTGGAGAGGGAGGATAGGAACTAAGGCTCTCACTGTGATAGCACAAAGCTTTCGAACTGTGCTCGGCATGATCATTAAGCTTGCATAATAAGAGAAAATGTGTTTTTCCTGCATTATGACTCATAGCCCCTATAACTGATGCAAAAGAAAGCCAAGATCTGCCTTAAAAGACTGCAAGGGACAGAAAGCAGATAAATCTATTAGGCTTGGGGCAGTGGCCGGTGGGGTGGTGGTGGCGGGGTGCTAGTCACAAAATAACTTCAACAGTACCACAAGGATGTGGAGAGAATTGAACAAAAATGACTCTAAGGGGACCCGAGTTCTCTTAAACAATATCACTTAGCAGCCCATGTGGCTTGATGTAGTCATAGTATCACTCAGCAATGAATGAGTGTGCAGTGTATTAATTCAACTGACTAATGCTGGAATTTTAAACCTGTCAGGCTGATTCACTGCCTTTAATACCCTAGTATTTTTCTAGCAATTGATTTTTGTGTAGCGTTGTAATATTTGTGTGTCTTTTTAATACTGGCAATATATTGCTCCTGAAATTCCACATCAAAATTGTATTTGAGATGAACTATTATCTCTCAGTACTAATGAAGGGCATCAAGTGCATCTTGACTGGATACCATATTGTGAAAGCATAATATTTAACACCTTTAACAAAGCTGTTTTTGAAAAACAATATTATTATTATTCAGCACATCATTATCTGCAAGTATTGGTCGTAGAAAGACATGGGTTATACTGCTGGCTACTGCATTGCATAATGTCTGGGAAAATCAGCTCACACAAATATGCTTGCACACACACACAGAGCTTACCTCATTCGCATTTAAATGCTGATCAAATTTTAATGAGTTGATAATTCAGTTGGCTGTCTATTCAGGCTAACTTTAAAAGGTTTCTGGGATGACTGATGGATCATTATTGGATCTCCTGGGGACTTTTATAACTTTGGTTTGCTGCAATCTACCATTGCCTACCACTCCGTCAACTTCTGTCAATAATTGGTCTATCAGGAGGACCTATCAATATAAAGATGTTGCCTTAAGTTTCTATTAAATAGGATGAATTCCAAAGGCATTTCTGAACTGAATTCATTCAAATTGGGCCAAATTTGATGTACACTCACTAGGATCTGATTTGAGACTGGCCAAACTAATTTCTTGCAGATTCCTTACAGGTGACAACAAAAGGATTCTAGGCAGAATTCAAACACAGGTCACTGAGCTGAAAGGACAGCATATTAACTCCCTACGCCTGTACCCTAATCTTTAAATTGGATCATCTGCCCACCTCACTGGAATATACAAGCAAGCGGTTGGTGGAGAAAACCCAAAGGTTTGTTTGTATTCAGGTCTGGAAGGATTGGTATGAGACCCAGGAAATAGTGATATGCATTCAGTTTTAATGGTGGTTTGGGTCATTGTCTTGATTTTTTGTTGTGTAGCGTCAGAAAAAATGTTTTTTCAGGCATGGTCAACAGATGGGCAACATTGTACCTTCCTGTCACCTCTGCTGCAGCATCTTCTAGGACTTTTCCATTTGTGCATATGGAAAGCGGTGATGATTGATAAATAACACATTTTGCTTATCTGTGTTTTTCATTCGTAAATTGTTTATGTTAAACTGTCTCTGTTTCTGCCAACAATAATGTTAGTTAAGGAATACTGTTTCAGTAAACCTGATTTGAGCATTGCAGAAAATAGAGATATTTAGCAAATGTTGTCCAATTGCGGAATCACATCTAATGTTGGACACTGTGTTTTGAGTTCTGCAAACACGGGCTGGTTGGTATATAGGCCTTACGTCTCAAAGACTTGCGGATCGTATCCAACATGTCCCTTCTGCTATTCGTAATGGGCAAGGTACAGGCAGTACCCAACCAGCCCATGCTTGCAAAACTCAAAACAGTGTCCAACATCAGATGTGATTCTGTGATTAGACAACATTTGCTAAATAATCCTCAGTGTGATAAGAATTACACACTGACAACCAATTTAAGATCATCAGTTGGGCTCGCAGTGTGGTGCATTTGCACATACTGGAAGCTACATATATTAATACACAAAGCCTGTTCTTTGCAGACAGAAAGAACATGTACACACTTTGTGCCTGTTTCAGCTCAACAAAATAAGTGACAGCCATTCGCTGGTTCATTGGTCAAGGTATTGCCCGGAGGAATCAGAGTCAAGCTGCCTGGTTTAAATTTCAAAAAAAGCTTGGCAGTTAACTGTCAGCCACCATAAACTGGTGTATTCTCCATTACAATGCCTTTACCAATAAGGATCCACTTGCCAACCAATCAGCACTCTCTTCTCATACAATATAAATTTGTTGTTTTCCCTTACATTGGTATTCCTGTGATTTGTCCTGATGAGTACAAGACGAAAAGCTTCGACAAAATGTCTCATTTTTCAGCAATATTCAAGTTCTGTACGACCAAATGACTATTTGTAAACCAGATTTCGTGAAGGTTTTATCTTAAATTGCCCTTTCATTTAGAACAGGTAGAGGCAAATTGAGTGAGACTTCACTTGTGGAACTTTGCAATGTCAGATAAGGAAAACACTTATTAAGGACACACATTAAATGGTTTGCCCAAAGAAAACCTCAGGACAAAGACCTGGCCAGCAGTACTGACAGCATACTGCAACAACAACTTGCATTTATATTGTCCCTTTAATGTAGGAAAATATCCCAAGGCACTTTGCAGGGGTGAAGTCAAAGGAGGTATTAGGAACTGTGAACTAAAAGCTCTGTTGAAGAGGTAGATTTTTAAGATATGAAGCAAAATACAATCAAAGTACAATCAGCTCTGCTATCTGCTAGGGTCATCCATTGACAGATCTGAAATGTAGACCAAATTTTGGTCTATAGTATATTATACACTGCACACCATCAATGGTGCAATAATAATGCACTATGGTAATCCACTGCAGCTGAACACTTGTAGAAAAAATGTAATGTCTAATAAATTATTCAGATAGTAATTTCAATAAATTTAAATTAAACACTTTGTTCAGTTTTTGACATGGAAAAATATTCCTAGTGCCTCGATACTACAGCAGTATAGAGATAATTCAGCACTCTGTAGGCTTTGTGCTTTAGAGAATCTGAACTACAGTATTGTCATCCTAGTTCTGACCTGCACTCTTTTCGAGTGAGGCTTTTCCACTGGGAATGTACGGCCCGTGAATTTACATTTATACATTTTAAATTTCCAGGATGAAATCTTTAGAAACTGCCCGGAAGAAAAGGAATGGGAAAGGTGCTCCATCCAGTGCTGATTTATAGAAATGCAACTTTCCAGCTGCAGGTGTCCCCATATATCGAACGAGGAAAAGCTCTCTCATCCCTCAAAAAGAAACGTTTCAGCAGTAGAAGCAGAAATTAAAAATATTAGAAACAGTTTCATAACTGCAAACTGCACTAAATTTTGAAGCGTTAGCAAGAAGAGAGCCAAGAAGACCTTTAAATGTATTGCATTGAATTTACAGCTCAGAAACAGGCCATTCAACCGAACAGGTCCATGCTGTGTTTATGCTCCACATAAGCCTCCTCCCACCTTACTTCATTTAACCCCATCAATATATCCTTCTATTCTTTTCTCCCTTGTGCATATCTTGCTTCTCCTTAAACTGTATTGATGCTATTCACTTCAACTACTTCCTGTGGTAGTGAGTTCCACATTCTAACTACTCTCTGGGTAGAGAAGCTTCTCCTGAACTACTTATTGGATTTATTAGTGACTATCTTATAGTTACAGTCCTTAGTTTTTGACTCTTCCACAAAATACATTCGTGAAATATTTCAGATTTAATTGTAAAGATAAAAATGAAAATTGGAGGAAGGCCTTATTGGCACAAAATTCTGTTGTGTCGCTGTGAAGGCCTACCTGGCTTCCCTGTGGGCAGGCTGAGCTGCAGGCCTCTACCTGTATAGCCCCAAGGATACAGGCGGGTGCAGCTGTGTTCCCTGCATGCGTCCAAATGCATTGAATTGGTACCACTCTCATGGCCTTGCACCATGAAACCTTTTGTCGTTTAATCTCTCCAGTCTTCCACCTTATCATAGACCTTCGCTTTTGTTCTTTTTCCTACCTTCCCCCCTTTCACTTGCTTAAAACCTATTACATTTCTAACTTTTGCAGGTTCTGATGAAAGGCCACAGACCTGAAACATTAACTCTGTTTCTCTCTCCACAGGTGCTGCCAGAGCTGCTCTGTATTTCCAGCATTTCTGTTTTTTCATTTCACATTGAATCGGCACTATCCTGATGCCACACAGCCTGACTGGCTGATGTGATGCCAGGATTCCAAATTTGGACAGTGCAGGTCCTGGCAGCATTGAAGGGTAGAAAACAATGAGTACTCATTAGAGGAGTTACATCACGGTGGGAGGTGGGGGTGGGGGGGGTGGGTGGTGGGAGGGAGAGGTGGAGTAGAGTGGAGTGTCCCAGGTCTCAGTTTTGGGACTACTAACTGTTTTCAATTTACCTCAGTAACTTGGATTCAGAAACTCAATCCAAAGCGGTAAAATTTGCTGATGACACCAAATTAGGAGGGTCAAAGGAATTGGAGGAGACATCCCAAATTACTGTATGAATTGAATTAAAATGTAAGCGGGTGAAGCAATAGCAGACAAAATTTACTACAGAGAAGCATAAATAGGAAGTAAAAATAAGCCACACATGTCCACTACAAATGGTGTTGAAATGGATACAGCTGCAGCCAAGAAAGACCTGGGAGTCTTAGTACGCTCAACACACAATTTGTCCAAATCAAAGCAGAGCAGTGATCAACAAAGCCAGTAGAATGTTGAACTACATAGCCAGAACAGGAGGTTAGCAGTCAGAGGAAGCAGTCACAAACTCAGGGCTGTGTATGGGATGTTGCTGATGTATAATGGCTGCCATGTTTTCCCGGATAACTAGAGTCACTGTACTTCGTGTGTGAAATGTTTTAAGTCTTGACATGACAAAGTGCTATTAAAGTTCCAGGCATTACTATTTCATCAGCTCTATAATGAAGTGCCTTTAAATTGAACTTTTTATTTCGCTGTATTATTGTTGAGTACTGATATGCTACCACAAGGTGTCACTGAAATCACAATTTTCGGGAGGAGTGCACAGGCAATACAGTAATTTAATGTAGATAATATTGCATTGTACGGTCTTAGAATAGGTGAGATATATTGCAAATGGATCTGGAGAGATTGGGGACGTGAACCCAAGATTGGAAAGCAGCTTTCAATGTACATGAGTGTGGAGTTATAAACATAGATGCAGGTAATTCAGAAAAGAGTATGGAATAAGTGGGCCTAAGTTTAAAAGTGACAGAAAGTTGGCTATGATCATTCAGGTTCATGCATGGTGTCAGGGGGCTGTGAGTAAAGTGACAAGGGTCTATAAGGGTGACTATTCAGAACAAAACTAAGGCCTGAATAATAAGGTTATACAAATCTTTTGTAAGACTTCTTCCTGGGGTATTGTGTACTATTTTAGTATCCCATCCTAAGAGGGACATCCTGGCTCTCGAGAAAATACAGAGGCCAACAAAGATGATCGCCAGGCTACACACATTGAGCTATGGAGGTAAACTTCATGCCTTGAATTTGAATCACTGGAGAGGCGACTTGATTTGGCTATTTAAAATTATTAAGGATTCGATAACACGCAAGTAGATAGATTGTTCAAAATGGTGGCGCCGGGTAGAATTAAGGACTGCCCATTTAAAGTGAGATTCGATAACCGAAGGTGGTAGCATGGGTTGACTCTTCCCAATCCTTCCAAATAATGAGACTAGGAGCTGTGGAGGAGCAAAGGGATTTAGGAGTCCATATACACAAATCACTAAAAGCTAGTGCACAGGTATGAAAAATAATCAAAAAGGCTACTGGGATATTGGCCTTATTCTCAAGGGTCTTGAATTCAAAAGTGAGGAAGTGATATTTCCATTGTACAGGCCCTTGGTCAGGACCCATCTGGAGTACTGTGCTCAGTTTGGACACTGAACCTCAGGCAAAATATATTGGCCTTTTCACCAGAACGATACCAGAGTTAAATTACAAGGACAAGTTGTATAAAGTTGGTTGTATATCCTGAGTGGCGTGAAACAGGGCTGTGTTCTCGCACCTACACTGTTTGGGATCTTCTTCCCCCTGCTGCTCTCACATTCGTTCAAGTCTTCAGAAGAAGGAATTTTCCTCCACACAAGATCAGATGGCAGGTTGTCTTAGAGCGAAGATCAAAGCACAGAAGGTCCTCATAAGGGAACTCCTCTTCGCTGACGATGCTGCATTAACATCCCACACAGAAGAGTGTCTGCAGAGACTCATAGACAGGATTGCGGCTGCCTGCAACGAATTTGGCCTAACCATCAGCCTCAAGAAAACGAACATCATGGGACAGGCCGTCAGAAATGCTCCATCCATCAATATCGACGACCACACTCTGGAAGTGGTTCAAGAGTTCACCTACCTAGGCTCAACTATCACCAGTAACCTGTCTCTCGATGCAGAAACCAAACAAGGGTAAATACAGAGAAACTTTTTCCCCTGTTAAGGGAATACAGAACAATGGGTATAAGCTTAAAGTCAGAGCCATTCAGGAATAAAATCAGGAATCG
Source organism: Heterodontus francisci (assembly GCF_036365525.1). NCBI lineage: Eukaryota > Metazoa > Chordata > Chondrichthyes > Heterodontiformes > Heterodontidae > Heterodontus > Heterodontus francisci. The sequence goes on along the minus strand of NC_090390.1, from coordinate 33,729,903 downwards.
CTTACTCACATAGAAAGCAATAGAAATCTGAACCTTTCTCCCCAAAAGTTATGGATGCTGGTTCAATTTAAAATTTCAAGACTATAATCAATTGATTTTTGTTAGTTAAGGGCATAAAGCGATATAGAGCAAAGTTGGGTATATGGTGTTGAGGTACAGTTCAGCCATAGGTTCAGTGAATGGTAGAACAGGTTCAAGAGGCTGAATGGACAACTCCTGTTCCTATCTTCCTCTGTTCAAAACATTTGTTGCACCATTTTTGAAAAATGAGATGATCATAGCAGCAGGAAGGTAAGATGATAATTCCAGCAAAATCAGTAGTGTTGGGGCCTCCAGGGGCTTGCATGAATGCATTTGAGGGATAACATATGAGAGGAATTTTTGACAGACAATTTTGGAATTAGCTACGGGTCTTTTTTTTTCCTCTTCCTAAAACTGGACACGGGAAGAAAGAAAGAAGTTGCATTTATATTGCACCTTTCATGGTCTCATGCAATCCCAAATCCCTTCACAAAGAATTAAGTATTTTTGAAGCGTAGCCACTGTTATAATGTAGGAAAATGAAGAGTAGGTATATGGGCATGAGGTCAGCAAACAATGGGGTGAGCATGTATGGACCTGATGGCCTTTTCTTATTCTAGGTACATAATGTAATGTAACATTAAAACATGAAAAGTAAACATTACATAGCCTGGTGATCACTTGGCTTTTTTTAATGTGGAAATTCTGGAACATGTTGCAAAAGCCAAGGTTAGCTCTTTAAGGCGTACTTATACAGCAGAGTTTATACTAATTTCAAGGTATATGAAGCTTACTCTATTTAAAAACTGATATTTTAAATGCTGACAACATAACACATTTGTGTGAAACTGGCAATTCAGTTTCCCATCTGTGACTATGACAGCAAAGGCACAAATATAATCTATGTAGTTAGGCCAAGATTATTACATCTGCTAAGGAAAGAATAGATAAACATTTGGTGCAGGGGAATATACAGGGCTATTGGAAAGCAGCAGAGTGGTGAGATTAGATATGGCTTTCTCAACCAAAAAGCTAGAACAGACACACTTGTGACCATATACCGCACTAACACCGCCTCCCCCAAACGCCATAAAACGTCTATGATTTTATACAGTGGAGATTCCTCAGAGCTGTTCCTGCTCCATCTGTGTAACATCACCAAAAATGCACATAGGCAAGGTTTCAACTACATTAATGCCACACATCTGGTGATGTAATACTGGCATAGATGGAAGGAAACATCCAAGGAGTTTCCAGTCTGTAATGCCATTGTAGTTTGGTTTTCTCTGCACAGTATATGCAAATAATAAAGAGATTCTAGATTTCCGATTAGTGTAATTTACTGACTTGTGAAGCTGCAGTACGGAGATGATCCCCAATATATTTTCAGTGGTAGCACACCCCCAGACAAGAAAATCCATAACATAGATTAATTACTGCTAAAGTATCACAAGGGATAACAATCAGGAAAACATCTGTGGATCTACAAAAGGTTAAGCAATGTCATTAACCTTTTGTACAGTCACTACAATTTGGATTTCATGGCGGGAGGCACTTGATACAACTTCCAAATATGTAAACATATTCTCCATCGAGAAACAGCAAACAATCACCACTCTGAGCAAAGCTATCCTCAAATCTTGACAACAGACAAATACAACATTCTTTACTATGGCCGGAAAAAGGACTGTTTTGAATGATGATTCAAATCCCTGGATAGAATATAATTAAATCAGAAAAGAGCAATGTTTGGTATTAAAGTGATAAATGGTTCCTCTATAGGGAATATGTTCATGTAGTTGGCAGTCTCATTAAAGACCTCCCACCCTGAAATCAAAGCACAACATGACCCCTGGCATGTAACTGTTGTGTTATTGCCTTCTTCAGCAATAAGGTACCAAACAATCTTGAATATACATACGAACATATGAATTAGGAGCAGGATAAGGCCTCTCAGCCCCTCGAGCCTGCTCTGCCAATCAACAGGATCATGGCTGATCTGATTGTAACCTCAACTCCACATTCCCGCCTACCCCCGATAACATTTCACCCCTTGCTTATCGAGAATCTATCTACCTCTGCCTTAAAAATATTCAAAGACTCTGCTCCCACTGCCTTTTGAGGAAGAGAGTTCCAAAGACTCACGACCCTCTGAGAGAAAAAAGCTCTCATCTCTGTTTTAAATGAGTAACCCCTTATTTTTAAACAGTGACACCTAGTTCTAGATTCTCCCACAAGAGCAAACATCCTTTCTACATCCACCTTGTCAAGGCTCCTCTGAATCTTATATGTTTCAATCTTATTGCGTCTTACCCTTCTAAACCTCAGTGGATACAAGCCTAGCCTGTCCAAACTTTCCTCATAAAACAACCCACCCATTCCAGGTATTAGTCCAGTAAACCTTCTCTGAAATGCTTCCAAAGGATTTACATCCTTCCTTAAATAAGGAGACCAATACTGTATACAGTACTCCAGATGTGGTCTCACAAATTTCCTGTATAACTGAAGCATAACCTCCCTACTTTTGTATTCAATTCCCCTTGCGATAAACAATAACATTCTATTAGCTTTCCTAATTACGTGCTGTACCTGCATACTAACTGTTTGCTATTCATGCATTAGGACACCCAGATCCCTCTGCATCTCAGAGCTCTGCAATCTCTCACCATTTAGATAACGTGCTTGTTTTTTGTTCTTCCTGCCAAAATGGACAATTTCACACTTTCCCACATTCTACTCCATTTGCCAGATCTTTGCCCACTCACTTAACCTATCTATATCACTTTGTAGCCCTCTTATGGCCTCTTCACAACTTATTTTCCTACCTATCTTTGTGTCACCAGCTAATTTAGCAACCATATCTTCGGTCCATTATTCCAAGTCATATATATAAATTGTAAAAAGTTGAGTCCCCAGCACTGATCCCTGTGGCACACCACTCATTACATCTTGCCAACCAAAAAATGACCGATTTATGCCTACTCCCTGTTGCCTGTTAGCTAGCCAATCTTCTATCCATGCCAATATGTTACCCCCTACACCATGAGTTTTTATTTTCCACAATAACTTTTGATGTGGCCCCTTATCAAATGCCTTCTGGAAATCTAAGTACAGTACATCCACCAGTTCCCCTTTATCCACCGCACGTTACTTCTTCAAAGAACTCCAATAAATTGATTAGACATGATTTCCCTTTCACAAAACCATGTTGACTCTGCCTGATAACCTTGAATTTTTCTAAGTGCCCTGCTATAACGTCTTTAATAATAGCTTCTAACATTATCCCTAAGACAGATGTTAAGCTAACTGGCCTGTAGTTTCCTGCTTTCTGTCTCCCTCCCTTTTTGAATAAAGGAGTTATATTCACTCTTTTCCAACCTAATGAAAAGTTCTCCGAATCTAGGGAATTTTGGAAAATTCAAACCAATGCATCGACCCTAGGATGAAGTCCATCAGGACCCAGGAACTTCTCAGCCCACACTCTAACAATTTGCTCAGTACCACTTCCCTTGTGATTGTAATTTTCTTGAGTTCCTCCCTGTCTTCCATTTCCTGATTTACAGCCATTTCTGGCATGTTACTTGTATCCTCTATGGTGAAGACCGATGCAAAATACCTATTCAATTCATCTGTCATCTCCCTATTTTCCCTTATTAATTTCCCAGACTCACTTTCTATAGGACCAACACTCACTTTGCCAACTCTTTTCTTTTTTAAATATCTATGGAAACTCTTACTATCTGTTTTTATATTTCTAGTTAGCTTTCTCTCATACTCTAATTTTACCCACCTTGTTAATTTACTCATTCTTTGCTGCTTTTTATATTCTGTCCAATATTCTGACCTGCCACCCATATTTGCACAATTATATGCTTTTTCTTTAAGTTTGGTACGATCTTTAACTATTTTAGTTAACCAAGGATGGTGGGTCCTCCCCTTGGAATTTTTCTTTCTCGTTGGAATGTATCTATTCTGTGTATTCCGAAATAACCCCTTAAGTATCTGCCACTGCATCTCTATTGACCTATCCCTTAACCTAATTTTTCAGTTCATTTTATCTAGCTCTGCTTTCTTGCCCTCATAATTGCCCTTATTTAAGTTTAAAATACTAGTCTTAAACCCACTCTGCTCTCCCTCAAACTGAATGTAAAATTCAATCATATGATCGCTGCTTCTTAGGGGTGCCTTCACTATGAAGTCATTAATTAATCCTACCTCGTTGCACAATACCGGGTCTAGTCTAGCCTGCTCTCTGGTTGGCTCCAGAATGTGCTATTCTAAGAAACTATCAGAGTTATACAGCACAGAAACAGGCCCTTCGGCCAATTGTGTCCATGCCGGCCATCAAGTACCTAACTATCCTCATCCCATTTTCCAGCACTTGGCCTGTAGCCTTGTATGCTATGGCGTTTCATGTGCTCATCTACATACTTAAATGTTGTGAGGGTTCCTGCCTCTACCACCTCTTCAGGCAGTGCATTCCAGATTCCAACCACGCTCTGGGTGAAAAATTGTTTCCTCAAACCCCCTCGAAACCTCCTGCCCCTTACCTTAAATCTATGCCCCCTGGTTATTGACCCCTCCGCTAAGGGAAAAAGTTTCTTCCTATCTAACCTATCAATGCCCCTCAATTTTGTACACCTCAATCATGTTCTCCCTCAGCCTTGTCTGCTCTAAGGAAAACAACCCTAGCCTTTTCAGTCTCTCTTCATAGCTGAAATGCTCCAGCCCAGGCAACATCCTGGTGAATATCCTCTGCACCCTCTCCAGTGCAATCACATCCTTCCTATAATGCTGTGTGCTTTGAGATACAGAGCCTTTAGTTTTGTCCTTTTATTATTTTTGTAACGCCTAGCCTTATCTGCTAATTTACTCTTAGATTTGTACTCACTGTCCCTTTCTTGTCATGGTCTGTTTATCATTTGCCATATTAATACCTTTCTCTCTTGCCTTGTCTCTACTCTTTGATTTACCACATCTTCCCAAATTTGATCCCTTGCCCCACTATTTAGTTTTAAACCCTCTCTACTTCCCTAGTTATGCAGCTGGCTAAAACACTGGTCCCAGCACGGTTCAGGTGTAGACTGGCCCAACAGTGCAGCCCCCACTTTCCCCAGTACTGGTGCCAGTGCCCCACGAACGGGAACCCACATCTACCACCCCAGTCTTTGAGCCACGGACTCATTTGAGCAGAATGGTAGTTAAGTAGTGGGTTCTTTATTGTGAAGTAACAAGTTTACAAGAGAGCTCCATCATACATGTGTGACTAGTTGACTAACATGACTCCAACTACCCTATCACATGTTGGTTGATATCACTTCCTGTGATCATGTGTGAGGTACTCAGACTGTTAGCGATACCACACCATCCCCCTTTCCTTAAATGGAAAAACACAAAAGATAAGCTATATACATAATGAAAAAGAACAGGTTTGAGCAATTTTTAACATATGCATTGACTCTTAAGTCATTTAATCAAGTTTCTCTGAAACATACAGGTGGTCTACTGACTCGACCTGATCTTGTTACTGTGTAGCTTGGTTGAGAACTAGATTTGTCAACTTTTTTCTCTTGACCGGTTTGTGTATTCTGACGGTCATCCTGCGCTTGAGCATTACACTTGTCACTTTTCTTCGCTATGTTCTGTGGATTCGAATGTGAATGTGTTCTCAAAGCAATAGGGTTGTCAGGCACAATGCTATTAGCTAGTTCCATCTGCTGACATCTGTTTCTTCTTAGTACTGCTCCATTAGGGGTGGTTACTTCATATGACCTTGGCTCATTGCAGATTTTGGACACTTCCACAGGGAACTATGTCTTCTCTTGCAGATGCAACACTCTGACCTTCTGTCCAATCTGTAATGCCTGTATACTTAGTGTGCAGCTTTCATCTTTTCTTATCTAGCCAACAGTTTGTCCTGGATTGACAAAGATTTCATGAAATGATGACTTGGAAGAGTTGTCTTGACTTGCCTTCCAAATATAATTTTCGCAGGTGATAAAAATCCTCTATCAATTGGTGTTGCCTCAAAGTGTAACATAGCTACAAGCAGATCTTGTTCAGTTTCTGGATACTTTACAATGACTTGACTATATGTACCATTCTTTTGGCTAAGCCACTTGACCTTGTGTGTGGAGTGACAATGTAACATGGTTCACAGCCCCTTTCTTACACATATCTTGAAATGGTTTGGCAGTGTATTGCAGGCCATTGTCTGACACTATCTCCTCTGGCGGACCAAATAAACTGAAGATTGTAACTGATGCGCTTAATGTGACCCTCAGTTGACAGATTATTGTTGTTCTAGCCATAGTCCCAAAGGACCATAGGCATCTCTCACCATTAGAGAGAGACAGCTGGTGTTGCATAGCTTGAGGGTCACCACTCCTCAAGCATGGAGCAAGGCAAGGAGGCAAGCCTCCATGAACTACCACAGCTGGTATGGGGATAGAACCTGTGCTGTTGACATCCTCTTGCATCATACACTAGCTGTCTAGCAACTGAGCTAACCGACCCCCCGTTGACAGATTATGGGGAACTTGGAGAAGCAGTCGGTAATGAACAGACAAGCAGTCAGTGGCTATCCTTGACCAAGGATGTGACGGAACATTGTAAGGATGGAGTGGCTCTTTTCTTTGGCTTGGTTGATGCTCTTGACATGCATCACATAACCGTACTGCTCACTCAATGTCACTGTTAATTCCCAGCCAATAGACAGCTTCACGTGCAAGCCTTCTGGACTTCTCAATGCCAACATGACCTTGGTGCAACTGTGAAAGAATGTCAAGGCAAAGCATTTGTGGAATTAACACTGGACTTCCCTTGAAGATCATTCCACTAGAAAATCCCAACTCATCTCGGTATGACCAAAAGATTGAGTTTTGTAGGAACTGCTAGTATGTGCTAGGTCATCCTTTAACAATGAGCTGCCATAATACCTTCAAAACTGGGTCTTTGGAAGTTTCTTCCTGTAGTTCTTCACACTTCCTAGGTCCGAAACACATCAAATCTGTCCAGAATACATCTACCAGCTCTATGTCGACTTCATCAACCTGGACATCTAATGGAATGTCTTCACACTTTCTGGATTGGGTAATCTGCTAAGGGGGTCAGAGGTCACCATGAGATTCCCAGGCTTATATTTGACTTTGCAGTCGTACCTTTGCAGCTTAATTAATAGCCATTGTAGTCAAGGTGGCAAGCTGAACACTGTAATGCAGAGTTCTGCAGTCTCTCTCCATTTAAATAGTATTCTGCTTTTCCACTCTTCCTGTATAAGTGGACAAGTTCACACTTTCCCACATTATACTCCATCTGCCAAATTTTTGCCCATTGACTTAACCTATCTATATCCCTTTGTAAACTCTATTTGCCTTCTTGACAACTTGCCTTCTTACCTATCTTTGTGTCATCTGCAAATTTAGCTACCTTCATCCAAGTCATGTTAAATCCTAGCTAGGGTTATTGTATGTGGGGTAGGTCTGAGTCAGCATAATATTACAGTTCACGATGCTACAGATAATTGTACAAGACAGCTGAAGCTGACAGGAACTTGCCAAACCTGACCTGAGGATGTGGACAACACAATCCAGCAATTTCATCCCTTTGGTGGGGCCTTTGATCTTTTCTTGTCCCATCTGTGCACCTTGGTTTCATGTTAGTCTGTCTTTCAGCTTGGAAACATTATCATGTACACAGCAGTATTATACTTCCAGTCACTTTATTAGTAAATGTGTAATTTAGAATGGCATCATACAAACTTACAGATTGAAATGGTCAAACAAACCTTGGAAAAAATAAAGTTGTGCATAAATCCATGCCTTTGGGAAAGAGCCAGAAACAAATAAATACAGAGATGATAATGAGAGAAATTATAGAGTGAGACAGACAGAAAGAGACAAGGATACAAAATGAGTTAGAGCATGCCATCAAGCAAAGAGACAGTTAAATGGAGAGAGTGAGGTTTTAAAAAAAATGTCTTTTGGAAACATCACAAGAAACTAAAGTTTGTGAAATGAGTAAGAACAAATTTTACCTTAATGTGTAGTTGTTGCAGTTCCTTTTAGCAATGTGTAAAATTAATAATCTAACTATCGGAAGTTGCAGTTACAATGCAACTGCCAATCTCAGATTGGTATCTGTGATCAAGTAGAGTTAGACGACTGATTGCAGGTTGCCACCAAGCCTAGTCACAGAAGAGCTTGGTAGGTGCACTTGCTTCACTTAATCTGGAAGGTAGGACTGAATTCTAACTATGCACAGGATAATGAGTATTCATGTTATTTAAATGAATGCAAAGCTGCAATCCACCACCGTGCTGGGGGAACCCCAGAATGCCGCAAACACGCCGCCAATTTAATTTCTCTAAAATATCCTGCTTTCGGGAATCCGAAAAAACACCTCCCGCCTAAATACATCACCCCACACGCTACCAAATCCACTCTTGCACATCCCATAAAATTCCCCCCAGGGTTGCATTCGGAAGAGGTGAATCTAAACACAGACATGTCCGCAAGATAGACAAGGATGTGTGAAATAGAGGGCACTGAAGGTGAACAAGCTTTTAAAACAGTAACAGTTGCACACTAGTTGGATGCGGTTACACAGCAGGAAGCATTCACCACCATCGACATCATCTGCCCAGAGAAGAGTGGCCAGCACAACTTGCAACTCAAGGCCTATACAGGGGCAAGTGCAAATATTTTGCCACTGAGAATACTAAAGAATGTAACTGGCAATATGTGAAGCCATGATACAACCTACAAAGGCAGGACTCACTGCGTACAATGGTTCTCCAATCAACTATAATGGAGCAATAACAGAGTGCAGGTCTGGAAACTTTACATGGTCACAACAGGTCTTTCACATAGTCGACACCATTAGTCCAGCAGTTGCAGGGCGACCTGCATGTAGCGAGCTTTGAATCATAGCAATCCATGAGATCAGTATGCCAAGGACACAAGACCAAAATAGATGTGACTCCATTGAGTCCCATTCAGGATTTGCAATGAATGTCCCCAAACCGATTTGATACCATGGGAAATTTTAAAGGAGATGCTACTCTACATGTGGGTGATGACACAATTCCTTCTATAGATCCACCAAAGAAATGTAGTGTCCGCATCAAGAACAAATTGAATGCCAAGCTGGATATGATGGAGAGATGGGAAATTATTCAGCATGTTCAACAGCATATGGATTGGTGCAGCTCTAACAGCTGTGACAAAAAAAGACAGCACCATCAGGGTATGTTTAGATCCCAGACGGCTGAAGTGGGTGTTAAAACATGTCCTCATAAAATCCCCACTTTGGAAGAGTTAAATCCAAAGTTTGCAAGAGCCAGATTCTTTTCGAAGCTGGATGCAAAGCGCAGATACAGGGCGAGGAGGCAGGCCTCCATAAACTACTACAGCCTGTATGGGGATTGGACCTGCACTGTTGACATCTTTATGCATCATACACTCTGAGCTCCCTTTGACATATTATGGGGAACTTGGAGAAGCAGTGTTCAATGCAGTTAATTTACAACCACTTCATAGAATCGCTTCTCGGCCTTTTGGCTAAGATCAACTGTAGTATCTGTTCTTATCAGTACTTACTTGGCAGAGAAGAGACCATGATCAGTGGCTTTTGATCCTGGGTAGGCTTTGAGTGAAATGGCTATAACCCACTTTCGAGCTTCAGGCCAGGGAGTGCGGAACACCGTTCGGGTGATGGTGAAGGACAAGGTAGGAGATGCACCGGTCGATCGCACCTTCTTCATCAAGAAACTCCTCATCGATTGCTGTGGATTTCAAGCTACAGACATCTTCTGCCTGCAGGATTTCCCCATCAGTGGATATTTCGACGTGACGTTCAAGAATGTGGCTGGATGCATCAAGTTCCTGAAGGCGTTCAAGGAGAAAGGGGACCTGGCGTCACTGTCGATCCTCACAGCGGAGCCGCTCTTCACGCTTCCGTCACAACATGACCGGGTGGTGACAATTCACCTCTACAACCCCCCATGTTCCTGTGGTGGATGTACTCACCTTTCTCGCCAGGTACATCTCGGTGGCTGGCAACAGCACTGATGTCAAGGACCCCTTTGGGATTTGGACCAGCAAGCGGCAGGTCAAGGTCACCTTGAAGGTCGATGCCAACGGAGCCATTATCCACCCTTCCTCCAGCTTCGTTATCAGGGGAAGTCGAGGCTTCTTGGTCTACGCAGGGCAGCCCAGAGTTTGTCGCACCTGTGGCAAATCTGGTCACGTGGCAGCTAACTGCAGCACGGTTGTTTGCAAGAACTGCAAGGAGGAAGGCCGTCAGACCAAGGACTGTAAGCAGACTAAGTGTTGCAACTTGTGCGGGGCGGCAGGCCACCTCTACAAAACCTGCCCCAAACGCTGCCTCAGTTATGCTCAGGCGGCAAGGTCCAAGGAAAGGCCGGGAGAAGGTTCGACGAAGGCGTCCGGTGCTGGAAAGGAGACAAGCAACCTTCTCCGCAGTGAGGAAATTCCACCTGAGAAGGAGAAGAAAGGGGAGGCAGCTGAAACCAGTGACCCAGCACCTACCCTGCGCCCGGAAACCCCTCCTCCACAGACAGAATCAATGGAGGAGGAGGCAGCAGATAGACAAACAGGTCAGTGGCAAGTGGTACAAAGGAAAACCACAAAATAAAAACCTCCAAAAGCGGAACAGACCACCACCCAAACCAGTGGCAAGAGGAGGCTACCTTCTGAGACAGACTACAGCAGCTCCTGTTCACTGGACGAAGAAGTGCAGGAACGACGACCCCTTCAAAAGAGGTGGCAGAACTCCAAGGAGCTGGAAGATAAAGCCCCCCAGCCCCCGGGCACTGGAAGCTGTGATGGGCCCGGCGTGCCCCAACCCCAAAGCGCCACACCGAACGACATAGCCAGCGCATCCCAGCTCCGGGACACCGAGAACAAAGACACGTCTGGCACACTTCAGCTCCAGGAATCCAGGAGCAATGATGTTTTTGAGGAGGAACAGAGGGGAACAGCAGAGGACAGCCCAATCTTTGCTGCCTACAAGACCACCCCACCCCCCCTGATGTCACCCCAGCGGAACAAACCCTGCATGAAAAACCAGGAGGGGTTTCTGAGTCCAACGAACGTGAAACAGCTTGCGCACACTATGGGTATGCAGGAACATCCCGAAGGACTGGGACCAGCAAGGACAAATGGTATGGGAAGCAACAATTAACTTTTAAAAAATGGGTATAAGGATTGCTTCAATTAATGTGCGTAGCATTAAATCCACTACGTGATGTGTTTCAACCTTAGATTACCTCGCCAAGGTCAAAGCCGACCTACTGTTTCTGCAGGAGTGTGGAACACCACACCTCAGCACCAACAGGCAGTGGTCGCGATGGTGGTCCCACGGGCTATCGATCAGGTCGGGGAGTAATGATTGCCGTTCCTCTGGCCTGGGTATTCTGCTGCAGGGAGGTAACTTCACCATCTCCGAAATTAAGGAGGTGGTGGGCGGTCGCCTCCTCGTAGCCGATGTAATGTACAACAACGCTCCGCTCCGGTTGATCAACGTGTACGCCCCGGTTCAATGCAGCGAGCGGCTGACCGCCTACCAGCAGCTCCCACTGCTGCTGGTGACATCCAGGCCGGTCATCCTAGGCGGTGTCTTCAACTGCATCATCGATGCAGCTGGACGATCCGGCAGTGACAACAGCAAACTGGACGCTACGTCCAGATTCCTAATAAAAACAGTAAAAGATACCAAACTGCACGATGTCTTCAGCAAACCTGCAGACGGAGCGCAGAGTAGATACACATGGTCAAGATCGGACGGGTCTGCCCGTTCCAGGATTGACTTCCTGTTTGTGTCCCGTGCTGTCACAGTCGGATCCACCGACGTCAAGCCGGTGTTCTTCTCCGACCACTGCCTCTTACTGGCCGACTGTCACTTACAGGACGACCAGCAGGTTGGCGGAGGGACATGGAAGCTCAATGCTACACTGCTAACCCCAGAGAACGTTGAGGAACTCAAAAGGGATTACAAAGGTTGAAGGACCGTGAAACCCCTCTTTGAGTCTCCAGTTCACTGGTGGGAAGCGATCAAGGAGAACATCAAGAGGTTCTTTATCCTCAAAGGTGTTCAGAAGGCGAAAGAGAGACAGAGGGAAATGTCCCGACTCCAGAAAAGAATGCAAAATCTGCTCCGGCTGCAGTCGATGGGGTCAAGGTCAAGGAGGATCTCCAAGTGGTGAAGAGCCAGCAGGCCTCGCTCTTTGCCAAGGAGGCCTCCAAGATCATCTTCCGGTCCAGAGTCCGCTCCATCGAGCAGGATGAGACATGCTCGCGTTACTTCTTCCAAAAGGTACACAGAGAGAGCTCTGTTATCAGCAGCCTGAAGGAAGAGGATGGCTCGGTAACGTCTTCGCAGTCCGACATACTAAGGATCAGCAAATCCTTTTATGCTGGGCTGTATGACGCGAAGCCCACAGACAGCAGAGCCTCCCAGTCCTTCCTGTCATCTATCACAGAGGTCTTAGATGACAGCAGGAGGGAGAGACTGGACAAGCCGCCAACTCTGGACGAACTGACAAAGGCCGTCGAGTCCTTCGAGACGAGCAAGACTCCCGGAAGCGATGGCTTACCTGTTGAGTTGTATTCGGCCCTGTGGGACTGGGTTGGCCCGGACCTGCTGGAAGTATACGAGAGTATGCTCCTGGCCGGCAGAATGTCAGAATCCATGAGGAAAGACATCATCACCCTCATCTACAAGCGAAAGGGGGAGAGGGCAGAAATCAGAAATTGGCGGCCCATCTCACTGCTTAATGTTGATTACAAGATTCTGTCCTAAAGTCATAGCCAGTCGAGTGAAGTCTGCTCTGGAGTTGGTGATCCACCCTGATCAGACCTGTACTGTACCCGGCAGGAAGATCTCTGATAGCCTCGCGCTACTCAGGGATACGATCGCCTATGTACGGGACAGGAGGGTGGACACCTGCCTCATCAGCCTGGACCAGGAGAAGGCTTTTGACAGGATATCGCACACCTACATGATGGACGTGCTTTCCAAAATGGGGTTTGGGGAGGGAATCTGCAATTGGATCAAACTGCTCTACACAAACATCAGTAGCGCAGTCTCAATCAATGGGTGGGAATCGGAAAGTTTCCCGATCAAATCTGGAGTTAGACAGGGCTGTCCTCTCTCCCCGGTCTTGTTTGTTTGCTGTATTGAACCCTTTGCTGAGTCTATTCGGAAGGATGCAAGAATAAGAGGGGTGACAATCCAGGCAGTAGAGGCACTCAGGTTAAAACCTCCCTGTACATGGATGACGCGCCGTCTTCTGCTCGGATCCGCTGCCCGTGCGCAGACTGATGAGCATCTGCGACCAGTTCGAACTGGCCTCGGGAGCCAAAGTTAACCACGGCAAGAGCGAGGCCATGTTCTTTTGGAACTGGACTGACCAATCCTTTGTCCCCTTCACCGTTAGGTCAGACTACCTGAAGGTGCTGGGATATGGTTCGGAAGGGCCGGGTCGTGCACCAAAACCTGGGAGGAGCGAGTAGCCAAGGTACAACACAAGCTGAGCATGTGGGGGCAGCGATCTCTCTCCATTGTGGGTAAGAACCTGGTCATCAGGTGCGAGGCGCTCACGTTGTTGCTGTACGTGGTGCAGGTCTTGCCCATTCCCCACTCCTGCGCTGTGGCGTTCACCCGAGCCATTTTCCGCTTCATCTGGGGATCCAAAATGGACCGGGTCCGGAGGGACACGATGTTCAAACCTCTGGATAAGGGCGGGGAAAATGTACCCAACGTCGCCCTCATCCTGATGATTACCTTCGTGTGCGGCTGCATCAAGCTGTGTGTAGACCTCCAGTACACAAACTCCAAGTGTCACTACATGCTGAGTTTCTATCTGTCCCCGGTTGCTCAGGATGGACCTGGTCACATTGCCGCGGAACGCTCCATCCAGTTGGACTGTACCGTACTACCTATCCTTTGTGGAGCAGTTTCTGTGGAAAAACACCTTTGACCACCGATCCATCAGGCAGTGGTCTGCACGGAATGTCCTCAAGGCCCTGCGGGAAAAGGAGACGGTGGATCCTGTTGGATGGCTCCCCGAGCAGACCGCCAAAGTCATTTGGTGGAATGCCTCATCCCCAGAACTTTCAAACAAGCACCAAGATGTTGCTTGGCTGGTGGTGAGAAGGGCCCTCCCTGTCAGATCCTTCCTGCACGCCCGAAGTCTCACCCCCTCCGCACAATGCCCTCGCGGTGGCTGTCGTGGGGAAGAGACGGTTGCCCACCTCCTTCTGGAATGTGTCTTTGCAAAGCAGGTGTGGAAAGAGATGCAGTGGTTTTTGTCGAGGTTCATCCCAAGCAGCTCTGTAACACAGGAGTCTGCGCTCCGGGCTGTTCCCAGGGACGCACACCGAGACAAACATCAACTGCTGCTGGAGGACTATCAATTCGGTGAAAGACGCCCTTTGGTCTTCCCGAAACTTGCTGGTCTTCCAGCGCAAAGAGTTGTCCACAACCGAATGTTGCAGACTGGCACATTCCAAGGTCCAGGACTACGTGCTGAGGGACGCACGAAAGCTTGGGGCAGCCGCAGCAAAGGCTCAATGGGGAAAGACCACTGTGTAAGGTCCCCCCACCAAGCTGGACTGAGGGGCTGGATCCATGGGAAACCCCTCGAACTGTATCGGGAAAATTTTGTGTGCTGTAAAACGTAAAAATGTATATGGCATGACAATGAAATGGAAGGGTTGTGAGGCAACTCATGATTGTATTGAAGGAAACTGACCTCCTTGCACTGTTTGTAATTTTTGACTTGGTGCTGTTTGGAACTGTTTTGTCATGTATTTTTTACAGATTTTTATGAATAAAGTATATTTTGGAAATAAAAAAAACTCTGCATTACTGAGGGATCTGGGTGTCCAGGTATATGAATCACGTAAAGTTAGTTTGTGTGCAAGCACAGCAAGTGATTAGGAAGGTAAATGGAATGTTGTTGTTTATTGCAAGGGGAATAGAATACAAAAGTAGGAAAGTTTTGCTACATTTGTACAGGGCTTTGGTGAGACCACATCTGGAGTACTGTGTACAGTTTTGGTCTCCTGACTTAAGAAAGGATAAAATTGCATTCAAAGCAGTTCAGCGGAGGTTCACTCGACTGATTCCTGGGATGAAGGGGTTACTTTATGAGGAAAGGTTGAACAGGTTGGACTTATACCATTGGAGTTCAGAAGAATGAGTGGTGATCTTATTGAGACATACAATATCCTGAGGGGATTTGACAGGGTGGATGCTGGATGAATGTTTCCACTTATGGGAGAGACTAGAACGAGGGGACACAGTTTAAAAATAAGGGGTCTCCCATTTAAGATGGAGATGAGGAGAAATTTTTCCCTCAGAGGGTCATTAGTCTGTGGAATCTGCTTCCTCAGAGAGCCGTAGAGGCTGGGTATTGAATATATTCAAGGCTGAGTTAGATAAGTTCTTGACTGACACGGGAGTCAAGCATTATGGGGGGCAGACAGGAAAGTGGAGTTGAGGCCACATTCAGATCAGCCATGATCTTATCAAATGGCAGAATAGGCTCAGGGGGATGAATGGCCTACTCCTGCTTCATTTGGGCGGCACAGTCGCACAGTGGTTAGCACTGCAGTCTCACAGCTCCAGCGACCCGGGTTTGATTCTGGGTACTGCCTGTGTGGAGTTTGCAAGTTCTCCCTGTGACTGCCTGGGTTTCCACCGGGTGCTCTGGTTTCCTCCCACAGCCAAAGACTTGTAGGTTGATAGGTAAATTGGCCATTATAAATTGCTTTAGTGTAGGTACGTGGTAGGAGAATTGTGGGGATGTGGTAGGGAATATGGGATTAATGTAGGATTAGCATAAATGGGTGGTTGTTGGTCGGCACAGACTCAGTGGGCTGAAGGACCTGTTTCAGTGCTGTACCTCTAAAAATGAACAACCAGATACTGGGAAAATAAATGTGGACAACAGGGAATAACAACAGCAGCCAGATAGAAGTGGCATGCTCCAACGCAACAGTTGAGAGCACAAATGCTAGAAAGGAGAAGTATGCTCCTTCCCAAACCTCATAATCTAATCCTAAACTTAAATTTCTCCAACTCTAACAGATGATTGCATTAATATGTTTTTTTTCTGGCATTGGTTCTAAAAGAGGTGGATGGGAAAAATAACAGTAAAACTGGAAACAAGACCAGAAGGTGCAACAAAAATCGAGAGTGAGGGAGCAATAAGACCAGTGTGAATGGCAACAAAGGGACCAAGTTCACAGCAGCATGAAGACAGGTGGATTCCATGGAGACTGCAGAAAACTAATTAAAACTTAAATAGAAGTTACACGCATTTTTAAGGGAAAAATCACTGGTCTAGGAGTGTGTCACAGTAAGTCTGAAGAACTGTGATTGAAGCATGCACACAAGAGTTTATTCCTGATCTCATGCATTTAATTAGCCAATGAGAATAGGCCAACTTTGAAAATCTTGATGAAATCAAGAACTGGAACCATGGGCGTGAAATTGGGATCCATAGTGCCACTAAAGACTGCATTATGGAAGCCAGAGTCCCTCTGAGTGAGGCGCACTGAGCCTCCAGCAACTTTCAGTGTGGTCCGCATGGCACTCCATGCTGAAAAAGGAGCTTGTGTGGGCGTCTCTTGTGTGCACTGGAAGCCTCGGAACTTGTGCTTTCCTGACGTCATTCAGCCCTACTGGCTGATTTTACGCTCTATTTGAGAACTTGAGCCACGTAGGTCCATTCAATGTATTCACTTGTGTCAGGCAAACCCCACCTACCAAGACTGAGGCACACGTTATTTCGCCACACAAACATTAAAACATAAAATTGCAAGCCCTGACCGGAAAGACCATGGTAACAGACAATGTTGAAACAATGGGGATCCAGCAGTTGCTTCTCCAATACACAGAAGTGGCCAGACCAGTTTAAGTCACATGGCTAACTGGCTGTTGCAGAGAAATTTGAACCTCCCACAACGGATGTGAAGAGACTGTTCCATATAAGGAGCTAGTCACATGATTAACCTGCTGGGCAACTTGGGAGTTTTTTTGAATTTGAACTCCCTACAAAGGGATTTGAACTGAGACAAAGACGTGTGCTCATGGAGTAAACACCTCTCTCTCTCTTGTGATGTGAAGATGCATTCACTGACCTTGCCAACGCATGTGAAGTCATTAAAGTTCCTTCAGCAATGCTGCCAGGTACTCGGGGCCACAGTCTGGGCAGCCACTTCCCTTGTCATCTGTTCCCATTCACTTCAGAAGGTCTGCCTTGAGTGCTTTCTGGTCCCCATGGAAACATGGTCTCTCTTCTCTTCATCTTGGTCACGAATGTTAAACAGGCAGATGTCCAGACACCAAAATGAGGAAGCAAATGACAGTCTCTGATCCACAACTGTTTTATTGGCAAGTCATAGTTCAATCCAAACATCAGTTCCCACTCTTTCCTTCTGGACTAACTCTCTGTCCAGAGGCAACTCCCCAACTGGCCAAAAACCCAGCCCTTCAATGCAAAACTTTAATCAGCTTCACCTGCTCTCTATTAAAACTGAAATGAGTCCTGTTTAATGAAAAGGACCAGCATTTTCAATATTGTCAACTAATGCCTCCAGCACCATATCTGTGAACCTGGGGACCCTTTCCCTGCCCTGGTGCTCAATATTCCTTGTGTAGACTTGCTCTGGTATCATTCAGAAGCAGGCTTCTGCCACTCAGTGCTACCTTCCTTTAAGAGGATCAGACTGCCTTTAAGAACTGAAGGCTAGTTGGAAAATGTGCTAGCCTTGCATGCTCTTAGGCTCCTGTTGAGTGTGCAGCCAGCCAACAGCGCAGGTTGCGCTGGGCTGCATGCTCCAATTGTTTAAATGAGGAGGCAGCACAAAGTTTGCATCCTGTCTACCTCCATGACAATGGATACCGGCAGGTCAAGGGTTGGGACCCCCGTGCGCAAAAGACACGCAAATCTTTTTCTAGTCCTATGGGTCTCAAGGAATTTAAAGAAAGAAAAAAACTTTCATATACAAAATTAGGACATCCCAAAGCACATGACAGCTAATGAACTACTTATTTGAAGTGTACTCACTGCTGTAATGTAGGGAAACAAAGCAGCCAATTGATGCGCAGCTTGGAACCACAAACAGCCGTGAGATAAATGATTTTCGTGATGTTGGTTGAGGGATAGGATTTGGTACCACGGGATGTTTTACATCCACCTGAGAGGCAGGGTCACAGTTTACTGTCTGATCTGAAAGGTGGCACCTTTGACAGTGCCGCACTCCCTCAGTGCTGTACTGATGTGTCAGTCTAGATTATGTGCTCAAGCCCCTGGAGTGGGGTTTGAACCCGCAGCCCGACTCACTCCATCGAGCCAAGGCTGACACCTACTTATTATTCAACATGCTGGTCTCCGAGTGGACAGTCTTGCTCGGCAGAGCATGGGTTGGGAAATCGGGGTGATATATTGTGGCCCAACTTCTTCCCACCCTTTTGTCAAATGAGGCTTCCTTCTGACAGTGCAGTCATTCAATTAACTCAATCCAAGTACCCAAATAGACAAAAACCACAATGGCTTGCCCCAAGCTATTTGAACTCCTGTATAAAACAATGGGAATCACAGAGGGCTTTACTCTGTAATTCATGAAGATCCACCTGATGAATCTAAGGGAATAGAAAGGATTAGAATATGCTGAAACTAAATTCAAATATCTCTCTGGACCCAAATCATGAAGCATAATGTTTTTATCAAAATGCTGGAATTTTGCAAAAATAACACAGCGGGGAAAAAGAACCTGATGACTAACAGCTGTGAACCAAGCACAAATCGTCAACTGACTGCAAAATCAGCACACAGTTATTCAGTGTTTCAGTGGATTAATAGACTGAAAGTCAAGCCAAAGCCCTTGGAGTAAATGTTACATCCAATAAAAGTTACTGCTTCACACCAAAAAGTCCAAGCTACATACAGAAATGTCCTTACATTTTGATTTTTGTACCGATAAGGATTTTCCCTTCTATGCAATATTAAAATGAATTCATTTGTATGGCTTAATAGCTCAATCTATGCCATGTAGAAAGTTTAATCCTGACACCGTTACCCCCGGTATCCCTCGAGGAACTATCCTTGGCCCCCTTCTAGTTCTTATCTGCATGCTGCCCCTCGGCGACATCATCCAAAAGCACGGTTAGTTTTCATATGTATACTGATGACACTCAGCTATACCTCACAACCACTTCTCTCGACTCCTCCACCTTTGCTAAATTATCAGACTGCTTATTTGACATCACATCTGAATGAACAGAAACTTCCTCCAATTAAATATTGGGAAGACTGAAGCTATGGTTTTCTGTCCCTGCTCCAAACTCCGTTCCCTAGCTACTGACTCCATTCCTCTCCTTGGTGACAGTCTGAGATTAAGCCAGTCTGTTTGCAACCTTGATATAACATTTGACCCCACCTATTTCCACCTCCGTAACATCACCTGACTTTGCCCTGGTCTCAGCTCATTGCTGCTGAAACTCTAATTCATGCCTTTTTACCTCTAGACTTGACTATTCCAATGCCCTCCTGGCTGGTCTCCCACAATCTATTCTCTGTAAACTTGGGGTCATCTAAAACTCTGCTGCCCATGTCTTAACTTGCACTGAGTCCTGTTCCCCCTGTGCTCGCTGACCTACATTGGCTCCCAATCAAGCAATGTCTTGATTTTAAAATTTATTTAACTGGCAAAATTGATTTGTTAGTGATGACTGCTGATGGGATTTCCAATCTTCTCATTAGAAATGCATTGTGCACTCAGCTTGATAGTGTAAAATAAGTGGTAAAGACTAATGATGTTCTGGTCTTTCAAGAAGTGAGCTCTTAACGTTGTATTGTTGAGTGCGACAATCTAAATTCTAAAGATGAAACTTGGTAAGGGTCTTCCTTTGAGGTTGAATGTTATTATTGGCTATCCCTCGCAGGCGAGGATGATTGTCTTCCATGAGTCTGAAGATGGCTGATGAGGCCAATGTGGGATCTACTGATTTTATGGCACAGGGGGCATTTGTTGTCATGTGGGATGTCTGGTTGTGTATCATTAGTTTGGGTCATGGCTTGTTCTTTCTGCCGCTCTCGCTTTTCCTCTTCATTTTGTCGTCGTGAGTCTCAAAATGCTGGGATCCTGCCCACAGACGCTGCCTCCATCTGGTTCAGTCCAGGGCAATGGTCTCCCAGGAGTTGAATTCAATATTGCATTTCTTCATTTTGGCTTTCAGCACGTCCTTGCATCTTTTGCCCTCCTCTGGTGCATCTGTCCTGATTGAGCTGGAAGAAGAAGACCTGCTTTGGGAGCTTGGTATTTGACATCTGAACTATGTGATAAACCCAACAAAGCTGATGGCAGATAATCAAAGCCTCGATGCTTGTGGTGCTTGCTTGTGAGAGGACACTGATGTCTGTGCATCTGTCCTCCCACTTGATATGTAGGATCTTCCACAGGCAGCATTGATGAAATGATTCCAGTGCTTTGAGGTGCCTCCTATATGTTGTCCATGTTTCTGCCCCGTACTGTAAGGTAGGGATCACAACCGCATAGCAGACCATGATCTTGGTTTCAGTTTTGATGTTGCGATCTTCAAACACTCGCTTTCTCAAGTGGCCAAAGGCTGCACCAGCAGATTTCAGGCAATGCTGGATTTCTTGGTCACTGTCAGCCTTCTGTGAAAGATAACTTTCAAGATACTCCAGGCACTCATCATGAATCCTAATCAATGGGACTGGGGTGTGTGCATTTGGAGCTTGCTGATGGAGGACTTTGGTCTTCTGAATGTTCACTGTAAGTCCCATCTTCTCATATGCCTCAGTAAATACGTCGATGATTCTCTGAAGATCTGTTTCCGACACAGCACTTACTGCAGCATCATCAGCATATTGGAGCTCAATGACTGAGGTCGGGGTGGTCTTAGTTTTTGATTGGGGTCACCTGAGATTAAATAGTTTACCATCTATTCAATAAATAAGCTGCACTCCAGCAGGGAGCTTGACTCTAGTCAGATGGAGAATGGCTGCTAGGAAGATCAAAAAAAGGCTTGGGGCGATGACACAACCTTGTTTAACTCCTGTCTTAACCTCAAAGGATCACCGCTCACATATCATCATATAGCAGGCGAAGGATGATGCTGAATTTTGGTGGACACCATACTTCAACAGAATTTTCCAGAGTGCCTCACGATTTAGAGTCAAAGGCCTTTGTCAAGTCAAAAAATCCTATGTGGAAAGGTTGATGTTGTTCACAACATTTTTCTTCTAGCTGGCGAGCTGTGAAAATCATGTCAGCAGTGCCTCTTGATGGCCTAAACCCACAGTGAGATTCGGGGAGTAGCTCTTCAGCAAGTATAATTGCTTTCCTGCAATGGAGAGCAGGGAAATGCTTCTGTAATTTCCATAGTCGGATTTGCCCCCTTCCTTGAAGATTGTCACAATCATAGCATCCTTGAGATCATTCCAGACTTCCTCTTCATTCCAGATCTGCAGGATGAGGACGTGGAGTTGTGATGTTAGTTCCCCTCTTCCGTGCATAAAGATTTTAATGGGGATTCCATCATCTCCTGCTGCTTTGTTGTCCTTCATTTGTGTGATGGCATCCATCACCTTTATAGGCGTTGGTGGAGTTCCGAGCTCGTGTCTAACTGGATGTTGCAGGATGGAGTTGAAAACACTCTTGTTAACAATGGATTCTTGATTGAAAAGGTCTTCAAAATGCTCCCTCCAGTGGGCATTGACAGCTTCCCTTTCCTTGATCAGATCTCCCCCATCCTTAGACCTCTAAAGAACTGGTCCTTGAGTACTTGGGCCATAAATGGTCTTCGTGGCAGTGCAGAAGACAAGGATATCACTCATGTGAGTGAGATGTTGAATTTCCTTTGCTTTGTCTGGCTACCAACTGTTCTTCATGTTGCAGGTGCTCCTTTGTACCTCTGCCTTTGCTTGTTTGTAAGCCAGTTTGTTTTGCTTTGAATTTGGGTCATTCCGCCAGGCACAGAAAGTCTTGCGCTTGTGATCAATCAGTTCGTTGATATTATGATTATTTTCATCAAACCAGTCCTGATGTTTCCTGACAAAAAATCCAAGTGTATCTTTGAAGGCATTGATGATTTTGGACTTAAGGGCATTCCAAGCACCATGGACACTTCTCCTATTCTTGATTGAGGTTTGAAAGTTTTCGCTCAGGTATTGTTGGAATCAATCTCTTTTGATAGGATCCTTCAAAACTTTGGCGTTGATCTTTCGTGGACATCTCTTCTGTTGCATCTGTCGTTTAAGAGCCAGATTGATGGACATGATTGAATGAATAAGTTGGAGATCGGTCCAACAGTCATCAGCTCCTGTCATTGCTCTGGTGATGCAAACATCTTTGCGATTCCAGACACGGACGATAACATAATCGATCAGGTGCCAGTGTTTGGACCGTGGGTGTTGCCATGACATTTTGAATTTGTTCTTCTGGCGGAACAGAGCATTGGTGATGATAAGCCCATGTTCTGCACATTTGGTACAGAGAAGAATGCTGTTGGAGTTGACATTTCCAATTCCTTCCCTGCCAATGGTTCCATTCGAGAGATCGGAATCTCTTCAATCTCTGGCATTGAAGTCTCTGAGAAGAATAACCCTGTCCTCCTTCAGAAACCCACAGAGAGCTTGGTGAAGTTTGACATAGAAATCTTCCTTGGTTTTGTCATCAGCGTCTAGCGTTGGGGCATATGCACTGATCATGGTGGTGTATTGGCTCCTTGCCAGTTTGACATGAAGAATCATGAGGTGCTCATTGTTTCTAAGAGGGAACTCATGAAGCTGGTTGACAAGTTCATTCTTGATGACAAATCCAGCTCCACGTGAATCCTGCGTTCTTCTTCTTCACTATAACATTCACTCTTGGGTTCCAAATTCCACCCCTCATCCTCGCCGCAGAACCTGGACAAGAGTAAGAAAGGGTCGATCAAAACAGGGTGAACTATGGTGGGACACTTTATGTCCTGGCCGTTTTGGTTACCATGAAGGTCTGTTAGAAACCCTAGAAATACTTAGCAGACAGGGCTCTGGCAAACAAGTCCTCAATGGTAGAACAGGCGGAGAAAGATGTGCCATCTGAAATATCTCAATGGCTGTTCTGGTGGACCAAGGCTGCAGCAGAACGAAACCCCCAATCATCTTGCCATTTTTCCTTGCCACTGGATCAAGGTGTCGTTCTGTCAAGATACGTGTGGAAGCTGGTGTGCAACAGTTTCTCTATGTTAAAAGATATCACGCACAGGCTTCTTCCTTTCCAAGAACATCCTCCAAGCCCTTCGGCGACCAACAAATGGCAACGGGAACAGGATTGTGTATTGTCTGGATGCTTCTAGTCATGATCTGGCACGGCGGCGGCAATTACAAGATGGTCATCTAGCACTTGGATGAGGCAGGGGTGCCTCCCTTTACTGGGGAGGGGGCTAGAAAAGATGCCCTAAACATTGTCTGCCTCACCTCTCCCGACTGGATAGCTGTGTCCAGCTCCAAGACACAAGGAGTAAAGTTTGCGACCTGGAACATCAGGATCTTAATGCACACACCCATGAGTAAATGTCCAGAGTGTCACACTGCATTTGTTGTCTGAGAACTCCGCCGATACGACATTGACATCGTCGCTCAGAGTGAGACCTGGTGAGCTGGAGAGGGGCAGTTCAAGGAACACTGAGGCGGCTATACTTTCTTCTGGAGGTTGAATGTTACAGTGAGGGAGAAAGGATGAAATCAATTCAGGTTCACTTGCACAGCTCTCATTGTAGGAGCACTGTCCACACATGGACAGATTGTTCAGGGGAGTCATTACCCACCTAAAGAGCGGTAATCCTTGTCGTCAATCAACCACCCTGATTCTACATGGTGGCTAGAAGTTAGCGGGAATGATTGGTGCAGGATGAAGGCATTGGATTGCTGTCAGGATAGCAAAAATTCACCAACATGATTGCACACCAACTGCACGTCCAGGGAATAGAACCCTCTGTGGTTCCGATACCTCTCCTTACTAATATGTGGAACCCACAGAGCCACATGGGTACAGTTGATGGCTTCCTGCACCAATGGGAATCCCATTATTCTGGCAAAGCCAGGTTCCTGCTCCTCTCTGCTTAGAAAGAAGACAATGAAGTCCGCTCTCTTTATGTACAGGACTTTGGGGACTTCCCTGATAGAGCAATGCATGGTGAACTGTGAAATGTTGGCAATTTCACCAGTTCCAGCCTGGAAGGATTCCCTGGCATAGAAATTAAGGGCCACAGTGACCTTGACAGCCAATGGTAGCACCGACCTGCTCTGGTCTGGAGCTGTAAGTCTGGTTCGAGGAAGTGGCATAGTTCTGTGACTACCTCCTTGGTGAAGAATAGCTACTGCAGACACTGCTCCTGACTCCATGTTGAAGTAGGAGAAGTGCTCTCTGGACACCCTAGGTAGGTATGACCTTTTGTTGAGAGCCCTCTACCTCCTCCCTCTGCAAACAACTTCTCCTCTATAAGAGGTTCCGAAACCGTACCCACTTACTACAGTTCTTGGACTTTAGGAATTACAAGAACAAAATTGCACACAACACAGAGTTTGGCTTAAGCATGAATTGTTGTTTTATTGACTCCATTAATATCCCTAATACAAACACCTCTATGGTTAGTTGAAACAGAAATAAAACAAAACTGTCCTCAGTACAAAACCTCCAGCAGTAACTTAAAATTGACACCCTCCAGTTCCCAGCTGAACCCTTCAGTGATTTAACCACTGTTCCCAGTTACCCAAAACAAAGTCACTACGACTTGGCTCAAACTTACAAATTTCAGGCAAAAACACCACTTTTGTCCCAAAACCCTCAGACCAAAATCACTACGATTTGGCTGAACCACAAATATGGGCAAAAGACCACGCTTTGTCCCAAACCCTCAGACCAAGATCACTACGATTTGGCTGAACCACAAATATGGGCAAAAGACCACGCTTTGTCCCAAACCCTCAGACCAAGATCACTACGATTTGGTTGAAAACACTTACAATCACCCACCTGGCCGGTCAGTCCTGGTGTTGATTGTAGATCCTGAGTCAAGATGACAAATCTTGACCCTTTTTCCGACTGCAACCCCCACAGTACAAACCCCTTCAAGATTTGACTGAAAAACCTACAATCACCCACATGGTTGGTCATTACCAATGTTGATTGTGGGCCTGGACCTGAGATGATCAGTCCCCATCCTTCTTCACATAATTGCAGCACAGTCACTCTGATGTGGCTACTTTTCTAATAAAATGACTCAGGACTTCTAAACATATGTTCTGTTGTTCACGCTGTGCTGTGTCAAGCAGGTAAACATCCTTAGTTTCACAACTAGCCTAGACAAATCTGATCACCTCATACTGGGAGAAATAACGTGGAAGAAATAACTCAAACAAATTTTCAGAGCAAACTGATCAGTCCTTCTGTGGCAGAAATAACCTAGACAAAATCTTCAAACTCTCATGTTGTTTAAAACAAAACCTCCTGCTGTTTAAGGCAATACAATAACCACCTGGCTCTGAAGTTGCTGGAAGGTGGGAACGTTTCATCTCTCTCCTCGAGAGAGATGAATCACAGTTACAATGGCCAGATTCCAGTCCCATTGCCTATGATATAAAAACAAGAAATGCTGGAACCACTCAGCAGGTCTGGCAGCATCTGTGGAAAGAGAAGCAGAGTTAATGTTTCGGGTCAGTGACTCTTCTTTGGAACTGATCCGTTTAAATGTCGCTAGTTTGGGGGGAGGGTCCCTCATGCAGCTGAACGCATGTTCAACTGTGCATGTTTGAGAAACGGCATTAACAGGACCTGCAAGGTCCAAATGGCAGGTCAGATGCCAAATCAGCATCAGACGCTATCTGACATCACAATCTACCCTTTCTGCATGCTTCCGGTGGACACACGGGACACACCTGCGCTATCATCCTTTTTAACATGGCAATTGGTGCAGGCCATGCCGGAAATTATCAGGAGTGGACCCTTACCATTTTTTCTTCTCTGGCTTCCCATGGTGCAGAAACCAGCAGCTTTATGGGGCCAAATTTTACTGCCCATGTCTCTGATCAACCTTCTACCACTTTAGGCATACCATGTTACAGGACTAATAGTTATTCCTTAATTAAAGTCCCATGCCCTGGAGATCCATGTGAAATGCTAATTAAACTCTTTAACCTTTTCCAAAAGATAGTGATTAAAGGCACCTTTAATTTTCAGGTTAAAACTAATAGTTAGGCTTATTTACAAGTAAAATAATGCCATGGAATCAAAAATGCAAGTTACTGATGGTATCTTTCTTCTTTCTTTGGCCTCCTTGTCTTGAGAGACAATGGGTAAGCGCCTGGAGGTGGTCAGTGGTTTGTGAAACAGAGCCTGGAGTGGCTATTAAGGCTAATTCTACAGTGACAGACTCTTCCACAGGCACTGCAGATAAAATTGGGTGTCGGGGCTGTTACACAGTTGGCTCTCTCCTTGCGCTTCTGTCTTTTTTCCTGCCAACAGCTAAGTCTCTTTGACTCGCCACTCTAGCCCCACCTTTATGGCTGTCCGCCAGCTCTGGCGATCACTGGCAACTGACTCCCACGACTTGTGGTCAATGTCACAGGACTTCATGTCGCGTTTGCAGACGTCTTCAAAGTGGAGACATAGATGGCCGGTGGGTCTGATACCAGTGACGAGCTCGCTGTACAATGTGGCCTTGGGGATCCTGCCATCTTCCATGCGGCTCACATGGTCAAGCCATCTCAAGCGCCGTTGGCTCAGTAGGATGTATATGCTGGGGATGTTTATTTATTTTTTATTTTATTTAGAGACACAGCACTGAAACAGGCCCTTCGGCCCACCGAGTCTGTGCCGACCTTCAACCACCCATTTATACTAATCCTACATTAAT
Organism: Heterodontus francisci; assembly: GCF_036365525.1. Taxonomy (NCBI): domain Eukaryota; kingdom Metazoa; phylum Chordata; class Chondrichthyes; order Heterodontiformes; family Heterodontidae; genus Heterodontus; species Heterodontus francisci. The sequence continues at coordinate 33,702,927 of NC_090390.1, read as the reverse complement.
CCCATATTCCTACCACATCCCCTCAATTCCCCTACCACCCACTTACACTAGGGGCAATTTACAATGGCCAATTTACCTATCAACCTGTAAGTCTTTGGCTTGTGGGAGGAAACCGGAGCACCCCAGCGGAAACCCACACGGTCACAGGGAGAACTTGCAAACTCCGCACAGGCAGTACCCAGAATCAAACCTGGGTCGCTGGAGCTGTGAGACTGCGGTGCTAACCACTGCTCCACTGTACCGCCTTGAGGACTTCTGCGTTGGAGATACGGTCCTGCCACCTGATGCCAAGGATTCTCCGGAGGCAGTGAAGATGGAATGAATTGAGACGTCGCTCTTGGCTGATGTACGTTGTCCAAGCCTCACTGCCATAGAGCAAGGTACTGAGGACACAGGCTTAATACACTCGGACTTTTGTGTTCCATGTCAGTGCGCCATTTTCCTACACTGTCTTGACCAGTCTGGACATAGCAGTGGATGCCTTTCCCATGCGCTTGTTGATTTCTGCATCGAGAGACAGGTTACAGGTGATAGTTGAGCCTAGGTAGGTGAACTCCTGAACCACTTTCAGAGCGTGGTCGCCGATATTGATGGATGGAGCATTTCTGACGTCCTGTCCCATGATGTTCGTTTTCTTGAGGCTGATGGTTAGGCCAAATTCGTTGCAGGCAGCCACAATCCTGTCGATGAGTCTCTGCAGACACTCTTTTGTGTGGGATGTTAATGCAGCATCGTCAGCAAAGAGGAGATCCCTGATGAGGACTTTCCGTACTTTGGTCTTCGCTCTAAGACAGGCAAGGTTGAACAACCTGCCATCTGATCTTGTGTGGAGGAAAATTCCTTCTTCCGAAGACTTAAACGCATGTGAGAGCAGCAGGGAGAAGAAGATCCCAAACAGTGTAGGTGCGAGAACACAGCCCTGTTTCATGCCACTCAGGATAGGAAAGGGGTCTGATGAGGCACCGCTATGCTGAATTGTGCCTTTCATATTGTCATGGAATGAGGTGCTGATACGGAGTAACCTTGGCAGACATCCAATCTTTGCGAGTAGTCAGACCACGTCTGCTGACGAGGTCAAAGGCTTTGGTGAGATCTATGAAAGCAACATAGAGGGGCATCTGTTGTTCGCGGCATTTCTCCTGTAGCTGGCAAAGGGAGAACAGCATGTCAATGGTGGATCTCTCTGCTCGAAAGCCACACTGTGCCTCAGGGTAGACACGCTCAGCCAGCTTCTGGAGTCTGTTTAAAATGACTCGAGTGAAGACTTTCCCCACTATGCTGAGAAGGGAGATTCCATGGTAGTTGTTGCAGTCACTGCGGTCACCCTTGTTCTTATAGAGGGTGATGACATTGGCATCATGCATGTCCTGTGGTACTGCTCCCTCATCCCAGCACAGGCAAAGCAGTTCATGTAGTGCTGAGAGTATAGCAGGCTTGGCACTCTTGATTATTTCAGGGGTAATGCCGTCCTTCCCAGGGGCTTTTCCACTGGCTAGAGAATCAATGGCATCACTGACTTCCGATTCTGTTGGCTGTTCATCCAGCTCATCCATGACTGGCAGAGACTGGGCTGCATTGAGGGCGGTCTCAATGACAACATTTTCCCTGGAGTACAGTTCTAGGAAGTGCTCAACCCAATGGTCCATTTGTTTGCGTTGGTTAGTGATCGTGTCCCCGATTTAGATTTGAGGGGGGCGATTTTCTTGATGGTTGGCCCAAAAGCTCTCTTAATGCCATCATACATTCCTCTGATGTTTCCGGTGTCAGAGGCCAGCTGAATACGACTGCATAGGTGTTGCCAGTAGTCATTTGCACAGCGCCTGGCTGTTCTTTGTGCAGTACTTCTGGCTACTTTAAGTTCTACGGATGTTAACTCGCTGGGGGCTTTCTTGTAGTTCAACAGTGCAATGCGCTTAGCGGCTATGACAGGTGCCAGCTCTTCAAAGTGAGATTGAAACCAGTCTTCATTCTGCTTCTCACGTTTGCCATAGGTGGTCATTGCTGAGTCATAGATGGCATCTCTGATATGGGCCCACATGGTCTCTGCATCCCCTGTAGGAGTGTTTTGAAGAGCTTTTTCAAGTGAATTTAGAAACTAATGTAACAGCTGTGGATAAGAAATTCTGTCAGTGTTGATGCGCGGGCGGCCCTTCTGCTTGGAGTGATGCAGCTTCTTTGGTTTGAGTCTAACTTTGCTGCACACCAGGGAGTGGTCGGTGTCGCAGTCCGCACTGTGGAAGCTACATGTGATTTGAACGCTGTTTAAAGAGGCTCGCCTTGTGACGATGAGGTACAGCTGGTGCCAACGACGTGATCTTGGGTGCCTCCAAGAAACCTGGTGACAGGGTTTAGTATGAAGGAACGAGTTGGTGATGCAGAGGTTGTGATAGGTACGCAACTCCAGCAGTCTCTGTCCATTCTCATTCGCCCTTCCAATGCCATAGCGCCCAAGGCAGGAGGGCCATGAGTCATGGTCAGCCCCAACCCTGGCATTTAAGTCCCCGAGCAGGAACAAATGTTCAGTATTGGGAATGCTACTAATGATATTATGGAGTTCCTCGTAGAACTGGTCTTTAACTTCAGGTAGGGAGCAGAGTGTTGAAGCATAGATGCTGAGTAGGTGTACTGGACCAGAGGCGGTGAGCAGCCGGATGGACAGTATGCGTTCTGAGCCATTTGAAGGTGGCTCAATCATGCTGAGCAAAGAGTTTCTGATGGCGAAGCCCACTCCATGCTGTCTTGGTTCTTCAGGATCCCTACCCTGCCAGTAGAAGGTGTAGTCTTGCTCTCTTAGAGATCCGCTCGCAGGGAGGCGTGTCTCCTGAAGTGCTGCAATGTCTACATTGAATCTACTGAGCTCATTGTTAATGATGGCGGTCTTCCGAGAATCGTTGATTTGTGTAAGGTCTTCCGACAGGCCACCTGGAAGGCGCTGGCCAGGGACGGGAAAGGTGGCCCGAGTGCCCATGAGGCGGTCGTCGAGGCTCAGGGCCTCAATCCGGCCTCGGTCGCCCTTCCATCATCACAGCTGGGAGCCAGGAAAGAAGCTCCACCGTGAGCTGGATGGCGACCATGAGTGCAGCATCAGCCTGGAGGATGCTGATATCGAGGAGGCCGTGCAGAATGTGGGCTGGCCTGCTCACCAGGGTCGCGACCCTGCCGGTCGCCTCCCCCCTTCCCCCCCTACACCACATTCCCTCCAGCACCCCCTTCCCCCCACCTCCTCCCCCCCTCGCACCCCCTTCCCAGATCACCCCCCCGCTCCCCCTTCCTCCTGCACCACCTTCCCCCACCCCCTTCCTCCTGCACCCCCTTCCCCCACCCCCTCCCCCTTGCACCCCCCAGCTCACCCCCCCACCCCTTCCCCCCACCCCCTCGCACCCCCTTTCCCTGCACACCCTCCCCCTCGCACCCCCTTCCCCTGCACCCCCTTCCCTCCCCCAGTACCCCCCATTCCCAGCTCCCCCTCGCACCCCCAATCCCTCCCCCAGCATCCCCTGCACCCCCTTCCCCCCACACCCCGTTCCCCCTTCCCTCTCCCTCCATGAAATTACAGAGCTTACTTGTTAGGGCCCTGCTCAGGGATAGGAGCTAACAACCCCACTGCCTTGTGGGCGTCTCGGGAGAGACCACGGCTAAGGGAGTAAACCCTAACAGAAAATCTGGAGCGGAACCCCGAAGGTGGTCATGTGTCACCTTTGGCATATTTCCGGCAGCTCCTGCTGCCATACCGGTGCCAAACGCATGCTCTGCACTCCTTTGGACCCCACTAGGAAGGCCGAGAGGGGGGTTTTGACGCTTGGGCAACTCACAACCTCCATACATCCGCCCAGGCATGCTCCATGGAGAGGTCACTCCATAGTCGCCTCACAGCGACCAAAACAACATGGAAGGCAGCAGTTACGGGTTATAAGTCCAGCTCAATTGTCGTAGAGATTGGGTGCCACGGGTTGCCTTTGTCGATGGGAGAGGTCATCGCATCTCACTGGACAGCTACCGCCAGGCTCAAACCAGGCAGCCCCCAGTCAGAAAGGTTCTGTCCCTCCACAGTCCACCTGCTTCAATGGGTGCTTGGAGCTCAGGGTTATTGCCCGACAAGTAGACTGTAACACTGCACCAAACAGCACGACAAAAAAAAGGACTGATGGTATCAGTTCTTAGTGATAGTTAGTATTGAATCAGTCCCAAATCGTTAAAATATCTTCTTTAGAATTTATGCAAACTAATACTCCATGAGACGTTTGGAGGAAATGGTCTTTCATAGACTTAATCAATGCAAAATCTGCATGTGTGCAATTGCCATTCATTAGTCAGCCCATGAAAGTCCTAGTATCAGTTCTAGAAACTGGACTAAATTATGAAAACATTATTGAGGAAAATTGGCAATGTAAATTTCAGACAAAAAGGTTTCTCAATAAAGAGCTGTCAATCAATCAATTTCAAAGATATCATGGCACATCATGTGCTTCGAATCATTTGATGACTAACCTTCTATGCCTCATTTAAACTTCACATAGCTATTCAGTCTTTGATCGAGTCTAGTCAGATCACTATCATCAGGCACAGCTTCCACATTTTGCTCATCTGCAGATCACAGATAGTTGGGGTCTGGTCTCCATCTTGTAAGCAAGAATGGAAAGACAGCTTCCATCTTATCTGGAGTTATTTCCAAATCGTTTCACTTTGTGTTTAAAGTTATAAATAAAGATGTATGATACAGGAGGAGGGGGAGGTGGGGTTGGATCCAATACCGCCAGTATTCCGCCCCTGCTGAAGTTGAAGGTTACCCTGAGTAATTTTGCCAATTTGACGTAGAACAAAACTCTGCTTTTGTCACAACTACGACTTCAGGACATCCAGAAACTCTGTGTCAGTTAGCATGAATGGTGGGGACAGCAATTTTCTAGTATTTAGGCAAAACCTTATTAATTAATAGATCACATGGAAAAATCTTGCATCATAATTACACCCACATACAGCAATTATACTGTCACATACAGCAACAGGAATTACTTAATAAATAAAAGAAGCTTAACTCAGGGTTATAATTAACTAGAATTTTCCAAGATTTAGCTATTTACCTCACACGTACACATAGTACTTACATAGCAATTTAGACAGCTTTTTGCATTTTTTTATCATCATACCAGGATATTATACTGCTGACATAAGTAACTAAATGGCTCTTTACTAAAACAGCTATAAGTCCATCACTACATGAAACACATTACGATGCACAATTAATTTGTTTTCTAAATGAGTCACCACGTCAAGCTATTCTAGGATGCGTTGTTTTTCCATTGCCTTTAAGCAACCCACACTGTTTCTAATAGAGATGCACCTTACTGACATCATGTGCAATAGACATTAATGAGTTGTGTGTCCATGCATGGAATAATGTAGAGTCTCAATCCAATCGTGTTGAACTTTGCTGTCTTCTATTTCCTTGTGTTGGCCAAGTGGCAGTGTGCACTATTGTATAAGTAGAATAACTGTAGAAGTTGTTTTCACTATTATCTATATTACAGCACTGTCCAACTTTCCACATGCACAAGACACACTGAAGGCAGTCTTCGACTTTAGCCTGAAACAGCCATGCTACTCACCCAAAGATGGCACTGGGGGTCCTGGTTCAGGCTGTATTGTAACTACTGCTGCAAATATACAATGACTGACAGAAGAAGACCCTCTGGTCCATCCAGCCTGTCCCCACAATTGCGATAACTTGTGTAACACAATATATACACTCCCCAAAATACCTGAAAACATGTGATCTCCTGCGAGAAGCAAGAAGACAGCTTAAAACCCAAGCCAATTTGGGGGGTTGGAGTGGGGGGCAATGGGACCCATCTAAGCAATTGAAACTGGTCCAGAAGATCACTCTAGCGCTGAATTTCCTGAATGGAATTCCCCTAATGGAAACCTGGCTGAGGGGTGATGGCACCTTTCCCTTATATGAAGCCTCCCTATCTGGCTATCCCTTCCATTACTTGCCTGTCAAGGCCATTGTGATGGTAGTGTGGCTCTTGTTATGAACGCTGGATTTTGTAGAAGGTTATGTTTTAAAAACTGTGATCTTTAATGCTGTATAAAATGGATATTCGAAGGAAACATGTGACCTCATACAAAATCTGCCCAGAGATAAACCTGGGGTCTTGGTTATGAGAACAAGGAACCCAGATCAGACTCTCTGATTGTAAACGGGGTGCCAGGGTCTCTAAAATGCAAATTTGAGTAGCAATTTTTAACACCAGGAAACAAAGGAAGGCTCAGGTGGTTTTGCTATGGTCAGACTTATGGTTTCTGAGAATTGTCCAAGGCAAATGTCTATGACTTTTGTTCCAGATAAATTCAAGTTGCTTTCGTAGGTCTGGGGCTGAAAGGAAGAGCAGCAGTCAGAGACAGAGAAAGAGACAGACCAGTGGGCTGTTTCTGGGGAAACAGCTGCTCTCAGATCACCGATTCAGCAAAAGGCTGCTAAGATTTGAACCTGGTTTGAAGGCTCGAGGTTTGTGGAAGATTAAGGATCAATGGGGTAACCAGAGATTGTTTTCTTAATGGAAGTCCAGTCGAATGTGCTCAGAGGAAGTGAGTAAAGAGGACCATGGCTTTGAGAAGGACTCTGGGAGATCCAACCCATTGCAGCTGGGAGGAGTTTGAGACTTTTAACTGCAAGGATACATTTTCAATGAGAATGCTGTATAACAGATAAATGTGATGTGGGGTTTTCAAGTGTGTTAAATTAATGGGGAATACCTTTCTCTGTAATTAAGTGTATTAGCTAGCTACTAAGTATAGTTTACATTACTGCGCTGTAATGTTCTAATGTTCTAATTCTAATTCTAATGTTGATTTTTAGTAAAGTTGTAATAGTAAAAGTCTTAAAACATGAAATCTTGTTGTGTAATTCTTTAATCAGTCTGGAAACTCCATATCTTTTGTTTTTAAAGTTAGGGGTCTTCACTGAGGTCATAATATTCTTACCATCGAATCACACTTTGGCTTGACCCCCTCCTCTGGCATCTTCTCCCCCTTTGAGCATCTCACCTTGTTCTACCCATCTCACCTCTCTTTCAAATGCATCATTCTCTACCTCCTCCCAAGTATGAAAAAATGTTCTCTCCATGCTATCTCCATTGCTTTCTACCTGCAGCACCGAACGACTTTTCATCCTCAGTGATTTCAACCTTCATCTCAACTCATCATATTCTCTCTCCTTAGAGTTCACTGACCTCTTATCCTCCCTAAATCTCTCCCTCCATGTAACCCCCCCTTCCCCTACGCATATTCACGGCCACCCCCTTGACCTTGCCATCTCACGTGGTCTCACTGCTTCCATTGTATAAATCACTGTTAGGGCCACCTCTGATCACTTCCTTGTATCACTCTTCACCCACATCCCCCTTCCAAGCCTCAACTCTACCTCCTTTTGTGTCCACCCCAGGACAAAACCCAATTCACTTACAGCTGCACCTTCAAAGTTGCCTAGCCTTTGGCCCTTGGCTTGCCACATTTCTGCAGCTACTGATTTGCTCAACCTTGCCCTCACCTCCACCTTCAATGCCCTAGTCCCAAATAAAACCATTACTCTCTCTCACCTTGGCCGTTCCTCTAGTACAGTCCTCATCTCTGCTCCTGTGAGTTCAAGGGATGCAGATTGAAAAGGACATGGCAGACAACTAGTTTGGCCATTCACCACCAGACCTGGCTGGACCACATAAAGCACTATCGTGTCCTGCTGTTGTCTACTAAAACTGCTCCCTATTCCAGGATCGTCCTGAAATGGAAAGATAACCCCTGCTTTCTTTTCTCTACTGCAAACCATCTTTTCAGACCCCTCTCTCCTGTGTTCTCCACTGTTACCTCCAACAATAAGTGTGAGGAGCTCATGGTCTTCTTTGTCACTAAGATTGGGATCACTTCATCATTTCCACTACCCCATCCTAGTCCTGAACTTGCATATTTCTCTAATTTCTCTCCTATCTCCCCTCATGCTCTCTCCAAACTCATCTTGTCCATAAGACCCATCTCCTGCTCCTTTGACCGTATTCCCACTAAACTATTAACCACCCAATTTCCCCTCCTAGTCCCCACATTAGCTGATGTTGTTAACAGTTCATTCTCCTCAGGTACTGTCCCTCTCTCCTTTAAATCTGCCATCAACACCCCTCAATAAAACCAACCCTTGATCCTCGGTCCTTTCAAACTTAGGCACCATCTTCAACCTCCCTTTCCTCTCCAAAAACATTGAACGTGTTGGCGCCTCCCAAATCCATGCCCTTCTTTCCCAAAGCTCCAAGTTTGAATCTCTCCCATCAGGTTTCCACTTTTGTCACTGTTGTGAAATGGCTCTGACCAAAGTAACAAATGACATCCGATGTGACTGTGACAAAGGTAAATGATACCTCCTCATCCTTCTCAACCTGTCTGCAGCCTTTGACACAGTTGACCACACCATTCTCCTCCAACACCTCTCCACTATTGTCCAGCTGGTTGGAAGTGCACTCACCTGGTTCCATTCTTATCAATCTAATCGTACACAGACTATCACTTGCAATGGCTTCTCTTCCCACTCCAACACCATTAGCCCGTTACCTCTGGTGTTCCTATCTGGACCCCCTAATATTTCTCATTTGCATGCTGCCTCTCAGCAACATCATCCAAAAGTTTTCGCATGCACACTGCCGGCATCCAGCTCTTCCTCACCACCACCTTTCTCGACTCCTTCACTATTGCTAAATTATCAGACTGCTTATCCGGCATCCAGTACTGGATGGGCAGAAGTTTCCTCCAATTAAATATTGGGAAGACTGACACCATTGTCTTCGGTCCCTGCTCCAAACTTCATTCGTTAGCTCCCGACTCCATCCCACTCTCCGGCAACAGTCTGAGACTAAACCAGACTGCTCGCAACCTTGGTGTCATAAATTACCTCGATATGAGCTTCCAACCACATATTTAGGCCATCGCTAAGACCATCTATTTCAACCTCAGTAATATCGCCCAACTTCTTCCCTGCCTCAGCTCATCTGCTGCTGAAACCCTCTTTCATGCCTTTTTACCTCTAGACTTGACTATTCCAACACAGTCTTGGCTGGTCTCCCAAATTCTACCCTCTGCAAACCTGAAGTCATCCAAAACCCTGCTGCCTATGTCCTAACTCAAATCAAGTCTCATTCACTTATCATCCCCTTGCTCGCTGACCTATGCTGGCTCCTGGTCAAGCAATGTCTTGATTTTAGAATTCTCATCCTTATTTTCATATCCCTCTATGGCCTTTCCCCTTCCTATCTCTGTAATCTTCTCCGGCAGTACAACCCTCCAAGATAACTGCACTCATCCAATTCTGACCTCTTGAGAATCCCTGCTTTTAATTTCTCCATCATTGGTGGCCGTGCCTTCAGCTGCCCAGGACCTAAGCTCTGGAATTCCCACCTTACACCTCTCCACCTTCCCTTAAGTTGCACCTTAAAATCTACCTCTGATCAAGTTTTTGGTCATCTGACCTAATATCTCCTTATGTGGCTCAGTGTTTAATTTTGCTTTATAGTGTTCCTGTGCAATGCCTTGGGATGTTTTATTACATTTAAGGTGCTATAGAAATATAAGTTGTTATCGTTGCGGAAGCATTTACCTTTTGTAAGAGGCAATGTCCACCCGACCAGAAACAAGTCCAGCTCTCGCTTGAAGAAATTTGGCAAATCAACATCCACTGCATTAGGCAGCAGCCTGTTCCAGAGGTCCACTATTCTCTGGGAAAAGAACTGCCTCCTGATATCTAACGTAGATCTGGCCATACACAACTTAAAGTTGTGATCCCTAATCCTCCCTAACCTATGTCTATTCCTTTCCTCAGCTTATAAACCTCAGTCAAATCATGTCTAAGTCTACACTTCTCTAAAGTTCAGTCTCAACTCTTTCAGCCTATCCGAGGAAGATGCTTTGTAATAGGAGTCACCCTCCTCTGCACCATTTTCCAAAGCCTCAATATCACCCAACACATGAGAAAGCAAAACTGGACATTGTATTTCAAGTGAGGCCTGACCAAGGTCTTGCTCAAGGACAAAATCGCAAGCCTTGTCCTAATCAATTGTCAATTGTCCTATGAATGCACCTAACACCCTATTCACTCTAGCTGTCACTTCACAGCATTGCTCATGAACCTTTAGAGATTTATGCATTAGAATGCCCAGCTCTCTTTCTTCCTCATCTTCCTTAATGTTTCTCCCTGATGACTATATGAATGTTGAGAATTTGTCTCGATATATGCATAGCAGTGCACTTATCCATATTAAACATCATTTACCAGTCATAGAAACAAAGAAACATAGATATAGCACAGAAGGAGACTATTTGGCCCATCATGTCTGTGTTATCCAAAGAAAAGCAATTCAGCCTAATCCTACTTTCCAGCTTCTGCTCTATTGCCATGTAGTTTACCGCACTTCAAATGCATAGCCAAGTACTTTTTAGATGCGATGAGAGTTTCTGCCTCTACCACCCTTTCAGGCAGTGAGTTCCAGACCTCATCACTCTCTGGGTGAAAAAGTTTCTCGTTGACTCCCCTCTAATACTTCTTTAAATCTACCTCACTGCTAAGGAAAATAGTTCGTTCCTATCCTCTATCTAAGACCCGCAAAATTTTGTACACCTCAATTAAATCTCCCCTCAGCCTCCTCTGTTCCAAAGAAAACAACTCTGGCCTATCAAATTGTTGCTCATTGCTAAAATTCTCCATTCCTGGCAACACCCTCATAAATTTCTTTTGTACCCTTTCTGGAGCAATCACATCCTTCCTGTAATGCGGTGACCAGAACAATACACAGTACTCTAGCTGTGGCCCAACTAATGTTTTCTACAGTTCCAGCATAACCTCCCTTCTCTTATACTCTATGCCTTGGCCAATAAAAGAAAGTATCCCCTATGCCTTCATAACCTCTGCTAACTTCAGGGATCTGTGGAATTGTACTACGAGATCCCTCTGTTCCTCTAAACCTCTCAGTATCCTACCATTTATTATGTATTCACTTGCCTTATTTATCCTCCTGAAATGCATTGCCTCACATGTTTCTGGATTGAATTCCATTTGCCACTTTTCTGCCCACCTGACCAGTCAATTGATATCTTCCTGCAGTCTACAGCTTTCTTCCTCACTATCAACTACATTACCAATTTTTATATCATCTGCAAACTTCTTAATCATGACCCCTACATTTAAGTCTAAGTCATTGATATATATCAAGTATAACAGGGGACCCTGTGGAACCCACTGGAAACAGCCTTCCAGTCACAAAAAAATAGCCACCCATTCCCCTTTGCTTCCTGTTACTGAGTCAATTTTGAGTTCAACATGCCAGTTGCCCTTGGATCCTATGGGATCTTACTTTTCTGACCAGCTTGTCATGTCAGACCCTGTCAAAAGCCTTGCTAAAATCCTTGTAAACAATATCAAACATGCTACCCTCATCAACCCTTCTTGTTAACGCCTCAAAAAATTCAATTACATTAGTCAGACATGATCTTCCCTTTAAAAAAATCCATGCTGACTGTCCTTGATTTAATCTATGTCTTTATAAATGATGATTAATGCTGTCACTCAGATATTTTTCCAATACTTTGTTAGGCTGACTGGCTGGAAATTTCTATCTCTTTTTCCCTTTTTAAACAATGGTACAACATTGGCAATCCTCCAGCCTTCTGGCACCATGCTGTAGCCAGAGATGATTGCAAAATGATTGTCAAAGCGTCGCTATTTCCTCCCTTGCCTCCTTTAGCAGCTTAGGATACATTTCATCCTCGCCTGGCAATTCATCCACTTCCAAAGATGCTAAACCCCTTAATATTTCCACCCTATGTTTCCAATATTTCACACTCTTACCCCTTAACTACAATGTCTGCTTAGTTCCCCTGTTTTGTGAAGGCAGGTATAAACTATTTACGAACCATACCCACATTTTCTGCCTCCACACACAAGTTATCTTTTTGGTCTCTAATCAGCCCTACTCATTCCCTAGTTATCCTCTCGCTCTTTATGTATTTTGTCATGAAGACCCCCACCTGCCAAGAATGAGGCATATTAATTTTGTCATATGAACATTAATTTTAAACTGTTGCTGGAGTGAAGAAATGACTTGTTTTACAAGAGATCGCTAGACATTTGGCTGGAGGACATTTGCATACTAAGAGACAGTGCTTGGAGAGACAAAAGAATTGCTCACTGATTCAATTAACAGGGATTGGGCTGGGCAATAGTGATCCACATCTTGGCTGGGTAAGAGACAGCACTATAACCCCCACCGAGAGCTTTGGAATCCACAAACGCAGGAGTTTGTTTAAACAGTTAGTCACGTGACTAACCTGCTGGCCAACTTGGAGTGTTGAATTGTGTTCACAGGACAGTTTTTTGAACAGAGACTGCAGAGTGCAACTGAACCTGGAACAAGATAGCCTCTCTCCTGGCTGGCTCTCTCTCGCTTTCTCACAAGCCTTTGGACACACTGAAGACACGTAAACCTCAAGAGAGAAAAGACTCCTGCATCAAAATAAGTTAATGCGTGCACTGGCCCCCAATGAATGGCAAGACTGACCAGCAACCAAAGACTCAACATCAAACTCAAAGAACAGTAAATAGAAATCCATCTATTGCCTCAAACTTTTCACCTTTATCTTTTTCTACTTTTTCTGTCTCTATCTGCGTGTGTTTATCACGTATGCATACAAGTGTGGTCGCGTCGCGTATTCATAGCCGTTACCCGAATTAGAGTTTAAGATGAATAAACTGCCACCTTTCTTGTTTAAATCTAAGAAAACCTGACTGATTTCTTTGCCTTACAATTGGAAAATGGTGAAAAAGGATTCACTGAGGGGGAGCTAAAACACGGCGTTTCTAAAATTAAACCCTGTTCTGGTTAAACCAGGCAAAGGCTGAGAGGGAACCCCTGGACCGCTTTCTCACCTGGTCGTAACAATTTATAAAACATCTTTGGGTTTTCCTTGATTTTACTTGCCAATATTTTTTCATGCCATCTCTTTGCTTTCCTAACTTCCTTTTTAAATTTCATCCCTGCATTTTCTATACTCTTCTAGGCTTTCTGCAGTTTTCAGTTCTCAGTATCTGACATAAATTTCCCACTTAGTCCTCAGAGTCATAGAGTTATACAGCACAGAAACAGGCCCTTCAGCCCATTGTGTCTGTGCCAGCCATCCAGCACCCAACTTTTCTAATCCCATATTCCTGCACTTGGCCCTGCCTTATCCTACTCTGTATGCTCTTTGACATCCGACAGAGTGCGGTGGGTGTGGTGGAGGCCTAGATTTGGGAGTCTCATGCTTTTTCTTTCTGGGAACATATTTGTTTTGAAACCTCTTTAGCTGCTTCTTGAATACCTCCCACTGAAACTGATTTATCTTCAAGTAGCTGTTTTCAGTCCACTTGTGCCAAATCACATTACAGCTTAGTAAAATTAGCCTTTCCCCAATTTAACACATTTACTTTTGGTCTATCTTTTTCCTTTTCCACAACCATGCTAAATCGAACTGAATTATGATCACTACCACCAAAATGCTGTCCCTTCCACCTGCCCAGCTTTACTTATTAAAACTAAGTCCAGAACTGCCCTTCTCTGTTGGTTTTACTAAAATGTTCTCCTGAATGCATTTTAATAATTCTACGTCCTCTATACATTTTACGCTGATTTTATTCCAGTTAATATCCAGTTAGTAGGTGACGTGAGAGTGACTGCCCTTGACATCAAGGCAGCATTTGACTAGCAAAACCGGAGTCAATGGGAATCGCAGGAAAACTCTCTGCTGGTTGGAATCATAAAGCAAAGGAAGATGGTTGTGGTTGTTGGAGGTCAATCATTTCAGCTCCAGGACATCACTGCAGGAGTTCCTCAGGGTAGTGTCCTAGGCACAGACATTTTCAGCTGCTTCATCAATGACATTCCTTCAATCATAAGGTCAGAAGTCAGGATGTTCGCTGATGCTTGCACGATGTTCAGCACCATTCACGACTCCTCAGATACTGAAGCAGCCCATGTAGAGATGCAACAAGACCTGGACAACATCCAGGCTTGGACTGATAAGTGGCAAGTAACATTCGCGCCACACAAGTGCCAGGCAATGACCATCTCCAACAAGAGAGAATCTAACCATCTCCTTGTGATACTCAAGGGCATTATCAACATCCTGGGGGTCACCATTAATGAGAAACTGAACTGGAGTAGCCATATAAATACCATGGCTACAAGAGCAGGTCAGAGGCTAGGAATCCTGCGGTGAGTAACTCATCTCCTGACTCCCCAAAGCCTGTCCACCATCTACAAGGCACAAGTCAGGAGTGTGATGGAACACCTTCCACTTGTCTGGATGGGTGCAGCTCCAACAGTCAAGAAGCTCGACACCATCCAGGACAAAGCAGCCCACTTGATTGGCACCCCACCCACCACCTTCAACATTCATTCAGTCCACCACCGATGGCAACAATTGGTACCATCGACAAGGTGCACTACAGCAACGCATAAAGACTACTCAGGCAGCACCTTCCAAACCCCCGACCTCTACCACCTAGAAGGATAAGGGCAGCAAATGCATGGGAACACCACCACCTGCAAGTTCCCCTTCAAGTCACACACCATCCTGACTTGGAACTATATCGCCATTCCTTCACTGTCGCTGGGTCAAGATTCTGGAAATCCCTTCCTAATAGCACTGTGGGTGTACCTACCCCACATGGACTGCAACGGTTCAAGAAGGCAGCTCACCTCCGCCTTCTCATGCACAATTAGGGATGGGCAATAAATGCTGGCCTGGCCAGCGATGTCCACATCCCATGAAACGAATTTTAAAAAAAATTAAGGTAGTTGAAATCTCGTGCTATTACTGCCTTATGGGCTGTAAATTTCACAGCCCCATGGAGATGGCTGTGGATGTGGAGGTGGGGCACATGGAAATATAGAATGCAGCCTGTTGCTGGGGGCAGGGATCTTGGGTGCCCATGGAAATATAGAATGCAGTGTGTCGGATTGGCTACCAGCTGTGTTCCCACCTCCATGTGCTTTTCCCGGAGGCGGGCTTCCAGCAGCAATGGCTAGCCGCCTGACAGCAGTGGGTAGCCAGTTGAGGTATTTAAAAGGACAATTAGCCCCTATTTTTGCACCTCACTGAAATTTTTTGAAGGGTGTGTCTGGAGCCCGGCAACGCATCAGAGGCAGTTTCCCAGCGGGAGATCGGACGCCATCATATAATTTTGCACATTCCTGTATAAAGGAGCAGAAAAGTTATATGTGGCTCATCCACAGCCAAATGCATTCATCTGGAGATGCTTCCCCTGTAGACTGATGCCCCTGACAGTTCTGGCCCTTTGTTTCTGCATGTTACTTGGACAATTAAGTGAGCACCTCCATTTTGTGGCACCCTCTCACTCTCTGTCTCCCTGAGCAGTGCTCCCCTTTCCCAGTGGGGCTACCATCCTAATTATATGGCAAACACGGAGATAGCCTACTAATTGGCTACGTCCTGTAAAATTAAACTGGTGGGCGCACTAATGAAACACTTGGGTTTAGAACACAGAAATGACCCTGACCTCAGGTTCCCGACCCCCGCAGAAAAATTCAGCCCATTCTTTCTGCACTTCTCAGCAATCTGCCTACATATTTGCTCTTCTATCGCCTTTAACTGTTTGGGGGTCTATAGTATACTGCCGGCAGTATGATTTACTGTTACAACCCAGTGAGGAAGGCGTCTCGGGGTCCCTCTCAGCCTTCACCTTATCTTACCGTAACAGGGTTTAATGTTAAACACACTGTGTTTTTAGGTCCCCCTTGGTGAATCCTTGTTCACGCTTTCTAATTAGAAGGCAAAGAAACCAGCACAAACAGGTTTTCTTAGGTTTAAAGAAGAAAAGTTGACATTTATTAAACTTAAACTCTAATTTGGTTGACGTCTACGGATACACAACGCGCCCACGCTAGTATGCATATGCGATACACACATGCAAATAGAGACAGAAAAGAGCAGAAGAAAAATAAAGTGGAAAAATTTGAGGCAATATCTGAAGAGTTTTTGTTACGGTTCTTTGAGCTCACTGTAGAGTCCTTGATTGTGGGTAGATCTTGCTTTTCGTTGTGGCCCAGTATTCTTCTTAAACCTTGCTCACTGCAGCAGACTTTTTTTCTCTTGGGGTTCATGCGTCTTCAGTGGATTCAGAGGCTTGTGAGAAAGAGATGGGAGCAGGCAGACAGGAAAGATCTTCTCAGTCCAGGAGCGAACAGTCTTTCTGAGTTCAAACTCTCTGGGACTAGTTCAAAAGACCCTGGAGCAGCCAGTTAGTCATGTGATCAGCTGGTCTAACTGGTCCTGGATTGTTTCACTTTAGTTGTCTCTGGAATGCTCCTCTTACACATAATACCTGGTGATCAAGGTCCATTGTGGGTTGAATGTGACAGGGAATGTCCCTTGTCTTTCCAAGCACTGTCTGTTAATATGCAAATGTCTTTTTCCAGCCACAGTTGATCTGTTTAACAAGTCATTTTCTCGCACCAGCAACAGTTTAAAATCAATGTTCATGACAAAACTAATGTGCCTCATTATTGGCAGGTGGGGGCCTAGCATGATACTTACCCTTATTTGTTCTTCAGTTTAACCTATATGGCCTCATTTAATGATCCTTCTAGCACATCATGCCTCTTCACAGCTGTGATTGTTCCTTTATGCTTACTTCATGAGTCCAATTTCCCAAACCACTGTTGTACCTGAAGCAGGAGGGCATTGTCTACAGTCCTAACACTCAAACACATCTGCACATTTGACCGAGTTGGCATCAAGGAGCCCTAGTAAAACCGAGGTCAATGGGAATCAGGGAGAAAACCCTCCGTTGCCTGGAGTCATACCTAGCGCAAAGGAAGATGGTTGTGGTTGTTGGAGGTCATTCATCTGAGCTCCAGAACATCACTGCAGGAGTTCCTCAGGCTAGTGTCCTAGGCCCAACCATCTTCAGCTGCTTCATCAATGACCTTCCTTCAATCATAAGGTCAGAAGTGGGGATGTTCACGGATGATTGCAAAATGTTCAGCACCATTCGTGACTCCTCAGATACTGAAGCAGTCCATGTAGAAATGCAGCAAGACCTGGACAATATCCAGGCTTGGGCTGATAAGTGGCAAGTAACATTCGCGCCACACAAGTGCCAGGCAATGACCATCTCCAAGAGAGAATCTAACCATCTCCCCTTGACATTCAACAGCATTATCATCCTTGAATACCCCACTATCAACATCCTAGGGGCTACCATTGACCAGAAACTGAACTGGAGTAGCCATACAAATACCGTGGCTACAAGAGCAGGTCAGTGGCTAGGAATCCTGAGGCGAGTAACTCACCTCCTGACTCCCCAGAGCCTGTCCACCATCTACAAGGCACAAGTCAGTAGTGTGATGGAATACTCTCCACTTGCCTGGATGGGTGCAGCTCCAACAACACTCAAGAAGCTCGACACCATCCAGTACAAAGCAGCCCACTTGATTGGCACCCCATCTACAAACATTCACTCTCTCCACCACCGACGCACAGTGGCAGCAGTGTGTACCATCTACAAGATGCACTGCAGCAATGCACCAAGGCTCCTGAGACAGCACCTTCCAAACCCGTGACCTCTACCAACTAGAAGGACAAGGGCAGCAAATGCATGGGAACACCACCACCTGCAAGTTCCCCTCCAAGTCACACACCATCCTGACTTGGAACTGTATTGCTGTTCCTTCACTGTCGCTGGGTCAAAATCCTGGAACTCCCTTCCTAACAGCACTGTGGGTGTACCTACCCCAAATGGACTGCAGCGGTTCAAGAAGGGATGGGCAATAAATGCTGGCCTGGCCAGCATCGCCCACATCCCCTGAATGAATTTTTAAAAAACTTTGCCGATCGTGCCCCTCATGCCTATATCCAGATCATTAATAAAAGACTGGTTTCCAAACAGAACCAAATCTATCTATTACTACCTTTTGCCTATTTGCTGCCAACCAGTTTGCAATCTAGCTCAATATTTTAACCAGTAATACCAGAGGCTTCAATCTTATAGAGAAGCTTTTTGTGCAGTACCTTATCATAAGATTTATGGAAGTCTAAGTAGACAATGTATACTGGGCATCCCTCACCCACCAACGTCATAACTTGTTCAAAAAATATTTCTAAAACATGATCTGTCTATGAAGCCATGTTGGGTATCCCTGATATGTCCCTCTCTAGTCAACAAATCATATTCTGCAACCCTAATGATTCCCTCAAGCACCTTTGATATTACTAATGTCAAGCTAATGGGCCTATAGTTACCCGGGTTGTGGGACGGCAGCAAGTCAGCTGGTCCCAGACTGAGCCAGCTGGTCTGTCGATGTGCCTGCTCCTATGACAAAACAATTTTGACTGGCCTCCAGATGTCCCTTTAAGATGTCCATTTGTACCTAAAAATTGCAGTCAGGGTCCTATAATTGTCATAGGATCCTGATTTGCCTATTTAAGCAGCCTCTCATCAGGTCTTGTGCATAAATGGGATGGCTGATGTGCCTCCTCCCCTTCTGCCTGATTTTCAACTGTCAGCCACTCACATTTCAGGGCTATTGAAAACAGCTGATTTTATCTCTGCAAATTACATTTTTTGGTTTGTACGCATATTTCTCTGGTTTACTAGCCAGGAATACCTCACCCAGTAAGATCAAGTAGTAACTTTTTCTGACATATATTTTCTATCCTCTGTTGATGGCAGTACTTCTTACTGGGATATGGCTTCCAAGGGACAGCCACTGAAGATGTGGGGTGGAATGTGCTGCATGGCATTGTGGCTTTGAATCAAAACGTAAACCACTCAACTACTATCCTGACCATGTGCCCATTCCCTATGGTCAGGATGAGGAAACAATGTGAATATTTCTACAATACCTGTGTGTTACTGGTTTGACAGGGCTGCTTCTCAATGTCTGATCGTACTTTTCTTCCGCGACACTCACCTTCGATCACCCTGGAACCATTTTAGTAAATCTCTTCTGTATCCTCTCCAAAGCCTTCATGTCCTTCCTGAAGTATGGTGCCCAGAATTGGAGAGAATGCTCCAGCTGGGGCCAACCTCATGTTTTATATAGGTTTGATATAGTTTCCCAGCTTTTGTATTCTATTTATAAAGCCCAGGATCCCATGTGCTTTATTAACTGCCTTATTAACCTGTCTTGCCACCTTTACAAATTTGTGCAAAAACACTCCAGGTCTCTCTTTGCTTCCACCTCCTAAATTTAAATTTGTGCCCTGTAACCTGCAGCACCCCCCCCCCCCCCAAGTCCAAGTTATTAATGCATACCAAAAATAGCTGAGGTCCTAGTACTGAGCCCTGGGGAACACCAGTGTACACCTCCCTGCAGTCTGAAAAACAGCCATTCACCACAACTCTCTGTTTTCATCCCTTAGCTAATTTTGCATCCATGCTACTACTCCCTCTTTTATGCCATGGACTTCAACTTTGCTAACAAGCTTAACATGTGGTACTTTATCAAACGCCTTTTGAAAGTCTATATGCACAACATCAGCTGCATTGCCCTTATCCACGCTCTCTGTTACTGCACCAAAAAACTCAATCAAGTTAGTCAAACGATGATTTGCCCTCAACAAATCCATGCTGACTCTCTATGCTTGTAACAAGCTGTTAATTTTCTTCATGGTTTCTCAAAGCTTCCCCACCACTGACATTGAACTGACTGGCCTCTGTTATGAATGCTGGACTTTGTAGCATAATTATGTTTCAAGAAAACCTGTGATTTTTAATGTAGTTTAAGATGTAGTCAGAGATGTCAGGTGATCTCACATCAACTCTGCTTAAAGACAAGACAGAGATCTTGGTTACCAGGACAACAAAGAACCTAGATCAAAGACCCTTTTGAACACCAGAAGAACAATGGGTTTCACCCTCCCAGACTTTCAGATTATAAATAAGGAGTCAGTGATTCTGAGAATGTAAATGTGAGTGGCAGTTGCTAACACCTGGAAACAATGGAAAGCCTGGGTGGCTGTGCTGTAGCCAGACTTATGGACTTTGCATATTGCAAAAGACAATTAGATATTGACGTTTGATTCCAGGTAAATTCAACAGATTTTCAGAAGGCAGGTAGGCCATAAGGAAGACTGGAAGAAGACCAGCAGTGGCAGCCTCAGAGAGAGAAGAGAGAGGGAACACCTGCTCTCAGAAGCCTGATACAGCAAAAGGCTGCGACGACTTGAACCTGTTTTGAAAGTTGAGGTTTGCGGAGAAATAAAAGACCAAGAGGATCAACAGAGATCGCCTTGTTCATGGAAGTCCAGGTTGAAAGGGCTCGGAGAAGGAAGTGAAGGGGGCATTGACTTTGAGAAAGGTCTGGGAGATCCAACCCATTGCAACTGGGAGGAGTTTGGGACTTTTAACTGTAAAGATTTTGTCATCAAAGGACGTCTTAGTGTGGTGTGAGGTTTTCAAGTGTTTTAATAAGTGAAGAAAGTACCTTTCTCTGTAATTTGGGGTATCAGCTACTTACATAGTGCTATTTAATTAATGGGGATTTTGTTTAGTTGTTATAATAAAAGTCTTAAACTGTGAAATCAAGTCGTGTAATTCTTTAAATTGGTCTGAGGAGTTCATATCTCAGGTTTTAATGTTAACGGTCTCACTCAGGTCCTAACATCTGTGATTGCTAGGTTTATTCTTCTCCTCTTTTGAACAAGAGTGTAACTTTTGCATTGCTTCAGTCCTCTGGTACCACCCTTGTATCTAAGGAGGATTAGAAAATTGCAGACAACCCCACTGCAACTTCTACCCTTACTTCCCTGAGCAATCTAGGGTGCATCCTATCTGAACCAGGTGACTTACCTACTTTAAGTACTGCCAGCCTTTAGAGTCATACAGCACCAAAACAGGCTCTTCGGCCCAATAGGTCCGCGCCAACCATCAACCACCCATTTATACTAATCCTACATGAATCCTATTTCCCCACCTTCTGTCAATTCTCCTACCACATTAATCCTATTTCCCCACCTTCCCTCAATTCTCCTACCACCTATCTATACTAGGGGCAATTTTTTTTACAATGGCCAACTTACCTATCAACTCACAAGTCTTTGGCATGTGGGAGGAAACCAGAGCAGCCAGAGGAAACCCACGCGGTCACAGGGAGAACTTGCAAACTCCACACAGGCAGTACCCAGAACTGAACCCGGTCGCTGGAGCTGTGAGGTTGCGGTGCTAGCCACTGCGCCGCCCATCTTGTACCCCCCCCCCCTTCATCTATTTTAATCACATCCAGTATCCCAACAATGTCCCATCCCAGAATAGCTTTGGCAAAGTCCTTTTCCTTCTCAGCTGGTAGAGTTGGAGGCTGGTAAGCAGCACTTTGTGTTCATAGAGCTTTGTAACTCTTAATCCACAGCATTGTGACCTCTATCAGTTAAAAAAAAGACTTTGGGTGTCTGGTTCCTGTTTTAGAAACTTCAAAGCAGGGTGTTCAAAACCAGAGTAGCAGCTCCCAAAGTGGATGGTCTGTTATGTGAAGGCAGATCACTGTTGGCATCACTTCACAAATACTCTATTACAATGGCAACAACACCAATTTGCATTTATACAGCATCTTTAACGTAGTAAAACATTCCAAGGTGTTTCACAGCAGCCCAATCAAACAAAATTTGATTCTGAGCCATGTAAGGAGATATTAGAAACAAATACAAAAAAATGCTGGAAATATTCAACAGGTCTGGCAGCATCTGTGGAGAAAGAAGCAGAGTTAACGGGCTGAATTTTACGCCACCCCAGGGGGTCAGATGGTGGTGTGGGGACGGCATAAAATTGAGCGGGAGGCTCCGGGAGGCCTACCCTCCCCGCTTCCACCTCCGGTCAAGTTTACGGTGTTGGGCAGGGGGGTGGGAACCGGCCTGCCCGAGGCCAATCAAGGCCCTTAAGTGGCCACTTAAGGGCCCTCGCCCGCCTCCACAGATACTTTACCCATGGCAAGCGGGCATGCTGGGGACGTGAAAGGCCAGCAATAGCTGCTGGCCTTTCTGTGCCCTGGTGGGGGGGGGGCGGGTAGGGGGGGAGCATGGCAGTCAGGCACAGGGTGCCCAATTGAGGGCTGCCCCTGCCTCCCAACCCACCCCCAAGACGCTACCCTCCCCCCAAATGACCACTCCAGCCTCACCAGGGCAGGACCGATCCCCAGGTGAGGCAACCCCAACGTACCTTCCCTCCAGGCTCCCTGGCGTCGGTTGGGTTGCAGTCCCAGCAATGGCCACCGCTCCCGGTAGCGCCGCTGAGACTAAGAGCTGCTGGCCCGCTAATTGGCCGGCAGCTCACTAAGGCGGGACCTCCTCCTTCAAGTGGGTGGAAGTCCCTCCTCGGAACAATTAAAGCCTGGAGACCTGTAAAATGCAGGACGGATTCCTGGGCTAGGCGGAAGCGGGTTCGCCATCGACTTTCACTTCCGTGGCGAATTCCCGTCCGCCTAAGGTAAAATCCAGCCCAACATTTCAGGTCAGTGACCTTTCATCAGAACTGGCAAAGGTTAGAAATGCAATAGGTTTTAAGCAAATAAAGCAGGTGTGAGGCAAAAGATAACAAAAGGGAAGATGTTGATAGGACAGAGGTGCACAGAGAATAACTGACCAGAAGGTTATGGAGCAAAGGCAAAGGGTGTGTTAATGGTGTGCTGAAAGACAAAGTGCGAGTGCAGAGAGGGTGTTAAATGACAGAAATAATAAACAGCCCTGGTCAAAAGCACAAACATGAAAAAAACAGTGGGCAGGCACATGGTAAAAAAATGAATGATGAAACAAACTAAAATAAAAATAAAAATGGGGGGCCAGTCATGTTCTGAAATTATTGAATTCAGTGTTCAGTCCGGCAGGCTGTAGTGTGCCTAATCGGTAAATGAGGTGCTGTTCCTCGAGCTTGCATTGATGTTCACTGGAACACTGCAGCAAACCCAGGACAGGTATGTGGGCATGAGAGCAGGGGGGAGTGTTGAAATGGCAAGCGACAGGAAGCTCAGGGTCATGCTTTCGGACTGAGTGAAGGTGTTCTGCAAAGCGGTCACACAATTTGCATTTGGTCTCCCCAATGTAGATGAGAATACATTGTGAGCAGAGAATACAGTATAATAAATTGAAAGTACAAGTAAAATGCTGCTTCACCTTAAAGAAGTGTTTAGGCTTGGATAGTGAGGAGAGAGGAGGTAAAGGGGCAGGTCTTACATCTCCTGCGATTGCAAGGGAAAGTGCTGTGGGAAGGGGACAAAGTGTTGGGGATAATGGAGGAGTGGACCAGGGTGTCGCGGAGGGAA
This sequence comes from Heterodontus francisci, assembly GCF_036365525.1. NCBI lineage: Eukaryota > Metazoa > Chordata > Chondrichthyes > Heterodontiformes > Heterodontidae > Heterodontus > Heterodontus francisci. Next base: position 33,679,588 of record NC_090390.1, on the reverse strand, counting down.
TGATCCCTTTGGAATGCTGATAGGGGAGGGGAGGGGAAAATGCGTTTGGTAGTGGCATCACACGGGACGTGGCGGAAATGGTGTAGGATGATCCTTTGCACTTGGAGGCTGGTGGGGTCGAAAGTGAGGACAAGGGGAACCCTCTTGCGGTTCTGGAAGGGGAAGGGGTGAGAGCAGAGGTGCGGGAAATGGGCCGGACACGGTTGAGGGCCCTGTCAACCACAATGGGGAGAATCCTCGGTTGAGGAAAAAGGAAGACATATCAGAAGCGGTGTCATGGAAGGTAGTATCATCAGAGCAGATGTGCCGGAGACAGAGAAACTGGGAGAATGGAATGGAGTCCTTACAGGAGGCAGGGTGTGAAGAAGTGTAGTCGAGGTAGTCATGGGAGTCGGTGGACTTATAATGGATATTAGTAGTCAACCTATCCCCAGTGAGTTAAATGATTAACCATGATCATAATGAATGGCAGAGCAGGCTCGAAGGGCCAAATGGCTTACTCCTGTTCCTATTTTCTGTTTTTCTATGTGATGGAGACAGGGAAGTTGAGGAAAGGAAGGGTAGAGTCAGAGATGGACCATATAAAAGTGAGAGAAGGGTGGAAATTGGAAGCAAAGTTGATAAAGTTTTCCACTTTGGTGGTTGGGGGGGGGGGGGGGGGGGCGGGGAGCAGGAAATGGCACCGATATAGTCATCAATGTACCAGAAAAAGAGTTGGGGTAGGGGGCCTGAGTACGACTGGAACAAGGAATGTTTGACATATCCTAGAAAAAGACAGGCATAACTAGGACTCATGCGGGTAGCCATAGCAACACCTTTTACTTGAAGGAAGTGTGTGGAGTTGAAGGAGAAGTTGTTCAATGTGAGAACAAGGTCAGCCAGGCAGAGGAGAGTGGTAGATGGGAACTGGTTGGGCCTCTGTTCAAGGAAGGAGCGGAGAGCCCTCAAACCGTCCTGGTGGGGGATGGAGGTATCCATAGTGAAGAGGAGGCAGTTGGGGCCAGGAAACTGGAAATTGTCAAAATGACGTAGGGCATCATAAGAGTCACGGATGTAGGTGGTAAGAGACTGGACCAAGGGAGAAAAGGTAGAGTCAAGATAGGAAGAAATAAGTTCAGTGGGGCAGGAACTGGCTGAAACAATGTGTGGGAGGAGACGACAGAAAGGAGGTTATCACAGTGTTCAGGGTGAGCACAGTCCTGAAGGCTGGGGAGAGGCAGGGAGTGCAGAGGGAAGGCTTGGGATGGGATTGCAGGGGGAGGGGGTGGGATGTGTGCGTAGGGGAAGGGGGAGGATGAGGAGAGTGCAGGGGGAGGGAGAGGAGCAAAGAGGGAGGGAGCACAGAGAAGGAGGGGGGCACATGGTGAGGAGAAGGGGAGGGAGTGCAGGGTGAAGGGAAGGGTTGGGGAAGGGGGAATGGTGGGGGAAGGGATGGAGTGGGGGAGGAGAAGGGATTGGAGGGGATGGGAGTGGTAGTGCAGCGGGAGGGAGAGAGGATGAGGTGCGGTGGAGGGGATGTGAGTGCAGGCAGAGGGGGAGGAGGTGTGACAGGGGAAGGAGGAGGTGTGACAGGGGAAGGAGGAGGTGTGACAGGGGAAGGGGCAGGGGGAGGGAGTACTTATGTAGTGTGACGGGAAGGGGGTAGGGAATGCTGGGGCGGGGAGTGCAGGGGCAGAATGTGGGAGCGCTGGGGGGAGGGGGAGAAGTGTTGGGAAAGGAGAGGGGAGGGAGGGGGGAGGAGGAGGAGGAGGAGGAGGAGGGGGCCCTGCGGGAGAGCAGGGAGTGCTGGGGGGGGGTGCGGAGCGCTCGGGGAGGAGTGCTGGGGGGGACGGGGCGGGGAGGGAGTGCTGCGGGGGCGGGGAGGGGAGGGGGTGCTGCGGGGGTGCGGCGGGAGTGCTGGGGACGGGGCGCGTGCTGGGGACGGGGCGCGTGCTGGGGACGGGGCGGGTGCTGGGGGGGCGGGGCGGGTGCTGGGGGGGAGCGCTGGGGGTGCGGGGCGGGGAGGGAGTGCTGGGGGGGCGTGGTGGGGAGGGAGTGCTGGGGGGGGGGCGGGGTGGGGAGGGAGTGCTGGGGGGGGCGGGGTGGGGAGGGAGTGCTGGGGGGGGGGCGGGGGTGTGGAGGGAGTGCTGGGGGGGGCGGGGTGGGGAGGGAGTGCTGGGGGGGGCGGGTGGGGAGGGAGTGCTGGGGGGGATGGGAGAGGAGTGCTGGGGGGCATGGGAGAGGGAGTGCTGTGGGGGAGCACTGGGGGGGGGGGGAAGAGGGAGCACTGGGGGGGGGGGAAGAGGGATCACTGGGGGGGGGGAGAGGGAGCACTGGGGGGGGGGGAGAGGGAGCACTGGGGGGGGGGAGAGGGAGCACTGGGGGGGGGGGAGAGGGAGCACTGGGGGGGGGGGAGAGGGAGCACTGGGGGGGGGGGAGAGGGAGCACTGGGGGGGGGGGGAGAGGGAGCACTGGGGGGGGGGGAGAGGGAGCACTGAGGGGGGGGGAGAGGGAACACTGGGGGGGGGAGAGGGAGCACTGGGGGGGGGGGAGAGGGAGCACTGGGGGGGGGGCGAGAGGGAGCACTGGGGGGGGGGGGAGAGGGAGCACTGGGGGGGGGGAGAGGGAGCACTGGGGGGGGGGGAAAGGGAGCACTGGGGGGGGGGAGAAGGAGCACTGGGGGGGGGGAGAGGGAGCACTGGGGGGGGAGAGGGAGCACTGGGGGGGGGAGAGGGAGCACTGGGGGGGGGGGGGAGAGGGAGCACTGGGGGGGGGGGGGAGAGGGAGCACTGGGGGGGGGGGGAGAGGGAGCACTGGGGGGGGGGGGAGAGGGAGCACTGGGGGGGGGGAGAGGGAGCACTGGGGGGGGGGGAGAGGGAGCACTGGGGGGGGAGAGGGAGCACTGGGGGGGGGGAGAGGGAGCACTGGGGGGGGGGAGAGGGAGCACTGGGGGGGGAGAGGGAGCACTGGGGGGGGAGAGGGAGCACTGGGGGGGGGAGAGGGAGCACTGGGGGGGGGAGAGGGAGCACTGGGGGGGGGGAGAGGGAGCACTGGGGGGGGGAGAGGGAGCACTGGGGGGGGGGAGAGGGAGCACTGGGGGGGGGGGAGAGGGAGCACTGGGGGGGGAGAGGGAGCACTGGGGGGGGGAGAGGGAGCACTGGGGGGGGGGAGAGGGAGCACTGGGGGGGGGAGAGGGAGCACTGGGGGGGGGAGAGGGAGCACTGGGGGGGGGAGAGGGAGCACTGGGGGGGGGAGAGGGAGCACTGGGGGGGGGGAGAGGGAGCACTGGGGGGGGAGAGAGGGAGCACTGGGGGGGGAGAGAGGGAGCACTGGGGGGGAGAGAGGGAGCACTGGGGGGGAGAGAGGGAGCACTGGGGGGGGAGAGAGGGAGCACTGGGGGGGAGAGAGGGAGCACTGGGGGGGGAGAGAGGGAGCACTGGGGGGGGAGAGAGGGAGCACTGGGGGGGAGAGAGGGAGCACTGGGGGGGGAGAGAGGGAGCACTGGGGGGGGAGAGAGGGAGCACTGGGGGGGGAGAGAGGGAGCACTGGGGGGGGAGAGAGGGAGCACTGGGGGGGGAGAGAGGGAGCACTGGGGGGGGAGAGAGGGAGCACTGGGGGGGAGAGAGGGAGCACTGGGGGGGGAGAGAGGGAGCACTGGGGGGGGAGAGAGGGAGCACTGGGGGGGGAGAGAGGGAGCACTGGGGGGGGAGAGAGGGAGCACGGGGGGGGGAGAGAGGGAGCACTGGGGGGGGAGAGAGGGAGCACTGGGGGGGGAGAGAGGGAGCACTGGGGGGGGAGAGAGGGAGCACTGGGGGGGGAGGGAGCACTGGGGGGGGAGGGAGCACTGGGGGGGGGAGGGAGCACTGTGAGGGGGGGGGGAAGAGGGGGCACTGGGGGGGGGAGAGGGAGCACTGGGGGGGGGGGGAGAGGGAGCACTGGGGGGGGGGAGAGGGAGCACTGGGGGGGGGGGAGAGGGAGCACTGGGGGGGGGAGAGGGAGCACTGGGGGGGGGGGAGAGGGAGCACTGGGGGGGGGAGAGGGAGCACTGGGGGGGGGGGAGAGGGAGCACTGGGGGGGGGGGGAGAGGGAGCACTGGGGGGGGGGGGAGAGGGAGCACTGGGGGGGGGGGGAGAGGGAGCACTGGGGGGGGGAGAGGGAGCACTGGGGGGGGAGAGGGAGCACTGGGGGGGGAGAGGGAGCACTGGGGGGGGGAGAGGGAGCACTGGGGGGGGGAGAGGGAGCACTGGGGGGGGGAGAGGGAGCACTGGGGGGGGGAGAGGGAGCACTGGGGGGGGGGAGAGGGAGCACTGGGGGGGGGAGAGGGAGCACTGGGGGGGGGAGAGGGAGCACTGGGGGGGGGGAGAGGGAGCACTGGGGGGGGGAGAGGGAGCACTGGGGGGGGAGAGGGAGCACTGGGGGGGGGAGAGGGAGCACTGGGGGGGGAGAGGGAGCACTGGGGGGGGGAGAGGGAGCACTGGGGGGGGAGAGGGAGCACTGGGGGGGGGAGAGGGAGCACTGGGGGGGGGAGAGGGAGCACTGGGGGGGGGAGAGGGAGCACTGGGGGGGGAGAGGGAGCACTGGGGGGGGGGAGAGGGAGCACTGGGGGGGGGGAGAGGGAGCACTGGGGGGGGGGAGAGGGAGCACGGGGGGGGGGAGAGGGAGCACGGGGGGGGGGAGAGGGAGGCACGGGGGGGGGAGAGGGAGCACGGGGGGGGGAGAGGGAGCACGGGGGGGGGGAGAGGGAGCACTGGGGGGGGGGGAGAGGGAGCACTGGGGGGGGGAGAGGGAGCACTGGGGGGGGGAGAGGGAGCACTGGGGGGGGAGAGGGAGCACTGGGGGGGGGGAGAGGGAGCACTGGGGGGGGGGAGGGAGCACTGGGGGGGGGGGAGAGGGAGCACTGGGGGGGGGAGAGGAGCACTGGGGGGGGGGGAGAGGGAGCACTGGGGGGGGGAGAGGGAGCACTGGGGGGGGAGAGGGAGCACTGGGGGGGGAGAGGGAGCACTGGGGGGGGGAGAGGGAGCACTGGGGGGGGAGAGGGAGCACTGGGGGGGGGAGAGGGAGCACTGGGGGGGGGAGAGGGAGCACTGGGGGGGGAGAGGGAGCAAGGGAGCACTGGGGGGGGGAGAGGGAGCACTGGGGGGGGGGAGAGGGAGCACTGGGGGGGGGGAGAGGGAGCACTGGGGGGGGGGAGAGGGAGCACTGGGGGGGGGAGAGGGAGCACTGGGGGGGGGGAGAGGGAGCACTGGGGGGGGAGAGGGAGCACTGGGGGGGGAGAGGGAGCACTGGGGGGGGAGAGGGAGCACTGGGGGGGGAGAGGGAGCACTGGGGGGGGGGAGAGGAGCACTGGGGGGGGGGAGAGGGAGCACTGGGGGGGGGGAGAGGGAGCACTGGGGGGGGGGAGAGGGAGCACTGGGGGGGGGGGAGAGGGAGCACTGGGGGGGGGGAGAGGGAGCACTGGGGGGGGGGGAGAGGGAGCACTGGGGGTGGGGGGGGAGGGAGCACTGGGGGGGGGGAGAGGGAGCACTGGGGGGGGGGAGAGGGAGCAGTGGGGGGGGGGAGAGGGAGCAGTGGGGGGGGGGAGAGGGAGCAGTGGGGGGGGGAGAGGAGCAGTGGGGGGGGGAGAGGGAGCAGTGGGGGGGGGAGAGGGAGCAGTGGGGGGGGGGAGAGGGAGCAGTGGGGGGAGAGAGAGTGGAGAGCAGTGGGGGGGGGAGAGGGAGCAGTGGGGGGGGGAGAGGGAGCAGTGGGGGGGGGAGAGGGAGCAGTGGGGGGGGGAGAGGGAGCAGTGGGGGGGGGGAGAGGGAGCAGTGGGAGGGGGAGAGGGAGCAGTGGGGGAGGGGGGGTGAGAGGGAGCAGTGGGGGGGGAGAGGGAGCACTGGGGGAGGGGGTGAGAGGGAGCAATGGGGGGGAGGGGGGGGGGAGGGAGAGGGAGCACTGGGGGAGGGGAGAGGGAGCACTGGGGGAGGGGAGAGGGAGCACTGGGGAGGAGAGGGAGCACTGGGGAGGGAGAGGAGCACTGGGGGAGGGGAGAGGGAGCACTGGGGAGGGAGGGGAGAGGGAGCACTGGGGGAGGGGAGAGGAGCACTGGGGGAGGGGAGGGGAGAGGGAGCACTGGGGGAGGGGGAGGGGAGAGGGAGCATTGGGGGAGGGAGGGGAGGGGAGAGGGAGCACTGGGGGAGGGGAGGGGAGAGGGAGTACTGGGGGAGGGGAGGGGAGAGGGAGTACTGGGGGAGGGGAGGGGAGAGGGAGCACTGGGGAGGGGAGGGGAGAGGGAGCCTGGGGGAGGGAGGGAGAGGGAGTACTGGGGGAGGGGAGGGGAGAGGGAGTACTGGGGGAGGGGAGGGGAGAGGGAGCACTGGGGAGGGGAGAGGAGAGGGAGCACTGGGGGAGGGGACGGGGAGAGCTGGGGGGAGGGGACGGGGAGGGCTGGGGGAGGGGAGGGAGAGATGGACGAGGGGGGAGTTGTGCAGGAGGGGGTGCTGGGGAGGGGAAGAGGTTTGCTGGGGAGGGGGAAGGGGTTTGCTGGGGAGGGGACGTGGAGGGGAGGGAAAGGGTAGAATGGGGAGGGTGTGGGATGAGGGAATTGGGGAGGGTGTGGGGAGAAGAGGGAGGGGTGAAGGAGGAAGTGGGAGCTGGAGGAGGGTTGGGAATGGTGGGAGAGGAAGGTCTGGGGAGGGGCGTGACGGGTGAGGGAGGGAGCTCAGGGCGCAAGCGCAGCTGGCGGTGACGTCAGGCGGAGCGGCAGAATGACCGTGAGTGACCCCAGAGCGCGAGCGGTTGTCGGTAGCCAGAGCTGAGTGTGGAATCCGGACAATCCGCCCTCGCGGACACAGCCCGGTCTATGGACATGGAACCACAAAACCCGTCCTGCCACACGGTCAACGGAGCTCCGGCACAGCCCTGTGCCAACGGGCTGCAGAACGGCTTCCACCCGGGGCCCAGCAGCCGCAGCCTGGAGCAGGAGCACGGCTCCCCCGCTAAGAATGCCGCATCCGGAGGAGAGTGGATTCGGGCAGGAAAAACAGACCGCGTAAGTGGCAGCGGTGAGAAGCTGCTGCGTGCGTGAGGTGGGGGACTGGCCATAGGTTTGTGCCACTGCCCAGGTGTGTGCGTACACTGAGTGTGCAGTGTGAACAGACGATGCAGATGTGTCTGTACACTGTGTGCAACGTGAACTGATAGTGCAGATGTGTGGGTACAGTGTGAACTGATGGCGCAGATGTGTGGTACAGTGTGTACTGCTGGCGCAGATGTGTGGATACAGTGTGTACTGCTGGTGCAGATGTGTGGGTACAGTGTGTACTGCTGGTGCAGATGTGTCGGTACAGTGTGTACTGCTGGTGCAGATGTGTGGGTACAGTGTGAACTGATGGCGCAGATGTGTGTGTACAGTGTGTACTGCTGGCGCAGATGTGTGGATACAGTGTGTACTGCTGGTGCAGATGTGTGGGTACAGTGTGTACTGCTGGTGCAGATGTGTGGGTACAGTGTGTACTGCTGGTGCAGATGTGTGGGTACAGTGTGTACTGCTGGTGCAGATGTGTTGGGTACAGTGTGTACTGCTGGTGCAGATGTGTGGGTACAGTGTGTACTGCTGGCGCAGATGTGTGTGTACAGTGTGTACTGCTGGCGCAGATGTGTGGATACAGTGTGTACTGCTGGCGCAGATGTGTGGGTACAGTGTGTACTGCTGGCGCAGATGTGTGGGTACAGTGTGTACTGCTGGTGCAGATGTGTGGGTACAGTGTATACTGCTGGTGCAGATGTGTGGGTACAGTGTGTACTGCTGGCACAGATGTGTGGGTACAGTGTGTACTGCTGGCGCAGATATGTGGGTACAGTGTGTGCAGATGGTGCTGGTGTGTGGGTACAGTGTGAACTGCTAGTGCAGATGTGTGGGTACAGTGTGTGCAGATGGTGCTGGTGTGTGGGTACAGTGTGAACTGATGGTGCAGATGTGTGGGTACAGTGTGAACTGATGGCGCAGATGTGTGGGTACAGTGTGTACTGCTGGTGCAGATGTGTGGGTACAGTGTGTGCAGATGGCGCAGATGTGTGGGTACAGTGTGTACTGATGGTGCAGATGTGTGGGTACAGTGTGTACTGCTGGTGCAGATGTGTGGGTACAGTGTGTACTGATGGCGCAGATGTGTGGGTACAGTGTGTACTGCTGGCGCAGATGTGTGGGTACAGTGTGTACTGCTGGCGCAGATGTGTGGGTACAATGTGTGCAGATGGCGCTGGTGTGTGGGTACAGTGTGAATTGCTGGCGCAGATGTGTGGGTACAATGTGTACTGCTGGCGCAGATGTGTGGGTACAGTGTGCAGATGGTGCTGGTGTGTGGGTACAGTGTGAACTGATGGTGCAGATGTGTGGGTACAGTGTGAACTGATGGTGCAGATGTGTGGGTACAGTGTGTACTGCTGGCGCAGATGTGTGGGTACAGTGTGTACTGCTGGCGCAGATGTGTGGGTACAGTGTGTACTGCTGGCGCAGATGTGTGTGTACAGTGTGTACTGCTGGCGCAGATGTGTGGGTACAGTGTGTACTGCTGGCGCAGATGTGTGGATACAGTGTGTACTGGCGCAGATGTGTGGGTACAGTGTGTACTGCTGGCGCAGATGTGTGGGTACAGTGTGTACTGCTGGCGCAGATGTGTGTGTACAGTGTGTACTGCTGGCGCAGATGTGTGTGTACAGTGTGTACTGCTGGCGCAGATGTGTGGGTACAATGTGTACTGCTGGCGCAGATATGTGGGTACAGTGTGTGCAGATGGTGCTGGTGTGTGGGTACAGTGTGAATTGCTGGCGCAGATGTGTGGGTACAATGTGTACTGCTGGCGCAGATGTGTGGGTACAATGTGCAGATGGTGCTGGTGTGTGGGTACAGTGTGACCTGCTAGTGCAGATGTGTGGGTACAGTGTGTGCAGATGGCGCAGGTGTGTGGGTACAGTGTGTACTGCTGGCGCAGATGTGTGGGTACAGTGTGAACTGATGGTGCAGGTGTGTGGGTACAGTGTGAACTGATGGTGCAGATGTGTGGGTACAGTGTGAACTGATGGCGCAGATGTGTGGGTACAGTGTGTACTGCTGGCGCAGATGTGTGGGTACAGTGTGTACTGATGGCGCAGATGTGTGGGTACAGTGTGTACTGCTGGTGCAGATGTGTGGGTACAGTGTGTACTGATGGCGCAGATGTGTGGGTACAGTGTGTACTGCTGGCGCAGATGTGTGGGTACAGTGTGTACTGCTGGCGCAGATGTGTGGGTACAATGTGTGCAGATGGTGCTGGTGTGTGGGTACAGTGTGAACTAGTGCAGATGTGTGGGTACAGTGTGTGCAGATGGTGCAGGTGTGTGGGTACAGTGTGAACTGATGGTGCAGATGTGTGGGTACAGTGTGTACTGCTGGCGTAGATGTGTGGGTACAGTGTGTACTGCTGGCGCAGATGTGTGGGTACAGTGTGTACTGATGGCGCAGATGTGTGGGTACAGTGTGTACTGCTGGTGCAGATGTGTGGGTACAGTGTGTACTGCTGGCGCAGATGTGTGGGTACAGTGTGTACTGCTGGCGCAGATGTGTGGGTACAGTGTGTACTGCTGGCGCAGATGTGTGGGTACAGTGTGCAGATGGTGCTGGTGTGTGGGTACAGTGTGAACTGATGGTGCAGATGTGTGGGTACAGTGTGAACTGATGGTGCAGATGTGTGGGTACAGTGTGAACTGATGGTGCAGATGTGTGGGTACAGTGTGTGCTGCTGGCGCAGATGTGTGGGTACAGTGTGTGCTGCTGGTGCAGATGTGTGGGTACAGTGTGTGCAGATGGCGCTGGTGTGTGGATACAGTGTGAACTGATGGTGCGGATGTGTGGGTACAATGTGAACTGATGGTGCAGATGTGTGGGTACAGTGTGTACTGCTGGCGCAGATGTGTGGGTACAGTGTGTACTGCTGGCGCAGATGTGTGGGTACAGTGTGTGCAGATGGCGCTGGTGTGTGGGTACAGTGTGTACTGCTGGCGCAGATGTGTGGGTACAGTGTGTACTGCTGGCGCAGATGTGTGGGTACAGTGTGTGCAGATGGCGCTGGTGTGTGGGTACAGTGAACTGATGGCGCAGATGTGTGGGTACAGTGTGTGCTGCTGGCGCAGATGTGTGGGTACAGTGTGTGCAGATGGCGCTGGTGTGTGGGTACAGTGTGAACTGATGGTGCAGATGTGTGGGTACAGTGTGAACTGATGGCGCAGATGTGTGGGTACAGTGTGTCCTGCTGGCGCAGATGTGTGGGTACAGTGTGTCCTGCTGGCGCAGATGTGTGGGTACAGTGTGTCCTGCTGGCGCAGATGTGTGGGTACAGTGTGTCCTGCTGGCGCAGATGTGTGGGTACAGTGTGTCCTGCTGGCGCAGATGTGTGGGTACAGTGTGAACTGATGGCGCAGATGTGTGGGTACAGTGTGAACTGATGGCGCAGATGTGTGGGTACATCGTGTACTGATGGCGCAGATGTGTGGGTACAGCGTGTACTGGCGCAGATGTGTGGGTACAGCGTGTACTGGCGCAGATGTGTGGGTACAGCGTGTACTGGCGCAGATGTGTGGGTACAGCGCGTGCAGATGGCGCAGATGTGTGGCTACATCGTGTGCAGATGGCACAGATGTGTGGGTACATCGTGTACTGATGGCGCAGATGTGTGGGTACATCGTGTACTGATGGCGCAGATGTGTGGGTACATCGTGTACTGATGGCGCAGATGTGTGGGTACAGCGTGTGCTGATGGCGCAGATGTGTGGGTACAGCGTGTGCTGATGGCGCAGATGTGTGGGTACAGCGTGTACTGCTGGCGCAGATGTATGGGTACAGCATGTGCAGATGGCGCAGATGTGTGGGTACAGCGTGCGCAGATGTGTGTGTACAGCGTGCGCAGATGTGTGCGTACACTGAGTGTGCAGCGTGAACTGGCGCAGATGTGCGCGTACACTGAGTGCAGCGTGAACTGGTGCAGATGTGTGCGTACACTGAGTGTGCAGCGTGGACTGACGGTGCAGATGTGTGCGTACACTGAGTGTGCAGCGTGGACTGACGGTGCAGATGTGTGCGTACACTGAGTGTGCAGCGTGGACTGACGGTGCAGATGTGTGCGTACACTGAGTGTGCAGCGTGGACTGGCCTGGATGTGTGCGTACACTGAGTGTGCAGCGTGGACTGACGGTGCAGATGTGTGCGTACACTGAGTGTGCAGAGTGGACTGACGGTGCAAATGTGTGCGTACACTGAGTGTGCAGCGTGGACTGGCGCGGATGTGTGCGTACACTGAGTGTGCAGCGTGGACTGACGGTGCAGATGTGTGCGTACGCAGTGTGCAGCCTGGACTGACGGTGCAGATGTGAGCGTGCACTGAGTGTGCAGCGTGGACTGACGGTGCAAATGTGTACAGTTTGAAGATACAGTGTGAGCTAAGTGTTATTCACTTTACCATCACTAGATCGAACATGATAGCAGCTATGTGTGCTTTATAGTATAAAACAGTTAGAAAAATCCTGCGTGTATTTACTGATTGTTATCTACAATTGTGTTACACCACTAGTTTGTGTGTTTGTGTTCAATGCCATAATCCGATCCCTGATGAATGAGGTCGTTGTGTTACTGCTGCGATCCTTGAACGTTGTGTCTTTCTGCAGTGCTGATTTGTCTGATTGGATAGCGTCTTCTCAGGAGGTTCTGGTTCGTTGTTAGTAATCACTGGTGACTTCGTAAGCTACCCGTCGTGGCCAATAAAACCACAACATGTAAAGCACACCCACTGACGCTAGGGGAGAATAATATTCCTGTCAAAGTGCCAAAACAAGTTTTCTGATCCACTATGTGTATAGATGCAGAATATTTGTAAATGCGGAATGTTTTTTTTACTCATTCAGTTTCCACTTTTGAGCTGAATTCACCTTGCAGCACATTTGCTGTTGTATAACTTTTAAAAACAAGATTTGGTTGAGTGGCAGGTTACTGTGTCTTGGGTCTGCAAACAATTATAATTGCAATGAAGCTGAAAGAAGCTGTGACAGAAGCTAAAAAGCCATGTAAGTAGCTTGCTTATTTTAACTTTAGACTTTTATTGCACCAATAACTATGAAAGGAAAGACTTACATTTATGTGGCACCTAGACTTACATTTATATGGCACCTTTCATGACCACCAGACGTCTACAGTGCTATACAGCCAATTCCGTACTTTTGAAGTGCAGTCACTTCTGTATGAAAATCTTAACTTTCAAAAGAGAATTGGATAAATGCTTGAACAGAAAATCTATGGGGAAAGAGCAGGGGAGTTGGACGAATTGGATAGTTCTTTCAAGGAGTCGGCACAGGCACGATGGGCCAAATGTTGTTCTTCTGTGCTGCATCATTGTGTGAGCTTATACTTCTAAGCCGGACAAGTGATATGCTATGGCACAGAAACGTGCATTTTTGCTGCATCCAGGAGACATTTGAGAATTGGGATACTCAAGCAGAAAATCATATTGCAGGCAGTAAATGTCAGTGCTAACAGGATTTGCCATGAAATGTGCTGTGGCACTTGCCCTTGATTATCAGGAGTAAGCGGGAGGGTTCTCTGTGCAATAATGGACTCAGCTTTTTCAGATGTGACATTAAACTAGCCTTGGATGTAAAAAGAAAATCAAGATTAGAATTGAAAAGCAGAGAAATTATGTTATACTTGTATTGAACCTTGGTTAGCCAACAGTTAAAAGTATGGTACACAGTTCTGATCTTATAAAAAGGATATAGAGACACTGGAGAAGGCACAAAAAAAAGTTTATGGAGATGATACCAGAACTGAGAGCTTTTGAGTGTCAGCCTGGGACTGTTTTCTCTAGAAAAGAGAAGGCTGAGGGGTGACCTGATGGAGGTCTTTAAGATTATGAAAGAGTTTGATAGGGTAGACAAAGAGAAGATTTTTTTACTTGTGGGAAGACCAAAAATGTGCAATTCATGACCACAAGGAGCACTTGAAGTGAATAGCATAGATACATTTAAGGGAAAGCTGGATTAAACACATGAGGGAGAAGGGAACAGTTTTTGCTGGAACGGTTATATCGAGGAGTGGGAGGATGCTTGTTTGGAACATTAACACCAGCGTAGATCAGAAAGTGCTGGAAATACTCAGCAGGTCAGGCAGCATCTGTGGAGAGAAAAACAGAGTTAACCTTTCAGGTCTGTGTCTGTGACACACAGACCTGAAACGCTAACTCTTTTTCTCTCCACAGATGCTGCCTGACCTGCTGAGTATTTCCTGCACTTTCTGTTTTTATTTCAGATTTCCAGCATCTGCAGTATTTTGTTTCTGTACCAGCATAGTTCAGTTGGGCTGAATGACTTGTATCTGTGCTTGTAATTCTATATGAGGGGAGGATCATGCCTGACTCAGCTCCTTGACTTCTTTGAGGCAGTGGCATGCAAACATAAGCCCTATGATGTGTTGTACCTAAACTTTTGGATGACATTCGCAAAGTTCCTCATGCAAGTTTATTATTTTCATTGAAAGCTTTGGGGATTCAGGGTTGATCTTCTGTATGGATAATAATTTGGCTGAAGGGTAGAAAGCAATTGGGCATTTGTAACAGGATGTGATGGTGGGTGGGTAGGCAAAGCACAGTGTGCGGCGCTCCAGGGATTGCAGGAAAACTTGCAATTGTATAGCGCCTGTCACAACTCCAGGACGTCCCAAAGCACTTTACAGCCAAAGAAGTACTTTTGAAGTATAGTCACTGTTGTGATGTAAGAAATGTCACAGCTAATTTTGTACACAGCAAGGTCCCATTACTATAATAAAAGCAAAATACTCTGAAGAAGGGTCACTGACCCGAAACGTTAACTCTGCTTCTCTTTCCACAGATGCTGCCAGACCTGCTGAGTGATTCCAGCATTTCTTGTTTTTGTTTCAAGGTCCCATTACTGTTTGGAATTTACATCCATGTAAATGGTCACATTTGCAGATAATAGAAGTACAGTGGAATTAGATGAAGCAGCTCAGAAATTACAGTATGAGTTGAGCGCAATATTTAATTGGGTAAGAATAGTGGCAGATTAGATTTAATGTGGACAAGTGTAAAATGCTGTATTATGGGTGCCATACGTACTCATGATGATGAAGTTGCAAGTGATCTCGGAGTCTTAGTAAACTTGCTGTTCAATCTGTCTAATCACTCGGATCTCTCATAACATTGGGTTCAGTTTAGTGACTCTTCTCAGCACTGCCTCTGGTGCTTCCATCTTTCTTGTATCTTGCAGAGCAGCAATTAACAAAGCTAATAGAATATTGAAATGATTTATGCTCCCACGAGAACTACGCAAAATGCCATATAGATATGTACTTTAATTTTTTCGAAGTGCTTATTCTGGACATGTCCTTTTTGTTAAAACGCTTCTAAATTAAGGACTCTCTTTGATGCTTTTACCTCTATTTCTGCCAATTTTTGCCATCTTTCTAAATATGCACATCTGCAATTAATAGGTGGGTAAAAACAAATGCACATTTTCAAGTTTAATTTGTGTAAATGGAAAACAAACAATGACCATTGGCTTATGAAAATTAAACTACTGGCATCACAAAAAGAAAAAGTTACATTTAGGTAGCACCTGTCACAACTCCAGGATGTCCCAAAGCACTTTACAGCCAATGACGTACTTTTGAAGTGTAGTCACAGAATTGTTACAGCATGGAGGAGGCTCTTCGGCCCGTCATATCTGCGCCAGCTCTCCGAAAGAGCAGTTTACCTAATGCCGCTCCCTGGCACGTTTTTTCACTTGCAACTTCATCTTTAGTTACTTCAGCATCATTCATTGAGTACGTATGGCACCCATAATACAGCATTTTGCACTTGTCCACATTAAATCTAATCTGCCACTATTTTTACCCAATTAAATATTGCGTTCAACTCATATTGTAATTTCTGAGCTGCCTCATCTAATTCCACTGTACTTCTATTATCTGCATGTTTTTTCTTTTCAGATAACAATCCAATTCCCTCTTGAATGCCTTGATTGAACCTGCCTCCATCACACTCTCAGGCAGTGCATTCCAGATCCTAACCACTCGCTGCGTGAAAAAGTTTTTCCTCATGTCGCTATTGCTTCATTTGCCAATTACCTTCAATTTGAGTCCTCTTGTTCTTGATGCCTCCACCAATGGAACAGTTTTTCCCTATCTATCCTGTTCAGACCCCTCATGATTTTGAATACTTCTGTTAAATCTCCTCTCAACATTCTCTTCTCCAAGGAAAACAGTCCCAACTTCTCCAATCTCATCTATCCACATAACTGAAGTTCCTCATCCCTGGAACCATTCTCATGAGCCTTTTCTGCACTCTCTCTAATGACTTCTATCTTTCCTAAAGTGTGGCGCCCAGAGCTGGACACTGTACTCCAGTTTGCTCTTGATTTGTTTGCCCTACCTTTCCCCTTTATGGAACTTTGACTGTGTCCGAACTAACTCTTCTTTAAAGGTAGCCCGTCGTTCAGTTACCGTTTTGCCTGCCAACCTTTGATTCCAATTTATCTGGGTCAGATCCATTGGCTTTCCCTCAGTTCATTATTCTTACTTTGGATTATTCCTTGTCCTTTTCCATAGCCAACCTAAACCTTATGATACAATGATCATTGTTCCTTAAATGTTCCCCTACTGACACTTGGCCCACCTCATTCCCAAGAACCAGGTCTAGCAGTACCTCCTTTCTCGTTGGACTGGAAACATACTGCAGTAGAAAATTCTCCTAAACACACTGTAGGAACTCTTGCCCCTCTCTACCCTTTGCACTGCGACTGTCCCAGTCTATATTTGGATAATTAAATTCCCCCATTTTAACCACTCTAATTCTTGCACCTCTCTGTAATTTCCTTGCAAATTTGTTCCTTTACATCTTTCCTGCTGGTTGGTGGTCTACTTACCACACCGAGCAATGTAATTTCACTGTTTTTGTTCCTCAGCTCCAGCCAAATAGATTTTGTACTTGATGCCTCTGGGATATTCTCTTTCTCCGGTACTGTAATGTTCTCCTTAATCAAAACTGCCACCCCTCCCCTTTCCTTCCTTTCCTATCTTTCCTGAACACCTTGTATCCAGGAATATTTAGCACCCACTATTGTAATGCAGGAAATGTGGCAGCTAGTTTTGTGCACAGCAAGGTTCCACAAAGAGTAATGTGATAATGACCAGATACTCTGTTCTAGTGATATTGATTGAGGGATGACTATTGCCAAGACACCAGGAGAGCTCCCCTGTCCTTCTGACCCTCCTTGGTTCTTTGGACAGGGGGAGTGTTTGTTACTGCCCTGCTAGGTAGCCACCAGCTCCCCGGTGAGGTCATGTGAATGAAACCATCCCTACATCTTCTGAATGAATGTTTATTGGAATGTCTTAAGCCTTTGTTTCTCAAGCTGCGTTGGAATGTGGTAAGAACTGTTCTGTTCAGATGCTTGGTCTGGATCTAATCCTCATTCCCAGAAGCAGCGAATTATTGATTTAACTTGTGAACGGAATAGAACCATCTTTGTGAATTGGTCTGATATTCTTCCTAGACCAAATTATCAAAAATCTTAAAACGTGATAGGAATCTTCAATGTAAAGGGGATGAAATATGCTTAAAAAAAAAGGTGGAATTATAGGAATCTAGGAACAGAATTAGGGTATTGAGCTGCTTGACTGTGCTGTCATTCTGTTAGATCATGACTGATTTGTACCTCTGCTCCAAATCCCTTGATACCTTAACCAACAAAAACTTACTGGTCTCACAATTCATACAAATTTCAATTGACCCAGCAACCATAGCCATTTGGAGGAGAGAGTACCAGAATTCCACTATCCTTTGCACGGGCAAGTACTTCCTGATTTCACTCCTAACAGGCCTAGCTCTAATTTTAAGTTCTGTAATTTTGAAGTCATGCTCTTGTTCTGGATTTCTCACCAGAAGAAATAATTACTCTGTATCTGACCTATTAAATCGCTTTATCTGTTTAAAGATCTCAATTAGATCTTCTTTCAAACTTCCAAACTCAAGGGACTACAACCCAAGTTTATAAAATCTAGCTTAAAAGATGAAGATAAAGTATTGTCATGTCAGCATGCTATGTTGAATGATAATTCTTTTTAATCCACCGGCTGGAGACCTGAATTTATTTTTTAAAAGAAATTATAAAGGAACAGATGAAAGGAACCAAGACCTGGGAAATTTAAGGGAACTGTCTGCTCCTATTAGCAAGGCATCAAGACTATCACTTGAACATTGGGACCCTGGTTGTGAGAAAAGAATCCCCAGATCCCCAGACCTGGGCTGTTTTAATTGTAAGAAGAAATACACTGCCCTCTACCATGCTTGAATCACTGGGTGACTGTCACATGACAAGCCAACCCCTCGTGGCCGCCACCCCCCCCTCCCCCTCCCCCACCGGCCTCATCTGTGTGTTTTAAGCTGGTGTTTCTCTGCAGCAGGCTGACGTGCAGACCCAAGTGGAGTCCCTCCATTCTCTCTCTCTCCCCATTCTAGCTTGCAAGCTTCGAACCCTAGCTGCTGACAGACCACCTCTGCGTACTCCGGCTGCAACCAGAGACCCTTTGAAGGAAATCATCCGCGTTGCTGTCTCCAAGAGACTCACCGAATCAGCCATCGAATCTATCTCTTCAAACTGGAAGTCTCAGGACCACCGGATTCATCTAGAAGCCAGCCAAGTCACCGGACCTTTAACTCCACCAATCTATCTTCCCCATTCTGTAACCTATTTGTGTGGGTATGTGTGAACCTTAAATGTGTGTGTGAGAAAGTTGGAGAGTAGCTTATTATTTAGATCGGTTTAAGTATAATAAAGCTAACCCCTTTGTTAAACTCAAGAAAATCTGTCCAATTGGTTCTTTTTATGATCATAGCATGTAAATAATCAAACACCCACTGAATTGGCAAGTACATCCACTTCAAAAAAGAATGAAACCTATTGTGGCATCATTATGTATTTTCCATACTCCAAGGCCATTATACCCTTCCTGATGTATGGTGACCAAAACTCAGTGCAATATTCCAAATGGGGTCTCATAAACTGGAGCATAATGTCCTCCTTTATATTCCAGCTCCCTTGAGGTAAAGGCCAAACCTCCATTAGCCTTTTTGGTTACATTTTGTATTAGCCTTCAATAATTTGTGCATATGGACACAGTTCTTTCACAGTTCCTCGTTTCTCACCATTAAGAAATCATTACGTTTATTCTTTCTTGGATCCAAAGAGGATGACCTCACACTTCCCTACGTTGAACTCCGTCTGCCACAATTTTTCCCACATGCTTAATCTATTTCCTGTAGTAACTTCCTGTTCCCATTTGCACAACTTATTCTGCTTCCTAACTTAGTATCATCTGCAAACTTGGATGTACAGCTTTATATCTTCATCCAAATCATGGTGAAAAGCTGAGGCCCCAGTACAGGTCCCAGGGTTTCATCCTGCCACTCAGAGTACAATTTCTTTATCCCAACATTTTGTCTCCTACCTCTCGACTGATTACCAATTTGTGATACAAGATTTCTTCCAATTCCCCCATACTTTCGTTTTTGCTAATAATGTCTTGGTTGGAATCTTATCAAATGCCATCTGGAAGTCTATGTAGACCATATCCATAGACAATCCCTTTTTCCTCAATATTAGTGCTCTCCTCAGAAAAGTACAACTCATTTAGTCTGGGGAGAATGAGATTTTTTTACCTAGCGAGTTGTGATCAGGAATGCACTACCTGAAATGGTGGTAGAAGCAGGTTTAATAACTTCGAAAAGGGAATTGGATTTCTTCTTTAAAAAAAAACTTTGCACGGTTGCGGAGAAGAGTAAGGGAATGGGATTGATAGGTAGCTCTTTGAGAGACAGAAAATGCACGATGGGCCAAATAGCCGCCTTCTGTGCTGTATGATTCTATGATCTACCTCTCAAATTCATGCTCTTTCTGTGATCAGTTCATTCTTTACAGCCCACTCTGTCTTTCTGTTTCTGCTGATAGATTCCAGTAACTTTCCCACAACTGATGTTAAACTGATGGGCCTGCAGTTTCCTGTTTTCTCCTTTCCACCTTCTTAAATAATGTTCGAGTTTTTCGATCCAAAGGCACAATTCCTGAATCTAGAGTTTTGGAAAAATATGGCTAATGTATTTGCAAATTCCTTTCTTATTTCTTTTAATATCCTGGGTTAGAAGTCAACAGGCTCTGGAGATTTGTCTATTTTAAGTTCCATTATCATCTCCATTGCCATTTAAAAAGAAAATTAAATTCAGTACATTCCCCCCTTTGACACTTTTTGGTTCCCTTGTACCAGTAGTATTTTTTCCCTTTCTTCGACTGTGAAAGTGGATACTCAGTAGTCATTTAACAAGTCTGCCATTTCTTTATTGTGTCGCATGCATCTGTCTTCATTGGCCCCCATTCCTCTTTACCACTCTCTTTATATTAATAAATTCATAAAACCTTTACTACTTGTTTTAATATCCATTTTTGCATTTTCTGCTTTTTGCACCTCATTACTTTATTTGCATCTCTTTGTTACTTTTTATAGCTCTCCCAGTCTGCCGGACTTCACCATTTCCCTTGTGTAAGCATTTTCTTTTAGTTTGATGCGGTCTCTTACCTCTTTTGTTGACCATAGTAGTTTATCCACACAAGTGGAGCTTTTGCCTTTGTTTGTATATTATGGTTTGTATTAGGCCAAATATTTCTTTGCATACTTCCAACTGTTTGTAGGCCTTATCCATTAACAGTTCAGCCCACTTTACTGTGGTCAATTTATTTCTCATTCCCTTCGAAGTTTGCCTTGCTTGAATTTTAAACCTTGATTTGTGACTCTCCCTTCCCCCTCTCAAACCATAATTTCAATTCAGTCATATTCTGGTCACCATTTGCAAGATATTCCGATACGGTAAGATTGTTAATTAATTCTGGTTTGCTACTCATCACTAAATCTAAAATTGCCTGTCCCCTTGCTGGTTCTAAAATGTATTGTTCTAGAAAGGTGGTACTGCGTACATTCAAGAAATTCATTGCCTTTGTACTTGAGCTGTTCAACTTCATTCGGTCTATGTGAATATTAATATCTCCCATTATAACCAAGTTGTTTCTGCTAGATAGTTCCCTGATCTCCATATTTATACATCTCCACTATTGGGAGGTCTGTAAACAACAGTCACTAGAGTCTTACATTTTTTGTTGCTCCTTAATTCTAACCGTAGTGTTTTCACTGACTGATTATGCTCACTGAAATTCTTTCTTTCTATTGCTGTAATAGTCTTTTATAAATATTTCTCCTCCTGTCCCAATTTATTCTTTCTAACAACCTTGCAGCCTAGAACATTTAGCTTCCAGTCATCAGCTTATAGCCATGTCTCTGTAATGGTTACTATATCAGATCCTTAAGCTGAATTTCTGCTACTAACTCACTTGTTTTCATTCTTAAGCTGTGTGCATTTGTCTACAGAACTCTTATTTGATTAACTGTCCCCACCGTGCCCATATGTCCAAATAGTGTATTTTTCACACTTGGACTTACATAATTTTTGGTGCTGATATTCTGTACATTGCTATACAGGTAATTTAGGATATGCTTTTTTAATCACTGCTGCTTTGTTTTTAGGAGGGATTTTGTTATAACCTCTTCTGTTCCTGGACTTTTTGTTATTTATCACTCTTTGCACTATGATCTTTGCTGTCTTCAATTCTTACTCTTATCTTCATGTTAATATTCTCGCCCGATCATTCCCTCCCCTCTTTTACTGGGTTAAAGTCCTTTCCACAGCCCTGTTTCTCCTTTCCATTGGGATCGTGGCTCCAGCCTAGGTCAGATGCATCATGTCCCAATGCTGATATCAGTGCCCTATGAAATAGGGTATCTTCTTCCCACACCAGACTTTCACATGCATTCACTTTCCTGATTTGTTTATCCCTCTGTCAGTTAGCACATGGGGCTGGAAATCTGAAGATTTTCACCCTCCAGTGTGAAAATCTTCAATTTGATTCTTGGCTCCTGATGGCCAAGATATCAGGAGATCTACCCTGTACCTCAGATTAGTGCCATAATGTCCTTTATGCCAACCTGAGAGGGCACTTCGGGCCTCATTTAAAAGACAACACCACTGACCTGTACAGCAGTCCTTTCAGTACTGCACTGAATTGTCAGCTATATTATGTAGCGTAGGTCCTGGGATGGGGCTATTTGACCCAAAGAGTGTTACCAGTGTGCCAAGATCAACACATAGATGGTGTGAACGTCTTCGTTAAATGTAGCAGGAAGATGAGGACGAATAGTATATTAGTATTTCGTGCCTGACTAGATCACTTATGATTGGGTGTAGGATGGGTGTTGAATTGAAGGAATCCAAATAGGGAGTCTTGTGAAAGGTGGGTAAGGAGCTAGATGGCAATGATATAGTTGAGCACTTTATAGACAGAGGTTGAGAATTGGAGATAGGGAGGTAAAAAGCAAAGATAGAGGGATAGTGAGGGTTTTTTGAGGATGGAAATTATAATTTTGAAAGTTGGGAGTGACAGATTTTGATGCGAGGGAGCCATTGATTGTCAGTGAGAAATGAGTTGAGGTATGGCTATGTGATAAATTGAACCAGGTTGGGTTTGATGGAACTGGAGATGGATGTCATTGAGAAGGTTACCTTAGTGTATGCCTAGAAGGAACAACGAAGAAACGGCAGTGATATAGGATCAAAATGGAGAGGAATGTGTGTCATAGCGGGAGCTAGCTGAAATACCTAAGTGGATGATCTCGATTTTTGAGATGACGAAATCTATGAACTCTTCACACTTGGTGCTAGGGATGAATATGGGTGGGGGCGTGGGGTTGCTGGAGAAGTAGAGGAATGGAGTCAAGTGAAAATTGTCTTCAGGAAGAGGAATCTGAGCTCATCCTTGCTCTCTAGGATAGTCCTGAAGTAATGGGAGAATTTGAACTATAGTTGGTGAACAAGTAAGCCCACTGTGCCCTAGGTGCACTGCTTTAAATGCACAGTGATGAGAATTGGATTGATGGGGTTGGGAGACACTGAGACACTCGGAGGGAATAAGAACATTGAAGGGAGAGGTAAGAAAGCTGTTGAGTGACAGAAATTAGTAGTTGTATCGAGGCAGCTAGAGGAACTGAAAGGAAGTTGGGAGCTTGAGAGGTTGCTGAATAGGGAGCTGGGAGATCGTTCCATTCTTGGCAGAAGCAAGTGTGGCTGTTAAGAAAATCAAAGTTATCAGTGCAGATAAAATCCTCTGAGCTGAGACAACATCCTAAATTGATGAGCTGAGGTGATGGGTGGGGAGTGGGGTTCAGTGAGTACAAGAATGGAGAGAAATCATTAGAAAAGGGAACTTAGTTGAAGGTTGATCACTCCGTGTAGACGTTGCATGAGGAGAGAGAAACTTTCAGCTGGGATGTTGCCAGGGACTTGGAAGGGCGATAGGCGAGAATTGCTTTGAAGGTAAAGGGAATGGATGGCACACGGTGACTAGGTGCGAGAGGAGCAAGAGGACAGGTCAAGATGGGGCCTGATGATAAGAGCCACCTTATTGCTATGGTGATTAGGGCAGGATATGATGGAACGTGTACCTGGCTGGGGCAGCTTCAGTCAAGGTGGCAGTGTCACCATCTGTGCTCCAAGTTGCAGTACGTTTCTGAATGGTGATGGTTAAAGACGAGGATAAAAGCCAGCTGACTTTTTTTTTTACTTTAAAGGTTGTTGGCCTGCACTCCTGAGGGAAACCTGTTTAGTTTGTTTCCTCCTTTAAATAAATGAATCAAAGCAGGGTCTATCTACAGATTTCTTTGCCCTTGGTGAACTCTGAAGCCATTTCAGGAAAAAGATTTGTGTGAGCATATTTTATCTGAAACTCGCTACCTGAAGGATATGG
Organism: Heterodontus francisci; assembly: GCF_036365525.1. Classification (NCBI taxonomy): domain Eukaryota; kingdom Metazoa; phylum Chordata; class Chondrichthyes; order Heterodontiformes; family Heterodontidae; genus Heterodontus; species Heterodontus francisci. The sequence continues at coordinate 33,656,695 of NC_090390.1, read as the reverse complement.
TTTGGGACACATTTTGTTGCCAATGCATTAAATGTGAGCTTAACATTCATACTGTTTGTTCTTAGGACTTTGTTTTAGCAAAAGACCAGATTGACATGAAATCAAATTACAGGAGAAGGGGTTTTGAGAGCTCTGATGAAGGAAGGAAGAAGGAAAAAGGACAAAAACAGCAATGTGATATGTGAGCAGATAATCTGTTTGTGATGTTGGTTGAGGAATAGATATTGACTGGGATACAAGGGCGAACTCTGGAGATAACTCTTTAGCTACTTGAAATGTTAACTCTCTTTTTTTCTCCACAGATGCTGCCTGACTGCTGAGTGTTTCCAGCATTTTCTGTTCTTCTTTCAGATTTCCAGCACCACAGTATTTTGCTTTTGTACAAGGGAGAACTCCCCAGCTCCTCTTCAAAATAGTGTCAAAAGATCTTTTAACTGCAGTGGCAGACAGGGCCTCAGTTTAGCATCTCATCTGATAGACGGCTTCTCCGACAGTGTAGCACTCCCTCAGCGCTGGAGTAGCTTTTTGTGTTCAGGTCTCTGGACTGGGACATGAACTCACAAGTATCTGACACAGAGGCAAGAGTATTACCCACTGAGCCATGGCAGACACTCTTAGAATATGGGAATTCCTGTCAAGGTCAGAATTTATTGCTGCACTAGGCAGAACTTTCAACCTTGGCACTGAAGTAAAACAGATGATACTGCTACAAACCCAGCCCAAGTTGAAAGGTTGAGTGTATTGCTTTATGCTGTACAATTAATCTAATTTATTGCATATCTACCTAATTTTGTAACTAAATTTGTATGGTCGTATGGTATGGTAAATTATATTCATTTTGACTGTTGAAACTAGTTTGTATTTACTCTCTAGTCTATTTCCACTTATAAAGACTGAAGCAACTTAATAAGAAGGCCCAACATGACCTCCTAGGAACATAGGACTTGGGAGTAGGCCATTCAGCCCCTCGAGCCTGCTCTGCCATTCGATAAGATCATGGCTAATCTCGTTGTGGTCTCAACTCTACTTTCCTGTCTGCGCCCCCCACCCCCCCATAACCCTTGACTCCCTTGTCCATCAAAAATCTATCGAATTCAGCCTAGAATAAATTCAATGACTCCGCCTGCACTGCTTTCTGGGGAAGAGAATTCCATAGACTAATGACCCTTTGAGGAAAAAAAAATCTCCTCATCTACGTCTTAAAAGGGAGACCACTTATTCTTAAACTGTGCCCCTCTAGTTTTAGTCTCCTCCACAGGAGAAAACATCTTCCCGGTATCCGCTCTATCAAGTCCCCTCATGGTCTTTTATGTTTCAATAAGATCACCTCTCATTCTTCTAAAATCCAATGGGTATAGGCCTTTCATCCCCGGAATTAGTCGATTGAACCTTCTCTGAACTGCTTCTAATGCAATTATATCCATTTTCAAATAAGGAGACCAAAACTTTACACAGTACCCCTATATGGTCTCACCAAGGTCCTGTACAGCTGCAGTACAACTTTCCTACTTTGATACTCTATTTCCCTTGCAGTAAATGACAACATTCCATTTGCCTTCCTAATCACTTGCTGTGCCTGCATACTAACCTTTTGTGATTCATGTACCAGGGCGCCCAGACCTCTCTGTACCACTGAGTTCTGCAATTTCTCTCCATATCAATTGTATACAGCTTTTCTATTCTTCCTGCCAAAGTGGGCAAGTTCAGATTTTCCCACATTATACTCCATCTGTCAAATTTTTGCCTACTCACTTAACCTATCTATATCCTTTTGTAGATTCTTTGCCTCCTCTTGACAACTTACTTGCCTTCCTATCTTGGTGTCATCGGCAAATTTAGCTATCATACTTTTGGTCCCTTCATCCAACTCACTGATCCCTGTGGTACTCCACTTGTTACAGCTTGCCAACCCGAAAAAGACCCATTTATCCCTACTCTCTGCTTCCTGTTAGCTAACCAGTCCTTTTTCCATGCTAATATGTTACCCCCTACATCATGTGCTCTTATCTTGTGTAGTAAGCTTTGATATGGCAGCTTATCAAATGCCTTTTGGAAATCTACAGGTTCCCCTTTATCCACCCTGCTTATTACATCCTCGAAGAACTCCAATAAATTAGTTAAACATGATTTCCCTTTCACAAAACTGTGATCCCATTGTGATGTTCTGTGTATCCTGCTATTACCTCCTTAATAATGGATTCCTGTGGAAGAGCCTGTCACTCCAGAATTGGCCTTTATAGCCACTCCAGGCGCTGCTTCACAAACCACTGACCACCTCCAGGCGCGTATCCATTGTCTCTCGAGATAAGGAGGCCCAAAAGAATGGATTCTGGTAATTTCCCTATGACTGATGTTAGGCTAACTGATTTATAGTTTCCTGCTTTCTGTCTCCCTCCTTCCTTGAATAAAGGTGTTACATTTGCTATTCTCCAGAATCTGAGGAATTGTGGAAAATTGAAGGCAAAGCCTCCACTATCTCTGCAGCCATTCTTTTAAGACCCTAGGATGCAGGCCATCTGGCCCTGGGGACTTGTCAACCTTTAGGTCTAATGGTTTTCCCAGCACCTTTTCTGTGATGATGGTGATTGTATTAAGTTCCTCCCTTTCTTTCACCTCTTGATTTTCAAGTATTTTTCTGAGGTTTTCTAAGTCTACAGTGAAAATAGACACAAAGTACCTGTTAAATGCCTCTGCCATTTCCTTGTTTTCTATTATCAATTCCCCAGATTCTCTCTCTAGAGGACCAACACCAGTTTTAATTACTTTTTTCTATTTAAATACTTGTAGAAACTCTAATTACCTGTTTTTATATTGCAAGCTAGTTTTCTCTTATACTCTGCTTTCTCCCTCTTAATTATTTTTTCGTCATTGTTTGCTGGTTCTTCTGACCTACCACTAATCTTTGCAGGTTTGTACAGTGTTTCTTTTAATTTGATACTATCCTTGACTTCCTTACTTAGCCACAGATGATGCATCCGGCTCAAAGAATCTTTCTCACTGGAAAAATTTTTGCTGAGAGTTATTAAATATCTCCTTAAAAGTCTGCCACTGCATCTCTACTGTTCCACATTTTAACCTAGCTTCCCAGTTCACTTTAGCTAACTCTGCCTTCATACCCTTGTAATTACCTTTATTTGGGTTTAAAGCACTAGTCTTAGACCCACACTAGTCTTAGACCCGCCTCTTTCAAACTGAATGTGAAATTCTATCCTGTTATCGCTGTTGCCTAGAGGCTCCTTTACCATGAAGTTATTGAATAATCCTGTTTCATTGCACATTACCAGGTCTAGAATAGCCTGCTCCCTAGTTGACTGTCGAATGAACTGATGTAAGAAATTGTCCCAAATACACTCTATGAAATAATTTTTCAGGCTACCTTTGCCAATCTGATTTGCCCAACCTACATGTAAAGTCACTCATGACTATTGCGGTACCTTTCTTACACAACCCATTGATTTCTTCCTATATTCTCTGTTTACAGTGTAGCAACTGTTAGGAGCCTGTAAACCACTTCCACAAGTGCCCTCTTACCTTTCCTATTTCTTATCTCTACCAAACTGATTCTACATCTTGCTCTTCCGAGCTAAGGTCATCTCTCGCTACTGTACTAAGGACATCCTTAATTAACAAAGCTATCTCACCACCTTTTCCTAGCTTCCTGTCTTTTCGAAATGTCAAATCCCTTCAATATTCAGGTCCCAGCCTCGGTCAACTTGCAACCATGTCTCTAATGGCTATCAGGTCATACATATTTATTTCTATCTGTGCGAATAATTCATCCATTTTGTTATAAATGTTGTGTGCATTCAGATACAGTGCCTTTAGCTCTTTTTTGTTACAATTTCTGCAATCTGGCTTTATCTGCTGGTGCAGTCTTAGGTTTGTATGCTCTGTTCCTTCCTGCCACACTCTGATTATCATTACCCAAATCACTACCCTGCTCTATTACCTTGTTTCCTTTGATTTACCACATCTCCTCTCTCATGATCCCTTTCTGCCACTATTCAGCTTAAAGCCCTCTCTACATCCCTATTTATACGACACTCTGGGTAACTATGGATGGGCAATAAATCCAGCCTTGCCAAAGACATTCATATTCCAAGAACAAATTATAAAAGGATGTAGTGGGAATTTTATATCAATTACAGTAAACAATTTACCACATTTGGAGCAGTCATTAATGCCAAAAATATTGCGAGAAACCAAGTGAAACCTCAGATTGTAAGAGGTGGTCTGTTTGCGGAAACTGCTGTTGCCTAAGTAGATAGGTCTGGAACTTTGGAGTATTGGATGATCTCCAGCTGAGCTTTCTTCCACACATCAGATCTGCTATCAAGCCCCGCTGTATCTCTTTAACCTGTTCCCATTAGCCGAAGGATACAGAACCAGAGGACATTGATTTAAGGTGATTGGCAAAAGAGCGAGAGGCGACATGAGGAAAAGATCTTTTACACAGGGAGTGGTTAGGATCTGGATGCAGTGCCTGAAAATGTGATGGAGGCAGATTCAATCGAGACCTTCAAAAAAGAATTGGACAATAATCTGAAGAGAAAAGAATTGTAGGGCTACAGGGAAAAGGCTGGGGAGTGGGACTAGGTAAGTTGCTCTTTCAGAGAGCCGGCACAGACATGACAGACTGAATGGCCTCCTTCTGTGCTGTAGATATTCTATGAACCTCATCCAGCTCTACAACCCTCAGATATTTGCACTCCTCCAATTCTGACCTCTTGTATATCACGGATTTTCATTGTTACATCATTGACAACAGTGCCTTTAGCTGTCTAGGCTCTGGAATTCTCTCCTTAATTCTCCCTGCCTCTCTAACTCATTAACGCCTACCTCTTTGACCAAGCTTTTGGTCATGTGCCCTAATCTCTCCTTATGTGGCTCGGTGTCAGATTTTGTTTGATTAATGTTCCTGTGCAGTGCTTTGGGACCTTTTACTACGTTAAAGGTGCTTAAAATGCAAGTTGTTGTTTGACCACTGAAACATTATCCATCTCTACCCCTACAATGCGGCCCTATCTGGCTGCTCAGGTGAATGTTAAATTCCTGTGGCACTAGTTCAAAGAAGAGAAGGGGAGTTATCCCTGATGTCCTGGCCAATATTTATCCCTCAATTAATGACGCAAAAACAGATTATTTGGTCATTATCACATTGCTGTTTTTGGGAATTTGCTGTGCGCATATTTGCTGCCATTTTCCTACATTACAACGGTGACTACACTTCAAAAGTACTTCATGGCAATAAAGCACTAGGAGACTCTGGTGGTCATGAAAAATGCTATATAAATGCAAGTCTTCCTTTCTTATTTCTTTTCCTATATCTCTTCCATTGATGCGATGTTCAGTTTTATTCTGAAGTAAGTTGACCACTGTGGAGTTGTATTCAGGAGCTTCACAGTAATATAACTCAGTTTTTGTATCTCCATTTTCGTTTGTTCTTTGAAAAAAAAAATCATAGTACAAGTTTGAATACACAATTTTCACTCTCCTGGTCAATGTGCTTTACTGATTATCATCTGTTGCCATCTGAAATATATTTTGCGAACTTTAAAATATCGTTTTAAAAGCTTAATTCCTGATACTTACAGGTCCTCAGTTGCAATTCAGATAAATAAAAGTTCATTGTTCTTTGAAATAATGACCTGCATCACATCTCGAACATTTACCTTTTTAAGTGACCTAGCACAATCTGCTGTTTGTACAAGATCGTTGGTTCATTGCTTATGCACCTTGCAGCAGTCAATGCAAAATGCTCTGTTTGGATTAAATATATTGCAAGAGAATTGACCTCTTGCCTAGTTACCAGCTGTTTACCTGCTCACCTTAGTGTTTCGGTCAGATCATCTTTTGTCAACTCGGGTTTTCAAATCACAAGATGTAGGCCAAAATCAACAAATGTTAACAGCAGTGCTGAGGAGTGGCAGAAATTGTTTGTGGAATCTGTTTTTTGCAAAGGTGGTATAACTGTGCTAGTTAACTACACTTTGCTCTTGAGTGTTTTAGCTGTCCTGATGAGTACATCGTTTCAGATTTCTGTAAGGTACTTAATTGCAGCAAATAAGTTCTGAGTGAATAAATGTAGGCTGTTATGATTCCGCAGTATTGAATAAATGTGTACGTAGAGGTATTGCAGTAGCTAAAGGAATTGGTTTACATTTAGTCTGCATTTCTAAATCTGTAGCTAATGGTATGCTACCATTATGTAAAATGGTGTACCACTGGTGTGACTAAAACAGACCAGTGGCCTGTTTCTGTGTTGTGCACTCAATGTAATTCGATGCTTGGGTTGTTGTAAACTGGTCATGTGGGACGCAAGTGTGGTGAAACCAAGAGATTTGACATGGCTTTGCTTGGAATGCATCTCTTTTGTATTTCAATGCTTCTTAAGGTAATGTGAATCATATTACTCCTGTGGTCAAATGGCACCTTGATGGAATTATTCAGAGTAGGTACAGGCCCAATTTCACATGAACCTTAGGTTTCCAGCTTCTGGTGCATGCTGTGCATCCTCTGAATATCATTGGCCCAATAACAAGCCTAAAATAATTTCTCTCTAAATCTCAACTTTTAGCAATATCCTACATTGTACATACAATGACAGAATTATTTTGTTAGACATTAGGTAAGAAATATATCAAAGAAGAGCAGACATTTTATTTTACATTGTTCCTTAGAGCTCAAATTTAAATAATTCACCTACGTTATTTTTTTTTAACTCTAAGTGTTGTGTGGCACTACCACCTTGCTAAATGGGATAGATTTTGAACTGATCTAGCAACCCAAACTTGGGTTTGAAAATTGATGTGGGCCATCAACACCAGCAGAATTGTATTCAACCACAATCTGTAACCTCATGACACAGCATATTCCCCACTCTACCATTGCCATCAAGCCAGGGGACCAACCCTGGTTCAGTCAAGAGTGTAAGAGGGCATGCAGGGAACAGCACCAGGCATACCTAAAAACGAGGTGAAGCTACAACACAGGACTACTTGCATGCCAAACAGCGGAAGCAGCATGCGATAGGGCTAAGTGATCTCACAACCAACGAATCAGACCTAAACTCTGCAGTCCTGCCACATCCAGTCATGAACGATGATGGGCAATTAAACAACTAACAGGAGGAGGAGGCTCCGCAAATATCCCCATCCTCATTGATGACCCAGCATATCAGTGCAAAAGACAAGACTGAAGCATTTGCAACAATCTTCAACCAGAAGTGCTGAGTAGATGATCCATCTTGGCCTCCTCCTGAGGTCCCCAACATCACCGATGCCAGTCTTCAGCCAATCTGATTCACTCCACGTGATATCAAGAAATGACTGAAGGCACTGGATACTGCAAAAGCTATTGGCTCTGACAACATTCTGGCATTGGTACTGAAGACTTGTGCTGCAGAACTGGCTGCTCCCCTAGCCAAGCTGTTCCAGTACAGCTACAACACTGGCATCTACCCAGCAATGTGGAAAATTTCCCAGGTATGTCTTGCCCACACAAAAAAAAAAAGCAGGGCAAATCCAACCCGGACAATTACTGCCCCATCAGTCTACTCTCTATCATCAGCAAAGTGATGGAAGGGGTCGTTGGCAGTGCTATCAAGTGACACTTGTTCAGCAATAACCTGCTCACAGATGATCAGTTTGGGTTCTGCCAGAGTCGCTCTGCTCCTGACCTCATTACAGTCTTGGTTCAAACATGGACAAAAGAGCTGAACTCCAGAGGTGAGGTGAGTGTGACTGTCCTTGACATCAAGGCAGCATTTGACTGAGTATGGCATCAGGAGCCCGAGCAAAACTGGAGTCATTGGGAATAGGGGAAAACTTCGCTGTTTGAAGTCGCACAAAGGAAGATGGTTGTGTTTGTTGGAGGTCAGTCATCTCAGTCCCAGAACATTACTGCATGAGTTTCTCAGGGTAGTGTCCTATGTTCAACCATCTTCAGCTGCTTCATCAGTGACCTTCCCTTCATCATAAGGTCAGAAGTGGGGACGTCCCTAATGATTCTGAGCATTTGCAACTCCTCAGATACTGAAGCAGCCTGTGTCCAGATGCAGCAAGACCTGGACAACATCCAGGCTTGGGCTGATAAGTGGCAAGTAACATTCGTGCTACACTAGTGCCAGGCAATGATCATCTCCAACAAGAAAAAATCTCACCATCTCCCCTCGATGGTCAGTGGCATTACCATCGCTGATTTGGGGAAGGTTCCATTAGATTGGAAAATAGCCAATGTAACTCCTTTATTCAAAAAGGGAAGGAGACAAAAAGCAGGAACCTAAGGCCAGTTAGCTTAACATCTGTCATAGGGAAAATATTGGAAGCTATTAATAAAGACGCAGGGCACTTAGAAAAATTCAAGGCAATCAGGTAGAGTCAACATGGTTTTGTGAAAAGGAAATCATGTTTAACCAATTTATTGGAGTTTTTTGAAGAAGTAATGTGCTGTGGATAAAGGGGAACCGGTGGCTGTATTGTACTTAGATTTCCAGAAGGCGTTTATAAGGTGCCACATCAAAGGTTATTGTGGAAAATAAAAGCTCATGGTGTAGGGGGTAACATATTGGCGTGGATAGAAGATTGACTAGCTAACAGGAAACAAAGAGAAAATGGGTCATTTTCTGGTTGGCAAGATGAAACGAGTGGTGTGCTACAGGGATCAGTGCTGTGGCCTCAACTTTTTACAATTTGTATAAATGACTTTTTTTTTTATTCATTCATGGGATGTGGGCGTTGCTGGCCAGGCCAGTATTTATTGCCCATCCCTAATTGCCCTTGAGAAGGTGGTGGTGAGCTGCCTTCTTGAACCACTGCAGTCCATTTGGGGTAGGTATACCCACAGTGCTGTTAGGAAGGGAGTTCCAGGATTTTGACCCAGCGACAGTGAAGGAACGGCGATATAGTTCCAAGTCAGGATGGTTTGTGACTTGGACAGGAACTTGCAGGTGGTGGTGTTCCATGCATTTGCTGCCCTTGTCCTTCTAGTTGGTAGAGGTCGCGGGTTTGGAAGGTGCTGTCTAAGGAGCCTTGGTGCATTGCTGCAGTGCATCTTGTAGATGGTACACACTGCTGCCACTCTGCGTCGGTGGTGAATGTTTGTAGATGGGGTGCCAATCAAGCGGGCTGCTTTATCCTGGATGGTGTCGAGCTTCTTGAGTGTTGTTGGAGCTGCACCCATCCAGGCAAGTGGAGAGTATTCCATCACACTCCTGACTTGTGCCTTGTAGATGGTGGACAGGCTTTGGGGAGTCAGGAGGTGAGTTACTCGCCTCAGGATTCCTTGCCTGTGACCTGCTGTTGTAGCCATGGTATTTATATGGCTACTCCACTTCAGTTTCTGGTCAATGGTAGCCCCTAGGATGTTGATAGTGGGGGATTCAGCGATGGTAATGCTGTTGAATGTCAAGGGGAGATGGTTAGATTCTCTCTTGTTGGAGATGGTCATTGCCTGGCACTTGTGTGGCGCGTATGTTACTTGCCACTTATCAGCCCAAGCCTGGATGTTGTCCAGGTCTTGCTGCATTTCTACACGGACTGCTTCAGTATCTGAGGAGTCACGAATGGTGCTGAACATTGTGCAATCATCAGCGAACATCCCCACTTCTGACCTTATGGTTGAAGGAAGGTCATTGAGGATGGTTGGGCCTAGGAGACTACCCTGAGGAACTCCTGCAGTGATGTCCTGGAGCTCAGATGATTGACCTCCAACAACCACAACCATCTTCCTTTGTGCTAGGTATGACTCCAGCCAGCGGAGGGTTTTCCCCCTGATTTCCATTGACCTCAGTTTTGCTAGGGCTCCTTGATGCCATACTCGGTCAAATGGATGAAGGGACTGAGTATTTTCCTGGTGACATAAAGATAGGTAGGAAAGTAAGTTGTGAAGAGGACATAAGGATGCTACAAAGGGATATAGATAGGTTAAGTGAGTGGGCAAAGATCTGGCAAATGGAATGTTATGTGGGAAAATGTGAAATTGTCCATTTTGGCAGGAGGCATAAAGACGAAGCACATTATCTAAATGGTGGGAGATTGAGAACTCTGGGATGCAGAGGGATCTGGGTGTCCTAGTGCATGAATTGCTCAAGGTTAGTATGCAGGTACAGCCAGTAATTAGGAAAGGTACTAGAATGTTATTGTTTATCACAAGGGGAATTGAATACAAAAGTAGGGAGGTTATGCTTCAGTTATACAGGGCATTGGTAAGACCACATCTGGAGTACTGTCTCCCCTTATTTAAGGAAGGATGTAAATGCGTTGGAAGCAGTTCAGGGAAGGTTTACTGGACTAATACCTGGATTGAGTGTGTTGTCTTATGAGGAAAGGTTGGACAGGCTAGACTTGTATCCACTGGAGTTTAGAAGAGTTAAGCGGTGACTTGATTGAAACATATAAGATTCTGAGGAGTCTTGACAGGGTGGATGTGGAAAGGATGTGGGAAAATCTAGAACTAGGGGTCACTGTTTAAAAATAAGGGGTCGCTCATTTAAGACAGAGATGAGGAGAGATTTTTCTCAGGTTTGTGAGCCTTTGGAACTCTCTTCCTCAAAAGGCAGTGGGAGCAGAGTCTTTGAATATTTTCAAGGCAGAGGTAGAGAGATTCTTGATAAGCTAGGCGTGGAAGGTTATTGGGGGTAGGTGGGAATGTGGAGTTGAGGTTACAGTCAGATCAGCCATGATCTTGTTGAATGGTGGTTCAGGCTGGAGGGGCTGAGTGGCCTACTCCTGCTCCTAATTCGTAGGTTCGTATGTATGTATGAATCCCCCACTATCAACATCCTGCAGGTTACCATTGATCAGAAACTGAACTGGAGCACCCATATAAATATTGAGGCTGCAAGAACAGGTCCAAGGCTGGGAATTCTGCGGGGAGTAACTCACCTTCTGACTCTCCAATGCCTGTCCACCATCCACAAGGCACAGTCAGGAGTGTGATGGACTTTCCTGGATGAGTCCAGCTCCAACAACACTCAAGAAGCTTGATGCCATCCAGGACAAAGCTGCCCACTTGATTGACACCCCATTCACCACCTTCAACATTCACTCCCTTCACCACCGACGGACTGTGACACCAATGTGTACCTTCTGAAAGATGGACGGCAGCAACTCACCAAGGCTCCTTCGACAGCACGTTCCAAACCTGTGACCTCTACCACCCAGCAGGACAAGCACAGCAGATGCATGGGAACACCACCATCTGCAAGTTCCCCTCCAAGCCACACGCCATTCCGACTTGGAACTATATCGCCGTTCCTTCACTATCGCTGGGTCAAAATCCTGGCACTCCCTAACAGCACTGTTGGTGTACCTTCACTCCTACAAGTACTGCAGTGGTTCAAGAAGGCAGCTCACCACCATCTTCTCAAGGGCAATAAATGCTGCCTAGCCAGCAATGCCCACAGTCCATGAATGAATAAAAAAAGTGGCTGCAATGAGAAAACTAGCAATAATCCAGGAAATTTGCAGTCACCATTGGCTTGATGAGTGGGGTGATGCAGAGTTGCAATCAACTTTTCACTGAGCAACACAAACCTCTCAGGAACTTATGGTGTGAAGTGAATAATGGCGCAACTGACTTACGCTAAGATTACCTGGGGACCTTTCCACTCGAAAATGAACCCAATGCTGCAGATGTAGAATTCTCATGGCACAAGTCTTGGGAAATTCTAGGCCATTATCTTCAAGAAAATCTGTATGATCTGTTCTGTTGTGATTGCCGTTTCCTTTTCAGAATTTCAAGGGTACTGGGATTTGGTAACATTCTTTCGCAGATGGTGTGATAATTTAACTACTTAACTTCCTCCAAGTACCTCGGAGGATTTTGGGTCCATTACAGGCAGAGTCAGGAGAATTTATAATGGGGAATAGAGAAATGGCAGAGAAGCTAAATGATTACTTTGTGCCTATCTTCACTGAGGAATGTACAAGAAATCTCCCAGAATTAGAGGTCCAAGGGACTAGGGAGAATGAGGAATTGAAGGAAATTAGTACTGGTAAGAAGGTTGTATTGGGAAAAATTAATGGGGCTGAACGTTGCTAAATCCCCAGGACCTGATATTCTACATCCCAGAGTGTTGAAAGAGGTAGCCATGGAGATAGTGATACATTGGTAACCATCTTCCAAAATTCTATAGATTCTGGAATGGTTCCTGAAGATTGGAAGGTAGCAAATGTCACCCCACTATTTAAGAAGGGAGGGAGAGATAAAACAGGGATTTACAGACCTGTTAACCTTACATCAGTAGTAAGGAAAATGCTAGAATCTATTCTAAAGGATCTGATAAATGGGCACTTGGGTAATAATCTGGGCATTGTCCATTCATAAATCAATGTTGACTATCATGTTTGACAAACCTGTTGGGATCTTTTTGAAGATGTTACTAACAGAATTGATAAAGGGGAGTTGGTAGACATAATATATTTGGATTTTCAGAAGGAGGTTGGTTCGCAAAATTAAAGCATGTGGGATAGGAAGTAATATACTGGCATGGAATAAGGATTGGTTAACAAGCAGAAAACTGAGAGTAGGAATAAAAGGTGATTCTCACATTAGCAGCCTGTGAGTAGGGGGGTACTGCAAGGATCAGTATTTGGGCCCCAGCTATTCACAATATATATCAATGATTTAGATGTATGAACCAAATGTAATATTTCCAAGTTCGTGAATAACACAAAACTAGGTGGGAAAGTGTGCTGTGAGGAAGATGAAAAGTGGCTTCAAGGGGATTTGGACCGACTTAGTGAGTGGGCAAGAGCATGGCAGATGGAATATAATGTGGGAAAATGTGAGGTTATCTACTTTGGTAGGAGGAATAGATGTGCAGAGTATTCCTTAAATGGTAAGAGAGTAGAAGGTGTCGATGTACAAAGGGACCTAGGTGTCCTTGTCAATAAATCACTGAAAGCTTGCATGCAGGTGCAGCAAGCAATTAGGAAGGCTGATGGTATGTTAGCCTTTATCGCAAGAGGATTTGAGTATAGGAGTTGTGAAGTCTTGCTTCAATTGTCTAGAACCTTGGTTAGACCGCACCTGGAGTACTGTGTGCAGTTTTGGTCCCCTTACCTTCGGAAAGATATTATTGACATAGGGGAAGTGCAACGAAGGTTCACCAGACTTGTTCCTGGGATGGCGGGACTGTCCTATGAAACCGGGCCTGGATTCTCTAGCGTTCTGAAGAATGAGAGGTGATATAATTGAAACCTACAATACTTATAGGGATAGACAGGGTAGATGCAGGTAAAATGTTTCCCCTGGTTGGGGAGTCTAGAACCAGGGGAGACAATTTCAAAAACAGGAGGAAGCCACTTAGGACAGAGATGAGGAGAAACTTCTTTACTCAGAAGTTTGTGAATCTTTGGAATTCTCTATCCCAGAGGGATGTGGAAGCTCAGTCATTGAGTATGTTTGAAGCAGAGATTGACAGATTTCTAAATACCATTGACGTAAAGGGATATGGGGATAGTGTGAGGTGAAAAAGGCATTGAAGTGGATGCTCAGTCATGATCATATTGAATGGTGGAGCAGGCTCGATGGGCTGAATGGTCTACTGCTTTTCCTATGTTCTTATATCCTACCTAGAGCTTGATGTAGCCAATTTGAAGCTCATACTTCAACTGAGGAATTGTTTATTTTCCATTCAATAACAACACTTGCCAATGGTGGAAATACTGTAGTCACCGTGTTTGTCACTTATGTGACTAACTACCAGTTAATAGTACAAGCCTCGGTGATTTGCAGAAATTCAGAATTTGCAGATCTGGCAATTTATTAGTTGTTTGTATGTGGCCAGTCGAATTATTTTGAACTGCATGTTACGACCGAGGCAGGAGGAGTGCACTGTTTGTTTTAGTTCCACTTCGCCACAGGTCACAACATACATTTATATTTCCCCACATCGCAATATTAAGTTCCCTTTTTACCTTCACCTCTCTCACACGCGTGCATATACCGTGTTAACCGGAAAAATAAAGGGATTTGTGTTTTAGAGCTCTATTGCCAAAAAAAAAGAAAAAAAAATCGCTTGGGTTAAATACTTGCTAATTCTTGAAGAAAGAGAAGATATGGAAAGATGTCCTTTGTTTTGGTTTGGCGTCCTAAATGCATATAGACGACTGTCACTGGGAGCTTCCCAGAACAGTTCTTTTCAGGCGACGCTGAAGATCAATTTGGGTCGGCTTTCCAGGAGAAATGCAGCAACAGAGGTTTCAGAGACAGACCTTGCAGGAGGAATGCAGCAACAGTTTCAGTTTGCTTCTTAAGCTTGCTTTTCAGCTCCTCAAGAGATGGAAAACAGGCAGGCTTTTTCCAAACTGCTGGAACAGACTGAGTTGGGGTGGTTTGTTCTTGGCAAGTTTTCTCCCCGCCTTTTCAAACCATTGTCATCCCAACTCACTGTCCAAAGTGAAACCATAAACAATGTCGGGAGTCAGGCCTCCTGACCCCTATAAATCTTGACCTGTCACTTCTCCGTAAACATCTTTCCCAAGTCAGAAACAACCCCTGCTGGGTAATTATTTGAAAACAGGTGCCTTCCAGTAACTTAAAAGCAAAATACTGCGGATGCTGGAAATCTGAAATAAAAACAAGAAACGCTAGAAATACTCAGCAGGTCTGGCAACATCTGTGGAGAGAGAAGCAAAGTTAACGTTTCTGGTCCGTGACCCTTCTTCACGGACCTGAAATGTTAACTCTGCTTCTCTCTCCACGGATGCTGCCAGACCTGCTGAGTATTTCCAGCGTTTCTTGTTTTATTGCCTTCCAGTAACTGTTTTCAAAGCCAGACCTCTCTGTGACCCTGGTAAAAACCCATCCATGGAGTCTTTTCAGTTTTCGCAAATGTCCAGCTCTAAAATACATGAGTCCTCAAAAAAAACTTTAAGATATAGAAGCACTCGTAACATGCAGTAGAATCAAGTTGATTATTTGACCAGTAGTGGAGTACTTCAAGTGGCCCATCTCATGTAGCATACCCGCTGTGTTTACTGTACCCATTCAGCTATTTAAGTGCTGGTGTGTGCAGTGGCCTGTGCCACTAAGAATGCAAGTTTTGGGCTCAATGAATGGGTGGAGGAAATAAAAGCACTACAATTTTTAGCAGTGTACTGATGAGAGACTAAATAGTGGATTAACTGTTTGCTGTGATATTGTCCACACAACTTCACTTGAAATGCTGCTCCTGTATTTCAATACTTCTTTTAGATTTAAGGTAGTGTAGCTTTCATTCCTAGTATGGTCAGCTGGGCAGCACTGTTCAACAGTATAGTCATTGAGTCATCCACAGGGTAATTTGTTACCCATCCATATGCCAACAGTGTAGTCATTGAGTCTCCCTTGATTCATCTATATGCTAACTAATACAGATTCACTGTATTACAAGTCAGGCAATTGCCCTTTAGTACTGGGACACTGGCACTGAAATTATTGCTATATATGATGCAGAAGCATAGTTTCAGATGGGTTGTAGTTTTGTTATTTTGAACATCTACTGCAAACTAATGAGTACATTTGAGTTCCATTGTATACAATATCCAGACCCTACCAACAGTAACCTGCACTTGTATTCTACTTTTTAACACCGCAAACTGTCCTATGGCATTTCACGAACAGGTGATGGCAGAACAGAAATGAACACTGGAAGAAGAGTTATGGACAGCGAGTGCATGCTAAGTCACAGGTTTTGAGAAGACTTTTGAAGATCTGGAGAAAGTTAGCAAGGGGGAGAAGTTTTTGGAAGAATATCCTTGAGCAGGCCTTGTTAGTCAAGAACTCTGCCACTGATGGTGGAACAGGTTTGGGAGGGCATTATAGGCCAGAGTTTGAAGAGTACTTGGAGTCAGTACCCTATCATTACAATTTTCTGAAGGCTTTTCAGATGTTTTACTGCATAATTATAAGTTGTCTTCATTGTCATCATTCATCCCAGTTATGTACAGCTACTTTGCCTTGATAGCATCAACCATTATTGTTCTTCACATTGGTCTGTTTGAGTTTATTTCAGTTGAAACTGTTTAGCTGTTGGT
The DNA here is from genome assembly GCF_036365525.1 of Heterodontus francisci. Lineage (NCBI taxonomy): Eukaryota > Metazoa > Chordata > Chondrichthyes > Heterodontiformes > Heterodontidae > Heterodontus > Heterodontus francisci. Next base: position 33,640,673 of record NC_090390.1, on the reverse strand, counting down.
TGCTGCACAGAACCTCTCTGTTTGGTAAGAATTGACTGCAACTTTTTTATTACAGCCGTGTGAGATCCAGTTGATCTCCAGGAGCAATATTCTGGAGGGGTATTCTATTCCAGAAAGCCCAGCGTTGAAGGATAGAACTGGAGCCAATCTTTACATGCTTTTATTTAGAGCGATACACATTACAAAACATGCATCTCTGAACCCAGCAATCCCAGTTTCAAACTGTTCCTATATATAGGAGCACAAATGAATCCCCAGTTAATTCCCACCACCATCATATAATTGAATGCAATTAACAGAGGTGTCCAAGTCTTTTGTTGTCTTGTGCTGCTGAGGTATGGGCCAAGTATAAAGTCTAAACTCTTGGTTCCATTAAGATGTATTTATCTCGAGTGACCTCCTTATTCTTCCTACCAAAATATGCGACCTCACACTTAGCTATATTGAAGTTCATTTGCCAATTGCACATCCATTTTGCAAGCTTATGAATGACTTGCTGCATTTTGTCACAGTCCTCCTCTGCATTAACTACACCCCCAATTTGTTGTCACCTGCAAACCTTGAAATTGTACTTCCCATTCCCCAGTCCAAATTGTTTATATAAATGGTGAACAATAGTGGTCCCAGCATCGATCCTTGTGAAATATCTCTCTCCACCATTTGCCAATCTGCATTACTACCTTTTAACCCTTACAATGTTTTATGTTATGTAGCCAGGTTGCTTTCCATTCTGCTACTAGTTCCCTGACTCTACATGTTCTGACCTTAGTCATGAGTCCAATATGCAGTAACTTAACAAAGGCTTTTTGGAATCCAAATATATTATATCTACTACATTATCCTGAGGTTTTGATTTAGGATCTTTCCACCAATGCAATGCTCAAGCCTTTCCAAACCTCTAGAGTTGCAAATTCAAATAAGGGAGAGCTTTGTGAACCACACTGCCATGAAAGCCTTAGGTTACAGTTAGGACAATAATGTTCCAACACAGTTGATGGTAACTGATGCATTTCTATTAGGACGTAATGTACACCTACAGGGAGTGTTGACGCAGGGCAGTTGGATGACTGTTCCAGTTACAGGAATGGAATGCAGTTAGGTAACGCTAAAATATTTTCAGACCTTCGTTAAATGGAGAACTGTATCAACAAGTGGGGAGATACTTCTGAGCATTTATCAGGATATAATTCAAATGGCCACTGGTTCCTAAATCATAAAGTAATACTGTTGGCCGTGCATTTTGCTGGAGTACAGTACACAGCTGCTGACCTTATGTTATCCTTAGAATTTTCCTTCATGAATAGAAGATCCATCTAGAGATGGTTCAGGAAGTATTAAGGATCTTTGGGTGCCTGGAAGTCAATCTGTTGCTCTTACAGACAGCCGCTATATTCAAGCTACAAGCTGCCTCACCTTGGCAGTTGCCATATCATCTCTAACTGAATTACCATTTGTTCTCTGTAGTTGCTTGTAGTCCCCCAAATTACACAGAGATACTAGTATGCAATCAATTAATGTGTTCATCTGAATATTGCATTTCTGCCATTTCAGTGGAGATGTTACTCCATCTGTATAACATTACAAATCTTAATGTCTGTACACGCTTCCAGTATCAGCTTTTACTATTGTAATTTCCTGTTTTGCATTAACTCTGTTTCTTAAATTGCCAAATATTTTGGCAATGTGTCAAATGTCTTGTCAGTAATGAATAATAAAATCCACCACTTTAAAATGGGGAACAGAATTACACCTGTATGCCCTGGTCTAATTATTTCCCGCTCTGTAACCCATTTTCATCCGAAGACCACATTTGCTTTTCACTTCAGCTGCATGTGGAGGATGCATATAGTACAAAGAATGAAGACACTACAAGGTGGACAATCTGTTATTTTTATTGTCAAAAGAGTAATGTAGTAGACATAATAGATTTGGGTTTCCAAAAAAAGCCTTTAAGTTACTGCATATTGGACTCATGGCTAAGGTCAGAACATGTAGAGTCAGGGAACTAGTAGCAGAATGGAAAGCAAGCTGGCTACATAATAGAAAATATTGTAAGGGTTAAAGGTAGTAACGCAGATTGGCAAATGGTGGGGAGAGGTATTTCACAAGGATCGATGCTAGGATGACTGTTCACCATTTATATAAACAATTTGGACTGGGGAATTGGAATTTCAGGGTTTGTGGATGACAGTAAATTGGGGGGGGTAGTTAATGCAGAGGAGGACTGTGACAAAATGCAGCATGACATTAATAAACTTGCAAAATGGATGTGTAATTGGCAAATGAACTTCAATATAGGTAAGTGTGAGGTCGCATATTTTGGTAGGAAGAATAAGGAGGCCACATACTCCTTGGAAAATAAGTGTCTCAATGGGGTAGAGGAACAGAGGAATCTGGGGGTACAGCTACACAAATCACTAAAAGTAGTGACACAGGTTAATAAGACCATTAAAGCAAAGTAAACAAAGCACTGGGGTTCATTTCAAGAAGACTAGAATTGAAAAATAGAGAAGTTATGTTAAACTTATACAGAACCTTGGTTGTGCCACCATTGGAGCACTGTGAACAGTTCTGACCTCCATATTATGAAAGGGATGTAGAGATACTGGAGAAACTGCAAAAAGACTTACTAGAATGATACCAGAAATTAGTTTTTAGTATTTAAGTATTGGGAAAGATTTAATGGGCAGTGGCTCCTTTCTCTTGAAAAGGGAGGCTGAGGAATGACCTGATGGAGGTCTTTAAACTGTAAATGGGTTTGATAAGATAGATGTAGAGAACTTGCAGGCAAGATCACAACTAGGGGCCATAATTATAAGATGGTCACTAATAAATCCAGTAGGAAATTTCAAAGAAACTTTAGAAGAAAGTGGTTAGAATGTGGAACTTGTTATCAGATGAAAAGTAGAGATGAATCACTTCGATGTATTCAAAGAGAAACTAGATAAGCACTTGAGGGAGAAGGAATAGATATGCTGATAGGATTAGATAAAGAAGGGTGGGAGCAGGCTCATGTGGAGCATAAACACCAGCACAGACGTGTTGGGCTGAATGGCCTGTTTCTGTGCTGTAAATGCTCTATGTTATTAAGCTGCTAATTAGGCATACCATTTTGGTAAAATTACATGCTTAGTTGGGTTCTTCCACTGAAAAGCATTCCATCTGTCACTTGAATTAAACTCGGAATATCATTTGGAGAAATTAAAATTGATATTCTTTAAGGTGCTTTTAATATTGGCAACACCTGGATTACAGTCATACAACTCTTCGCCAATTCCACCTCCCACACCCCTCCCCCCATCCCCTAATCCTTTTACAAGTAGCATAGACATTTTTAAGCTCTCAGGCCATTCAGATGAATAGGTAATAAAAAATAAAAGATAAACTAAATACAGTTCAGAGGTTCAAAGAGACTGAATATGACTTTGGTGTATGGAAGGTGTTTTCATTCCAAGGAGGAGAAAAACTCTAGAATGTACTCACTTGCTCAATCTATCTTGAAACTATATGGAAAATAAACATATCATCTATCTGGCTGTAAAAGTTACTGAACAGGAATTTTATGCTGCACAGTGCTTTTATTTATAATTCCTTAGCCCTATGCTGTCAAAAAACTCTCTTGGCAGCAGTCTTTCTCTCCCAACGATGACAATAAAAAAAATCTTCCTTTAGAATTAATTGATGTCTTTGAATTGAATGCTCAATGGATCTTCAGTCACCAGGGATCAGTATTCAAAGTTGAGTCTGCAACCCTAATCTGAAAAGAAGCACAAATACTGGCAGTCAGTCAGTTTCGCTTAACGGACGACTTCATAGTTTGGCGCTTTTGAAATGGATCTTTGCGATAACCTATTGACTCAGGTTCAGACTGCCTTGTGCGATTGGAAGAAATTTATCTAAATTCAGCAGAGTGTTTTTCTACCTCGTACTCAAGCTCATTGTCAGCTCTCACCGAGGAGTCTCTTGTTCTGCATGCTACATGATTGACCAGGAATGCAGCTGATGTCCTGGATTTCTTCTATCGTGTTGGGATAATTTTTACCCTTTTTAATAGATTAGTGAAGTTAGAATAATACGTCTGACAATTATATGCATTTATTATTTCAAAATATTCATCTTAAGACTACATATAGAGCAGTACACACTGTCCTATGTCTAGAAACTTGAGTGCAAAAATCTTCCTAGGAATCATGAACGATGCCTATCCAAAGCTGTTCGTTACTTTGCCTTGAAGGAAACCAAAGTTCCTAATTGAGTTGAAGTTTTGTATTTCTCTTTATGCCATGTTTTTTGAAAATAAACTTTTATTGTGCTATTCTTGTTCAGTTTCATTTTGTTGGATGCTTTATGACCCTTGGCAATGAAACAGATTCCTGGACTTACAGCCTTATCTTGGTCAGTATCCTGTTCTACTTTCAACTCAGCAACCTTTGTTTCCTATCTTTGCTTTTTCTGAACTGTGACTTTTGTCTTGGAGTGTCATTGTGATCAATAGATAAGTTCTGCCAGCATGCAGTCAACCAATTTTGAATTACGTGTAGTTTAATCATAGTTGTGTCAGCTGTGGCTCAGTTGGTAGCACTCACGCCTCGGAAGGTTGTGGGTTTGAGTTCCATTCCAGAAACTTGAGCACAAAATTGAGTTTGACACTCCCGTGCAATACCAAGAGAGTCCTGCCCTGTCGGGTGGGTATGAGTAATCCATTGGCACTATTTTGAGGAAGAGATGTGAGTTCTTCCTGTTGGCTGTCAAATAACATTGCTAAAAAGATCATCAGGTCATTATCGCATTGCTGTTAGTGTGTTCTTGCTGTGCACAAATTAGCTGCTTACATTTCAACAGTGACTACACTTCAAAAGTACTTTGGCTGTTAAAATGGTTTGGAACATCCTGAAGTTGTGAAAGGCGCTATATAATTGCAAGTCTTCTTTATAATTGCATTACATTAGCTATCTATCTTTTTATATACAAAAAATGCATACCTATTACATGTCGTTTTAAACAGAACCTAGATCAAAAAGGTACTTGTCTACACAGGGGCCTGAAGCCTTTGCTATAACTATTGACAGAGCTTCCAAACAGTGAGTTGTCAGTCTATTACTTCCCTCCATCGAATATACATGGAGATTTTAAGTAATTGCCAGCATGGCTTGGATCTTCCACTTCTGTAGGGCATTTAAGTTGAAGCAGTGGCTTGAACCAAAACTCCCAAAAGATGCAGAATTAGAACTATCTCTGAAACTTCCTCAGATGAAAACATCTGTACTTTCTCAATGAATAATTCTTCATAGTAGAATTGATCTTGAGGTTAACAGTTATTAATTTTTGGTATCTCAGATTATTGCTTCAGTTCAATCTATGTAAACCATGATTTGAATCTAACTTTCAGAAAAGTGATTGTGTTAGCTTCATGTTTTGATAGTTTGTGTTAGCTTAGTGTTTTGATAGTTTTTAGAAATTTGGCCATCTTTGTTACATATTGTGCCATTTATTTGCTATAGCATAAGTACTTGGAGTTCTCTGTGATAATCGAGTCAAATTAGCACTTAGGTCAGGTCTTCTGATTCCAAGAAAGCTGATACTTTTAGCTCAAAAACTCCACGGCTGGCCTTTTTTGATAAACCTAACCTCTACATAGGATTAGTTTTGGGTGTGCCCATATTCTGTGCTATAGGTTTAGGCCAAACCTGAAATCTGAACCTGTTCGAGTGACTTGTTTCCATAGTTTCCTTTGGCTTTCCCCTTCCACTTGTACCATACATTGAGCTTTTTGAGTCAGTATTCCTCAACCTTCCAAAGATCACCGAGGCAGCACATTTTATTTCCCCCTGTTGGAGATTGTGCAACAGTATTACAAATATGGGAATAACTCCTATGTCCAGGAACCCAGATCAGATTCTTGTGGCAGGCCACGCTACTATGAACATAGGCACATACGAATTAGGAGCAGGAGTAGGCCATTCAGCCCCTTTGAGCCTGTTTTGCCATTTAATAAGATCATGGCCTCAATTCCACTTTCCTGCCTACCCTTGATACCCTTTGACTCCCTTGTCATTCAAGAATTTATCTACCTCAGCCTTAAAAATATTCAGTGACCCTGCCTCCCCTGCTCTCTGGGGAAGAGAGTTCCAAATCCTCTCGACCTTCTGAGAGAAAAAAATTCTCCTGATCTCTGTCTTAACTGGGTGACCCCTTGTTTTTAAACTGTGTCCCCTGGTTCTAGTCTCCCACAAGTCATAGAGCCATAGTCAGAGAGAGATACAGCACTGAAACAGGCCCTTCGGCCCACCGAATCTGTGCTGACTATCAACCACCCAATTATACTAATCCTACATTAATCCCATATTCCCTACCACATCCCCACCATTCTCCTGCCACCTACCTACGCTAGGGGCAATTTACAATGGCCAATTTACCTATCAACCTGCAAGTCTTTGGCTGTGGGAGGAAACTGGAGCACCCGGTGGAAACCCACGCGGTCACAGGGAGAAATTACAAACTCCGCACAAGCAGTACCCAGAACTGAACCCGGGTCACTGGAGCTGTGAGGCTACGGTGCTAACCACAGCGCCACTGTGCCGCCCCAAAGGGAAAGCATCCTTTCAGCATCCGCCCTATCAAGTCCCCTCAGGATCTTGTATGTTTCAATAAGGTCACCTCTTATTCTTCTAAACTCCAGTGGATACAGACCCGACCTGTCCAACTTTTCTTCATAAGATAACCACCCCCCCCCCCCCCCCACCGCCAAAAAAAATCCCCATCCCAGGTATCAGTCGAGTGAACCTCCTCTGAACTGCCTCCAACGAATTTATATCCTTTCTTAAATAGGGAGACCAAAACTTTATACAGTACTCCAGATGTGGTCTCATCAATACCCTATACAACTGTAGCAAAACTTCCCTACTTTTATATTCCATTCACCTTACAATAAGTGACAACATTCTATTTGCCTTCCTAATCACTTGCTGTAGCTGCATACCAACCTTTTGTGATTCATGTACCAGGACACCCAGATCCTCAGTACCTCAGAGTTTTGCAATTTCTCTCCATTGTTACGACCGACTGCTCCTGTGAAAGCCTCCAATCAAAATATACAATTCTGATTGTGGTGGGACCAATGCACTGTTAATTTAATCCTGTCGCTCCACAGATCGATTAAAATATCATTTAAAAAAAAAAACTTTCCAAATTAAATAAAGACCCAACCAAATTGTACCATCTATTAACCCCCGAATGAAGCTAACCAAACCAGGTATCTTTAAATAAACAAATTAACTCTTTAATTAGAAGAACTAAATTCTTAAACACTATGAAGATATAAACAATATTTAAAATAGAAAAAATTAGAGTCCTTGCAAATTTACAGTCCAGTGTTGCTCAAAGTCCTCACAGGATGTTACGTTCCTTCTCCAGCGAATTTCAACAATTAACGACTTGCAAACACTTTCAACAGAATCAGTCTGACATTAGAGTTTTTCAGGGATAAAAGATTGTCACAGTCTAACTTCTCTTTAATTTAAATTACCAGAGATCTCTGTTTTGGCTTGACTTTTTTTTTTTAGAATTTTTAGAGATAATTAAACAGACTAAAATCCTCTTCCTTTAGTTAAGTGGTTGAGAGCTCTTTTTCAGGTGTGCTCATCACAGCTGTCTGTGTTCTGTTAGAACAAACTGTCTTCAACTAAAAAGCCAGTTCAAAACTGAATTGTAACAAATGCATCAGGCTCTCTCCCAGTGGCCATTTCTATGGTAACGCGAATGCACCCTTTGAATTGCAGTCTCCAAATGGCTGTTTCTAAGGCAACGAAAATGCACCTTCCTATAACTCCTAAGGCTTGCCGGCTCTTAAAGCAATACTGATCCCTCGCAAGCCTTAAAGGCAAACAGCATATTCCGAAAAAAAAGCTACAGGACTATGACACCATTTAAATAATATGTTGCTTTACTATTCTTCCCACCAAAGTGGATAAGTTCACATTTTCCCACATTATACTCCATTTGCCAAATTTTTGCCCACTCACTTAACCTATCTATATCCTTTTGCAGACTGCTTATGTCCTCTTCACAACTTACTTTCCTACCTATCTTTGTGTCATCAGCAAATTTAGCAACCATGCATTCGGTCCCTTCATCCAAGTCATTTATGTAAATTATAAATAGCTGAGGTCTCAGCACTGATCCCTGTGGCACTCAACTCGTCACATCTTGTTAACCAGAATGCCTTCTGAAAATTTAAGTATAGCACATCCACCGGTTCCCCTTTATTCATGTTGTTTGTTACTTCCTCAAAGAACTCCAGTAAATTAGTCAAACATTATTTCCCTTTCATAAAACCATGTTGACTCTGCCTGATTGCATTGAGATTTTCTAAGTGTCCTGCTTAAAAACTCCTTAATCATAGATTCCAGCATTCTTCTTATATATTAAGCTAATTGGCCTGTAGTTTCCCTCCTTTCTTGAATGGAGGAGTCACATTCACTATTTCCCAATCTGATGGGACCTTTCCAGAATCTGGGGCATTTTGGAAAAGTCAAATCAATGCATCTACTATCTCAGCAGCCACTTCTTTTAAGACGCTAGGATGATGTCCATCCGGACCTGGGAATTTGTCAGCTTTTCGTTCTAATAATTTTTTCAGTACCCTTTCCTTGGTGATTGTAATTGTTTGAAGTTCCTCCCTCCCTTTCACCTCCTGATTCACACTTATTTCTGGGATGTTATTTGTATCCTCTACAGTGAAGGCCGATGCAAAATATCTGTGCACTTCATCCGCCTTCTCCTTATTTTCCATTATTAATTTCCCGGACACGCACTCTAGAGGACCAACACTTAGTTTACTTACTCTTTTCCTTTTTAATTTTTTTCCAAAAATATACTTTATTCATAAAAATTTGCAAAAACGCTTTTCCTTTCTAAATACCTGTAATAACTCTTACTATCTGTTTTTATATTTCTAGCTAGCTTTCTCTCATACTCTAATTACTCCCTCCTTATTAATCTTTCAGTTATTCTTTGCTGTTCTTTGTATTCTGCCCAATCTTCTGACCTGCCGCTCATCTTTGCGGAATTATATGCTTTTTTTCTTTCAATTTGATACTAGCTTTAACTTCCTTAGTTAGCCACGGATGAAGCGTCCTTCCATTTGAGTCTTTCTTTCTCACTGGAATGCATCTTTTCTGAGTATTCTGAAATATCTCCTGAAATGTTTGCCACTGCAACTCTGCTGACCTATCCCTTAACCTAATTTGCCAGTTTACTTTAGCTAGCTCTGCCTTCATGCCCTCATAATTGCCCTTATTTAAGTTTAAAACACTAGTCTTAGATTTGCTCTTCTCTCCCTCAAACTGAATGTGAAATTCAATCATATTATGATCACTGCTACCTAGGGGTGCCTTCACTATGAGGTCATTAATTATTCGTGTCTCATTGCACAGTACCAGATCTAGTATAGCCTGCTCTCTGGTTGGCTCTAGAACGTGCTGCTCCAAGAAATGGTCCTGCAAACACTCTTATGAACTCATTGTCCAGGCTATCTTTGCCAATCTGATTCATCTAATCTATATGTAGTTTAAAATCACCCATGATTATCTTTATACCTTTCTCACAAGCCCCCATTATTTCATCCTGCATACCCTGTCCTACAGTGTGGTTACTGTTAGGGGGCCTATAAACTACTCCCACAAGTGACTTCTTCCCTTTACTATTTCTCGTCTCTACCCAAACTGATTCTATGTCTTGATCTCCAGAACTAAGCTCATCTCTCTCTACTGTGCCAATGGCATTCTTAATTAACAGAGTTACCCCTCCGTCTTTTCCTAGCTTCCTGTCCTTCCATGTACCCTTGAATATTCAGGTGCCAGTCTTTGTCATCTTGCAGCCATGTCTCTGTAATGGCTATCAGATCATATGTATTTATTACTATTTGTGCTGTCAATTCATCTGCTTTGTTAGAAATACTACGTGCATTCAGATGCAGAGCCTTTAGTTCTGTCTTTTTACTATTTTGTAACGTCTAGTCTTATCTGCTGGTGCACTCTTGGGTTTGATTAGAGATACAGCACTGAAACAGGCCCTTCGGCCCACCGAGTCTGTGCCGAACATCAACCACCCATTTATACTAATCCTACACTAATCCCATATTCCTACCAAACATCCCCACCTGTCCCTATATTTCCCTACCACCTACCTATACTAGTGACAATTTATAATGGCCAATTTACCTATCAACCTGCAAGTCTTTTGGCTTGTGGGAGGAAACCGGAGCACCCGGAGAAAACCCACGCAGACACAGGGAGAACTTGCAAACTCCACACAGGCAGTACCCGGAATCGAACCCGGGTCCCTGGAGCTGTGAGGCTACGGTGCTAACCACTGCGCCACTGTGCCGCCTACAATCTGTTCTTTCCTGCTGCACTCTGACCATCATTTCCCTTATTGCTAGCTTGATCTCTTGCCTTGCCTTCTGCACTTAATTTATCACATCTTCTCAATCCTGATCCCTCGCCCCAATATTTAGGTTAAAGCCCTCTCCACTGCTCTAGTTATGCGACCCGCCAGAACACTGGTCCCAGCGCGGTTCAGGTGAAGACCATCCCTACTAGTAAGCATCCATATTGGTTGCACTGAGCAAACATTGAGAACTAATTAGCTCATATTCAGTCTTTGCCAAAACAGCTAAGCCGTGTTTCTAGTATTTTCATTAACACTTCTTTGTCATTATTGCTCTTGAGCTGCTGTCACACTCTGCTGCCATGCGTATCTTAGATCTTTCTAATAATCTTCAAGCAAAGCTGTTGATGGCTTCTTCCTCAAGCAGGAAACCTTCTCGTTGGACAACAGGTTGAAAAGGTATTCTTTAAAGATGGTGAACCTAAAAATCATCCTCCAAAGGTATGTCAATTCCAAAAGTAGCAGACTCACTAAAACATATCTCCTCCTGGGACTCAGAGATGCTTTATATGTCTGCTCGCTGTCAGCCATTTAGACCCAATCAGAAGACTATTAGGGAGCAGTCTAACACTCCTGGACTCTTGCTGCAACACATCAGCCATGACTTACAGTCACTCTTTTCCCCCCTAGCCTGGCTAGAGGCAGATTCACTTTGCATATTGTCAAATTTAGAGCAAGAAAGATTTTCCAGAAGGATCATTATGTAACAGAGATCCCATTGCCTTGAATTCTGATACTCAGAGGGTGACCAGAGCCTCGTTTCGTTCATTACCAAGTTCACATTAAATGATGATGCAACTGAGGAAAGGAAAAATAGTTTATGAAATGGAGGCACAGCTGAGAAAAGCAAAAATGGTTTATGAAATGAAAACGGTACCACAAGCCACGTGCCTAATGATAGTCACACTTAATGTGACACGATTATTCCTGATTTAGCAGGCCCTTCTCTATAGGTTGCTATTTCTGTTAAATAAGTCAATCAAAATCAGACAGATAATTTTTCAGTGCACAGTGTTACGACCGGGTGAAGAAGGGGTCTCAGGCTCCCTCATGCCCCTTTCCTGGTTTGGCCAGAACAGGGTTTATCTTTTAAAACTGATTTTAGCTTACCCCCTCGGTGAGCCCTGGCTCACTGGACTCTAATTGTAATTGCAAGTGAACCAATCAGGTTTTTTTGAGTTTAAACAAGAAAGACCTAAGTTTATTAACCTTATCACTTTAACCCGGTTAAAACTACTAAAATATGCGATGCAGCCATGCTCACATGTATATGAGAGGCGCACACACACAAATAGGTACAGGAGGGAGAAAGAATTTGGGAGGGGGCGTTGAAATGGAGTTTGTAATAAATGGAATACAGATACAGTTATTATTGTCCTTGTGGTAGTGTCCTTGATTAAAGTGTAGTTCTTGGAGTCCTCGTTGGGGTCTGGTGCACAATTTCAGACTTGCTTCTCTGGTACCAGAAGACCAAAGAGGGGCTATGTCCGTAGTTTATGCTGCCACCGTGGGTTCCCTGGAGAGATCTTCTCTTTGGTGTTGAAAATTGCAGTCTGTCCTTCCTGTGTGGTACAGTTTAAAAAAAAAAAATCTGACCAGCAGGTTGGTCATGTGACCATCTTTGTTTGAAACAGCAGCTTCTTGGAGGGTTGCTGGATTTCAAAGCTTTCCAGGCACACTAGGTGGGGGGGGTGTGGGGCGTGGGGGAGAGGGGTGCTGCGTGGAGGGGGTGGAATTCTGGCTCTTACAGTCAAAGGATGTGGATCACCACTATTGCCCAGACCAATCTTGTTAATTGACTCAATGAGCACTCCCATTGTGTCTCTATTCAACTGTCTCAAAATGCAAATACGCAACCATGTTTTCAGCTGTTCCGTTCTTTTTTTTTTTAAACAAGTTATTTGCAATCTCCAGTAAAAAGTTTCAACTAGTGTCCCATATGATGAAATTAATATGTTTCCGTTTGGCAGGTGTGATTTCCATCACAACAAGAACACCTTCAGCATCCCATTTGTTCCAGTTATACATCAAAACATCTGGGAACAGTGCAGATATTTTTACTACCTAGAGAGAGAGAGATCCCAAATCAGCAGTTACAAAGAAGCTGATTGCAAGACAATTTAATAAATAAATATGAAAGCCCTCACAACAGCTTTCTGTTGGCAAATTTCTCTCCCACCCTCTCCTCTGACCTTACGATTTGACATCATTCCAGGACTATTTACCTTAGCTCTAATTGGTTTTCAATCCTGCATTTATGGAACAATACCCCACAGATCATGATTAAATTGCATTAAATTCCCTTTCTCGCTCTTAGCTGGGCTGAATCCATTTTCAGTTGGAATTTGAATGTGGAATGAATGAATAATGAAATCAGACTAAGATGATTTTATAGCCAAAGTACCCCAAGTGATTATGGTAACTTCTGCGGTTGGTAATATTCTCACCTCTGAATTCGAAGATTATAGGTTTAGACCACACTAAAGGACTTGAACACATAATTTAGGCTGACTCTTTGGAGCAGTACTGAGGGTTGTTGCATTGTTGGAGGTGCTTTTCTTCAGAAAAGGCATGAAACCATAGCCCTGGTTGCCTGCTGAGGTGGATCTAAAAGATCCCATGCTACTATTCAAAGAAGAACAGGGAGTTCTCCCACTAACATTTTTCCAGCAACCAGTAACAACAAAAGTAGATTAACTAGTTATTTGTCTCATTTGTGGGATCTTGTCTGCAACATGGTTGCCACATTTGCCTCCATGAAAGTTGCGGTACTGCAGAGTAATTCATTACAGGTTTAGTTTAGTTTAGAGATACAGCACTGAAACAGGCCCTTCAGCCCACCGAGTCTGTGCCGACCATCAACCACCCATTTATACTAATCCTACACTAAGCCCATATTCCTACCACATCCCCACCTGTCCCTATATTTCCATACCACCTACCTATACTAGGGGCAATTTATAATGGCCAATTAACCTATCAACCTGCAAGTCTTTGGCATGAAGTGCTTTGGGAGGCCTCTGAGAGATGTGATACAGCATTATATAAATGTAAGCTTTTCTTTCATATAAACTACAAAATGACACAATCTAGGATATTTTCACAATGAAATGCAGAATGGAAAATATCTAATAATGTTATCAATCATCGATTAAAGAACAGAATGTATGCTGCACTGAAGCATGAATGAAGAAAATGTGGAAACTACATAAATGGAAGAACATGTAGTGACTATAAATCAGAAAAGGAACAATTTTTAAATCACTACAAGTAGAGTACAGAAATTATACAAGATTAGTGAAATAATGTATTTAGTATTTTAAAATATAGTTGTAGGGCAGTAATGAAGTAGTTTGAATGTCCTGCTCAGAACCTCCCAGTGTTTTCCATTATAATTGCAGTCTGATTTTGTTTAGTGTTGCCAACTTTGCATATTTCACAGTCAAGAAGCTGACTTATAATCCAGTGCATCTTTTGCTTGCTGCTATTGACTGACTTAAAAATGCTTTTTTAAATATTGGTCAGGTGCTAGAGAGCAAGAGAGAGAGAGGTTCTGTCTGCTTGTTTGCTATATTACACCATCAGCTGTAGGTTCTGTGCTATATTGGACCAGTAGTTCATTATTCTATACATTCTATGTTATATTGGACTGCTAGTTGTATACTATGTTTTATTGGACCTATAAAGCTGAATGGGGTACCAAATTACAAGGGTGATTTCATGCTCCCACTGCTTGAAGAGCTGTAACAGTCCCTGTGCTCCTGTCAAGTATGGCTTCCATAGGGGGTGTGGCATTGTAGAGTCATCTTTGGAAATGCTTTTAATGTTCCTCTGAAATGTGTTGCCTACAATCAGTAACTTTGCCCTTCAGTTGAGCATTTTCTCTGGCTGTTGCTGCTCAAACTCTCAAATGTCTTGTTACTGTTCTTACTACTGGAGTTACTTTTATGAATAATTGGTGGAGCAAATAATTTGACTTGGCAGAAATGATGTTGCAAACAAAATCTGGAAATTCAGAGTTACCAGGAAACTCTGTCCATGGAAACAACTGGAAAAGGTTCGCATACTGTCTACTGTTAATTAGAAGCACATTTTTATTTGGAAACAAAATCAAATTGTACAGTAGTTTGAATTAAATTCATACAATTTTAGTAAAATAGCACAGGAGGTGTTCCCTCAAAAATTTTTGGTTAAGCAGCTTTGACTTGAAAGGAGTTGACGGCATATTCTCATATTTGTTTTATTTCTGTTTAGTTTTGTTCTGGCGCAGGCATGTTAGGCTGAATGGCTTCCTTCTGTGCTGTATCATTCTATAATGGTACTTCAAGATGGTCGTGATACAAGTATAGTTCAGTTATATAACATGTAGCCAGAGATAAACTTCACAATGTCTTTGAAAGTTTGTGTAGGTAAATGCTAAATCCCAATTTTACAGCTGAGTTGTCTTCTCATTTGAGAAGCGCATGATTGTTTTAATTCCTGTTAATCTTTCAAAAAAAACTTCAGACTATGCTGGATAATTATAAAATATGCAGTGATAAATGAGGTAGTTACACCGTACAAACTGAGAGCAGATTTGCAGTACTTATTGAAACCATTGAAATTATAGCACAGAAGGCCGTTCAGTCCATTGGATCTGTGCAGGTTCTAGCTCTTCAATGGGATATCTATTCTAATTCATTTCCCTGTCTTTTTTCCCCTGTATTCTTTGGTATTATCACCTTTTAAATACTTATCCAGTTCTTTTTAAATGATTTAGTATCTGCCTCAATGGGCACGTGCAGCAAAACATTTCATGTTTAAATAACCTTTCAAGGTTCTACGATCAGTGTATTTTCTTAGGTTCAGCATCCTGGACCACTTTCACCGGTGAACTCTTGTTCCCTATAAATCAGAGAGTTCTTATCCTGCCAGATATGTAGAGAAATTGTAGTGAACCTAGAGATCAAACAGAAACTCTTGTTAATACATTTGGGCTATTGATTAAACAACCTGCCCTCACATGATCTTCCCTTAACTTCACTGGACCATGGCTTACACTCTAAATTTGTCAACAAGATTTCTTAAGCAGTAAATAGATGTGATCAGACAACATTGACATGCGGTAGAGTAACAATAGTTACTGGCTTAATCCCTGCTTGGAAGGTAGAAGTAACAAATGATCGTGTCTGCTGCACAAAACTGTAATGTAAACTGGCCCAAAATGTTTCCAAAAAATCCTCGTGCTTGTGCAATACCTGTAAGGCCTATTGTGGTTTTAAAACTATTCATGCAACCTGCGCAATCACTTACCAATGCTGAGCGTTTCAGTGGATTGGTCTATTTATTTAAATTTTGCTTTTTGCTGCTTTTAAAGGGAATTATTGTTTTCATGTTGGTTACAGCCAGCAGACAGTTAAATGAACTGTCAGTTTAATGTCAGATTTGGTTCCTTTTTAAAACATTGTTGTTTGCTGTAGTCCGTCAG
The DNA here is from genome assembly GCF_036365525.1 of Heterodontus francisci. NCBI lineage: Eukaryota > Metazoa > Chordata > Chondrichthyes > Heterodontiformes > Heterodontidae > Heterodontus > Heterodontus francisci. Next base: position 33,624,757 of record NC_090390.1, on the reverse strand, counting down.
CTGATGGGGAAGATTCAGCAAAACTGCTAATGATTTTGTCAGCCATCAGTTGTTTCATCTATCAACCATGTAGGTTGATCAAATCAATGTCATGCTGTGAGCTTCAGGTAGCTAGGGCTGTTAAAAAGTTTGTACTCTGAAATGACACAAACCTGTCAGGAATGGGTTCTTGGTGATCTGGTTTATTGAGAGAAATGTTGACAAGTACGCCTCCCAACGCCCTTAATCTTCACACTTTTGTGTTCAGTGGATTCTGGTGTTTGGGAAAATAGTTTTCCTGTGAATTTCTGAGACTTTTAATTCCACATGATGCACCCTATTACTCTCTTGCATTTGGTAGTCTGAATGTGCAACCAGGAAAGCAAAGTGTTCTTTGTTGTTATAGTTGTCCAACATCAGTCATCAGGTGTTCGCATCTGTCTGTGCTGTTTACTCATCTACCTATGTCCAGCCTACCACCTCTTCTCTCGACCCCTACACAGTCTTAATTGTCCACCTACTTGTCTAGAATCCTGTATTGGATGAACAGAAATTTCTTCCAACTAAAAATTTGGAAGACTGAAGCCATTGTTTTTGGTTCCCACCACAAACTTTATTCTCTAGCTACTGATTCCATCGCTCTCCCTGGCAACTGTCTGAGACTGAACCAGACCATTCACAGACTTGGTGTCATATTTGACGTTGGCCTTGAGCTCTGATCATATATCTGCGCCATCAAGACTGCCTGCTTCCCCTCCATAACATGGCCTGACTCCACCCCTGCCTCAGCTCATTTGCTGCTGAAAACCTCATATCCATGCCTTTATTACCTCTAAACGGGGTTATTCCAAGGCTATTCTGGCTGCCTGCCAAACTTCTGACCTTTGCAAACTGAAACTCATCCAAAACCGTGCTGTCCCTGTTCTTTCTTGCACCAGGCCCTGCACTCTCTGACCTACGTTGGCACTCGGTCTGACAATGCTTCAGTTTTAAAATTCTCATCCTTGCTTTCAAATCTTTCCATGGCCTCTCTACCTTCCTATCTATGCAGTCTCCTCCGGACCTACAACCCTCCGAGATCACTGTATTGCTGCAATTTTGGTCTTTAATTGCTCTGCCAATGCCAGCCGTGCCTTCAGCTCCCTAAGCCTAAAGCTCTGGAATTCCCTCCCTGGACTGCTCCACCTCACTACCTCTCCTCCTTCAAGACATTCCTTAAAACCTACCTCTTTATCCGAGCCTTTGATCACATATCCTAGTATCTCCTGATGTGGCTTGGTGTCAGGTTTTGTTTGATAATAGCTCCTGTTAAATGCCTTGGGATGTTTTATACGGGCGGCGCAGTGGTTAGCACCGCAGCCTCTCAGCTCCAGGGACCCAGGTTCAATTCTGGGTACTGTCTGTGTGGAGTTTGCAAGTTCTCCCTGTGTCTGTGTGGGTTTCCTCTGGGTGCTCCGGTTTCCTCCCACCGCCAAAGACTTGCAGGTGATAGGTAAATTGGCTGTTATAAATTGCCCCTACTGTAGGTAGGTGGTAGGGCATATGGGATTGCTGTAGGGTTGGTATAAATGGGTGGTTGTTGGTCGACACAGACTCGGTGGGCCGAAGGGCCTGTTTCAGTGCTGTATCTCTAAAAAAATAAATAAATAAAATGCGATAAGTCAGTATAATTACTGCCAAGTTAGAAAATTTACAGACAGGATTGTGCAATTTTCATTGTACAATGTTCAGCACCATTCGTGAATGCTCAGATACTAATGCAGCCCGGGTCCAAGACCTGGACAACATCCAGGTTTGGGCTGATAAGTGGCAAGTAACATTCACGCCTCACAAGTGCCAGGCAATGACCATCTCCGCTTGATATACAATGGCATTACCATAGCTGAATCCCCCACTATCAACATCCTGGGGGCCGCCATTGACCAGAAACAGAACTGGACCAGCTACATAAATGCTGTTGCTACAAGAGCAGGTCAGAGGCTGGGAATTCTGCAGTGAGTAACTCACCTCTTGTCTCCCCAATGCCTGTTCACCATCTACAAAGCACAAGTCAGGAGTGTGATGCAATGCTCTCCACTTGCCTGGATGGGTGCAGCTCCAACAACACTCAAGAAGCTCGACACCATTCAGGACAAAGCAGCGCACTTGATTAGCACCCCATCCACCACCTTCAACATTCACTCCCTCCATCACCGATGCACAGTGGCAGCAACTCACCAAGGCTCCTTCAACAGCACCTTCCAAACCCGTGACCTCTACCACCTTGGGCAAGGGCAGCTGATGCATGGGAACACTACCACCTGCAAGTTCCCCTCCAAGCCACATGCCATCCTGACTTAGAGGTATATCGGCCTTCCTTCACTGTTGCTGGGTCAAAATACTGGAACTCCCTTCCTAACAACACTGTAGATGTTGGGGCGGCACAGTGGTGCAGTGGTTAGCACTGCAGCCTCACAGCTCCAGCGACCCGGGTTCAATTCTGGGTCCTGCCTGTGTGGAGTTTGCAAGTCCTCCCTGTGTCTGCGTGGGTTTTCTCCGGGTGCTCCGGTTTCCTCCCACAAGCCAAAAGACTTGCAGGTTGCTAGGTAAATTGGCCATTATAAATTGCCCCTAGTATAGGTAGGTGGTAGGGAAATATAGGGACAGGTGGGGATGTGGTAGGAATATGGAATTAGTGTAGGATTAGTATCAATGGGTGGTTGATGGTCGGCACAGACTCGGTGGGCCGAAGGGCCTGTTTCAGTGCTGTATCTCTTAAAAAAAAAAACTAAAATGTACCTATACCCCAAGGACTGCAGCAGTTCAAGAAGGCAGCTCGCCATCACCTTCTGAACGGCAATTAGGGATGGGCAATAAATGCTGGCCTAGCCAGCGACGCCCACATCCCATGACCGAATAAAAAAATTTCAGAAGCTTTAATGAATATATGAAATAAATTGAACCTGTATATCTTCAAAACTGCTTTCAACAAAGTTCAGGTCACAGAGAAATAAAATGGTCAGTCGACTTACTATCTGAAAGCAAGGTGAAAACATTGAAATTTGTTGGGTTTATTGTTAATTTGCCCCTTCCATCATGGAATCAAGATTAACTTCAGTGGGAACTTTCAACATTAATGTACAAGTGGGGGAGGGAGTTCACAATAAAGGAGTTTCCGAATAAGCCTTAGGTTAGTAGTCATAGGTCAGAGAGTATCAGTAGAAATTTGTGCAAAAATCCGTTTCTTCAATAACAACTAGCAGCTTAAAGTGAAAATTCAAATTTCTTGTGGTAGCAACACAGCATGTCACATCACTCTCCTTAATCACTGGCCATTAATAAAAAATTCTGTGCCTAATGTGACTTTCTCCCATGCCTTGTGTTTGAAATACTTCTTGCACTGGTAAGTGAGGCCTTGATGTACATAATGTAATAACCAGGTGAGGCAGCGGCTACTGCAAAAGAGCGACTTTTACATGGAGCTTGCTTAGTCGGATTCTATGTGGATAATTTTAACCTAACCCACCTGACGGAAAAAGACAAGATTAGTGGAATGTCGGATTTACATCCCGCCCAATATTACCCTGCATTAAAGCAAAAGAAAAAATCCCATGGGTTTCCCATTGGTGTATTGGACTAAAATTGCCCCTGATTCGGCTTCTGACACTTACACTAGTAAAAACCAGAGTTGCAATAAAATGACGACTGTCTTGAGCTCTTCCAGTGGGTCACCTGATTAAGGCATTGAATAGCTGAACCTTTCAGATCAGGAAGATTCTAGTTTCAATTTCTGGTTTGTGCTGAATTTAGTAGTCGTCGCTTTTGTATTCATTCATTCTCGGAATGTGGGCATCGCTGGGAAAGCCAGCATTTTCTGTCCTGAGTAGATAGTTCTGTGCTACATTCTTGATCTGCCATGTGGTAGTCCATATGGTGATAGTACTCCCACAAGGCTGTTGGGAAATGCCCAGATTTTGACCCACAGAGATGAGGGAATGGTGATGTATGTTAAGTCAGGATGTTTTGTGACTTGGAAGGGAGCTTGGCATTCACATGCACCTGCTGGCCTTGTCCTTGGGTTGGGGAGATCATGGGTTTGGGAATGCTGCTGAAGAAGACTTATCAAAGTGTTGCACTGTATCTTGGAGTTGGTACTGCAGCCTTGGTGTGCCGATGGTAGAAGGGATGGATGCCTAAGCTCGTGGATTAGGTGCTGATGAAGCAGACTACTTTGTCCTGGATGGTATTGAGCTACAATTGGTCTTCAGGGGCTTCTAAGTCTGAGAAAGTAAATAAAAACATAAAAAATCTATGGCACAAAAATCCAGTTAAGTATCCTGCTTCTAATAGTAACACAAATTTCTCCTGGAAGTCCACGTGGGTTGCCAAGGACAGAAATGGGATCATTTGTGATGCCCACTCCCATGCATTCATGTTGTGTGGTCTTTGTTTAATAATTAATGTGGTTACGTGTATTTTCAAATGCACCAGTTTGGATTTTGATGCCTTGGCAGTAAGGTGATGTGATACGTTGTTGTCCAATAAACCTTTGTTCTTGATGTTCCAGATAAGAACTGTATTGACTGTCGACGAAAATGAGTTCTTAAAAAAACTCAAAAAAACTAGTAGAAAGTGGTAGTTCTAGAAGTAAAGGTTTTTGACAAAGGAGGACTTGTCATTTACGCAAAGCACTTTGATAGAAAAACTCAGATGAATGTGGTTCTTTCTAAGGCTGCATTTACACTGAAATTGTAACATTGGTGCAGAACAGTTGACCTTTCCACTAATGTTTAGTTTAGTTTAGTTTAGAGATACAGCACTGAAACAGGCCCTTCGGCCCACCGAGTCTGTGCCGACCATCAACCACCCATTTATACTAATCCTACACTAATCCCATATTCTTACCACATCCCCACCTGTCCCTATATTTCCCTACCACCTACCTATACTAGGGCCAATTTATAATGGCCAATTTACCTATCAACCTGCAAGTCTTTTGGCATGTGGGAGGAAACCGGAGCACCCGGAGAAAACCCACGCAGACACGGGGAGAACTTGCAAACTCCACACAGGCAGTACCCAGAATTGAACCCGGGTCGCTGGAGCTGTGAGGCTGCGGTGCTAACCACTGCGCCACTGTGCCGCCCCAAATGTTAAGTTTCCCTTTAAGGTCAGCTCATTTCTTTTTGCTTCAGAGCTAACTCGGACCCTGGATTTAGATTACAGCTTCTTAGGGCTGCAAATGAAAACTACTTTGTATTAACAGTAGTCGTTAACTTCCATGTGGGAAATCCAGGACGCTTCTTATGTCCTAAGTGACCACGTACAGGACGTGTCATCAGCTGCAGGAGCTCGAGCTCTGGGTTTTGAAGCTTGAGCAGCAGCTGGTGTTACTGCGGTGCATCCATGAGGCTGACAGCTACGTGGATAGCGCTTTCTAAAGTTGATCACGCTGCAGCTTAAGGGTATGCAGGCAGAGAGGGAATGGGTGACTACCAGACAGGCAAGGAAAACAAGGCAGGTAGTGCAGGAGTCTTCGGAATGCGTCTCCCTCTCCAACCAGTATTCAGTTCTGAAAATTGAGAATGGTTCCATTGGGAAGTGCAGCGAAAGCCTGGTCCATGGCACCGCAGTTAGCTCAGCTGTACAGGGGAACAACGGAAAGATTGGAAAAGCAATAATTATAGGGGAATAGACAGATGTTTCTGCAGCTGCAGTTGTGATTCCACAATGGTATGTTGCCTCCCTGGTGTCAGGGTCAAGTATGTCACTGAACAGCTACAGAGCATTCTGAGGGGTAAGGTCAACAGCTGGAGGTTGTCGTCCATATCCGAACCAGTGAAATGGGTAGAAAAGGGATGCAGTCCTGCAGGCAGATTTTAGGGATCTAGCAAGCAGGACCTCAAGGGTAGTAATCTCCGAATTATTCCTGGTGCCACAAGCTACTGAGTATAGAAATAGGAGGATAGAGCAGATGAATGCATGACTGGAGAGATGGTGCAGGAGGGAGGGCTTTAGATTCCTGGGACATTGGGGCCAGTTCTGGGGGAGATGAGATCTATACAGGCCAGAGACAGGTTGCACCTGAAAAGAACTGGGATCACCATCATGATGGGACAGGTTGCTAGCGCTGTTGGGGAGGGTTTAAATTAACTTGGCAGGAGGATGGGAACCAGAATAGAGCTTTACAAAGGAGAAACAAGGTGCACAAAGGATTGGGAGAGACAGATATGTAAGAGTAAGAAATAGTAAGGTCTTTGGTAGTCAGACTAAGAGGGATGCAGTAAGGTCTAGATTAGGTTTATAGTGCATGTATGTAAATACATGGAGTGTGGTAAATAAGGTTCACAAGCTGCAAGTGCATTTTCCACATGTGAATATGATGTGATAATGGGAGACCTGGTTCTAAAAGGGACAGGACTGGGTACTAAATATTCCTGGATACAAGATATTCAGGATAGATAGGGCAGGAAAGAAAAGAGGAGGGGTGGTAATATTGATTTACATAGGAAATAGGAGCAGGAGTAGGCCATTCGGCCCCTCGAGCCTGCTCCGTCATTCAACTAGATCATGGCTGATATACCTCAATGCCATTGGCTGTAACAGGGTTTAACTTTTAAATGCAGTGTTTTTAGCTTCACCTCACTGAATCCTTGCTCACTGGTTTGTTTACAATTACAATTAGAAAGCAATCAGGCAGGCTTTCTCAGGTTTAAACAAGAAAGGTGTAAGTTTATTAACCTTAACACTCTAACTCAGTTAAAACCACTAAAAATACGCAACACAACCACACTGGCATGCACACACGATAAACACACACGCAAATAGAGACAGGAGGAGAAAGAATTAAAGGGGGAATGTTTGAAGTAGTAGATGGAATTCAGTTACTGTTTTTGGTTTGGATGTAAAGTCCTTGATTGAAGTTAAGTCTTGCAGTTCTCGTTGGGGCCCAGTGCACACTTTCAAACTTGTTTTGCTGGTACCAGAAGGCTGCAGGGGTCTTCTGTCTTGAGGCTTATGTTGCTTCTGTGGGTCCCTGGAACTTTGCTCGAGAGAGAGAGAGAGAGACCTTGCTTCTCTTTGGTCTTCAAAATTTCAGTCTGCCCAAACTTTTCTGTGAGGCACAATTCAGTCAATTCCCAGGTTAGTCATGTGACCAGCTCTTCATTTGAAACGAGCTTGCCTGCGCGGATTGTTGATTCTTCAAAACTTACTAGACGTACTCGAGGTGGGGTGGCGTGGGTGGTTGAGTGCTGGCTCTTACACAGACAATGACTCTCAATGTCTTTTGATCATCACTATTGACAAAACCCATCTGGCTAATTGTGTCTCTATGCGACTGTCTTTCAGAATGCAAATGTGCAAACATGTTTTCAGCCATTCAGCTCTGTGATCTTTTTAAACAAGTTATGCTCAAAGTCCAGTAAAACTTCAAATAGTGTTCCATATGACAAAATTAATATGTTTCCATTTGACACAATGATATAGATGGGCTGGTAAGATGGGCAGAGCAGTGGCAAATGGAATTTAATTCTGTGAAGTGTGAGGTGATGCATTTTTGGAGGACTAACAAGGCAAGGGAATATACAATGGATGGTAGGACCATAGGAGGTACAGAGGGTCTGAGGGACCTTGGTGTACTTGTCCATAGATCACTGAAGGCAGCAGCACAGGTGGTTAGGAAGGCATATGGGATGCTTGCCTTTATTAGCCGAGGCATAGAATATAAGAGCAGGGAGATTATGATGGAACTGTATAAAATGCTAGTTAGGTCACAGCTGGAGTACTGTGTATAGTTCTGGTCGCCACACTATAGGAAGGATGTGATTGCACTGGAGAGGGTGCAGAGGAGATTCACCCGGGGTGGAGCATTTCAGCTATGAAGAAAGACTGGATAGGCTAGGGTTGTTTTCCTCAGAGCAGAGAAGGCTGAGGGGGGACCTGATTGAGGGATACAAAATTATGAGGGGCAGAGATAGGGTAGAGAGGAAGAAACTTTTTCTTTTAGTAGAGGTGTCAATAACCAGGAGGCATAGATTTAAGGTAAGGGGCAGGAGGTTTAGAGGGGATTTGAGGAAAAAATATTTCACCCAGAGGGTGGTTGGAATCTGGAACACACTGCCTGAAGGGGTGGTAGAGGCAGGAACCCTCAGAACATTTAAGAAATATTTAGATGAGCACTTGAAATGCCATAGCATACAAGGCTACGGGCCAATTGCTGGAAGATGGGATTAGAATAGATAGGTGCTTTATGGCCGGCACGGACACGATGAGCCAAAGGGCCGGTTTCTGTGCTATATAACTCTATGCCTCGAGGTGTGGTTTCATCATAATTGAAAGTTCAGAGGGGAAGTGAGAAAGGAAATAAGAGGGGCAAAAAGAGAATATGAAGAGAGACTGGCAGCTGACATAAAAGGAATCCAAAAGTCTTCTGTAGGCATATAAATAGTGAAAGTGTAGTCAGAGGGGCCAATTTGGGTCCAGAAAAGGGGATCCACGCATTGAGGCAGAGGACATGGCTGAGGTACTAAATGAGTAACTTGCATCTGTCTTTAACAAGGAAGAAGATGCTGCCCAAGTCTTAATTAGAGGAGGTAGTTGAGACTCTGGATGGGCTAAACATTGTTCAAGAGGAGGTATCAGAAAGGCTGGCTGCACTTAAAAGTTGATAAATCACCAGGACTGGATCAGATTTATCGAAGAATACTGAAGGAAGTTAGGGTGGCATTGCGGCGGTGTGGTCCATAATCTTTCAGTCCTTCTTTGATATAGGTGTGGTGCCAAAGCATTGGTGAATTGCAAATGTTACAGCGTAAGGGCGTAAGGATAAACCCTGCAACCACAGGCCAGTCAGTTTATTCTTGGTGGTGGGAAAGCTGTTAGCAATGATAATCTGGGACAAAATTAATACTTGGACAGGTGTGGATTAATTAAGGAAAGCCAGCACGGATTTGTTAAAGGCAAATCATGTTTAACTAACTTGATTGAGGTTTTTTTGAATTAACAGAGAGGGTTGATGAGGGTAATGCAGTTGATGTGTACACGGACTTCTAAAGAGCATTTAATAAAGTATCACTTAATAGGCTTACCAATAAAGTTGAAGCCCATGGAATAAAAGGGACAGTGGCATAAATACAAAGTTGGCTGAATGACAGGATACAGAGAGCAGTGGTGGATGGTTATTTTTTGGACTGCAGGAAGTTATACAGTGAGGTTCGCCAGGGATTGGTGCTAGGGCCAGTGCTTTTTTAAATATACATTAATGATCCAGATTAGGGCGGCGCAGTGGTTAGCACTGCAGCCTCACAGCTCCAGCGATCGGGTTCAGTTCTGGGTATTGCCTGTGTGGAGTTTGCAAGTTCTCCCTGTGACCGTGTGGGTTTCCGCCAGGTGCTCCAGTTTCCTCCCACAGCCAAAGACTTGCAGGTTGATAGGTAAATTGGCCATTGTAAATTGCCCCTAGTTTAGGTAGGTGGTAGGAGAATGGTGGGGTTGTGGTAGAGAATATGGGATTGATGTAGGATTAGTATAAATGTGTGGTTGTTGGTCGGCACAGACTCGGTGGGCCGAAGGGCCTGTTTCAGTACTGTATCTCCAAATAAATAAATAAAATTTGGGTGTACAGGGCACAATTTCAAAATTGGCAGATGAGACAAAACTTGGAAGTATTTTATTATTTTATTTTTTTTTATTTAGCGATACAGCACTGAAACAGGCCCTTCGGTATTGTGAACTGTGAGAAGGATAGTGGTTGATGAGAGATTGCACTGGATGTTGTCTATGTGGATTTTAAGAAAGCATTTGATAAAGTCCCACATAAAAGGCTGCTTACCAAAATTGAGGCTCATGGAATAGGAGGGCTAGTGTCCAATTGGATAAAAAGAAATTAGCTTAAGGACAGTAAACAGCGGGTCACAGTAAATGGTTTTTTTTCAGACTGGAGGATGGTGGACAGTGGTGTTCCCCAAGGGTCAGTGCTAGGACCACTGCTTTTTTTGCTATATAAAATGACTTGGATTTTGGAAAACATGGTAGAATTTCAAAATTTGCTGATACAGAACTTGGAGGAGTGGCAAACAGTGAGGATGATACAAATCGCATGCAGCAAGACATAGGCTAGCAGAATGGACAGACAAGTGGCAGGTGAAATTTAATATAGACAAATGTGAGGTGATGTATTTCGACGGAGAGGATAGCGTGAGCCAATATAGACTTAATGGCGCAGTTCTGAAGAGTGTGCAGGAATAGAGGAATAAAAACAAAAGGTGTTGGAAATACTCAGCAGGTCTGGCAGCATCTGTGGAGAGAGAAGCAAAGTTATCGTTTCAGGTCTGTGATCTTCAGAGCTGGCAAAGGTTAGAAAAGAATTAGGTTTTAAGCAAGTGAAGGGGAGGGGGGGAGGGGAGAGAACAAAGGGGATGATGTTTGATAGGGCAGAGGGCAGGAGAGGTTAAATAACAAAGCTGTCCTGGGACAAAGGCAAAGAATGTGTTGATGGTTGTGGTGAAAGACAAAGCATTAGTCCAGAGAGAGTGTTAATAGCAGAATAATGAGCAGCTCTGACTGCATGAAAAGCAGGTATATGGTTGAAAAATAAAATATTAAAAAAATGCCAGTCATGCTCTGAAGTTATTGAACTCAATGTTCAGCCCGCAAGGCTGTAGAGTGCCTCGTCGAAAGATCAGCTGCTGTTCCTCGAGCTTGTGTTGATGTTCACTGGAACACTGGAGCAGGCCAAAGACAGAAATGTTAGCATGAGTACAGGGGGGAGTGTTGAAATGGCAAGCAACTGGTAGCTCAGAGTCATGCTTTCGGACTGAGCGGAGATGTTCCGCAAAGCGGTCACCCAATCTGCGTTTGGTTTCCCTAATGTAGAGGAGACCGCATTTTGTGAGCAGTGAATACAGTGTACTAAATTGAAAGAAGTACAAGTAAATCGCTGCTTCATCTGAAAGGAGTGTTTGGGCCTTGGATAGTGAGGAGAGAAGGTAAAAGGGCAGGTATTACACCTCCTGTGATTGCATGGGAAGGTGTCGTGGGAAGTTGACGAGGTGTCGGGGGTAATGGAGGAGTGGACTAGGGTGTTGAGGAGGGAACAATCCCTTTGGAATGCTGACAGGGGAGGGGAAGATGCGTTTGGTTGTGACATTACGCTGGAGGTGGCAGAAATGGCGGAGAATGATCCTCTGGATATGGAGGCTGCTGGGGTGCAAAGTGAGGACCAGGGAAACCTGTTGCAGTTCTGGGAGGAAGGGGAGGGGCAGGGGCAGAAGTGCAGGAAATTGATCGGACACGGTTGAAGGCCCTGTCAACCACAGTGGAGGGAGATTCCTCGGTTGAGGAAAAAGGAAGACCTATCAGAAGCGCTGTTGTGGAAGGTAGCATCATCAAAGCAGATGCATCGGAGTTGGAGAAACTGGGAGAATGGAATGGAGTCCTTACAGGAGGCAGGGTGTGAGGAAATATAGTCGTGGTAGCTGTGGAAGTTGGTGGGTTTATAATGAATATTAGTGGACAACCTGTCCCCAGAGATGGAGACAGAGAAGTCAAGGAAGGGAAGTGTTGGAGATGGGCCATGTAAAGGTGAGAGAAGGGTGGAAATTGGAAGTAAAGTTGATAAAGTTTTCCAGTTCAGGGCAAGAACAGGAAGTGCACCGGTACAGTCATCAATATACTGGAAAAAGAGTTGGGGGAGGGGGCCTGAGTAGGAGTGGAACAAGGAATGTTCGGCATATCCCACAAAAAGACAGGAATAGAGGAACCTGGGGGTGCATGTGCATCGATCTTTGAAGGTGGCAGGACATATTGAGAGAGTGGTTAGCAAAGTATATGAGATCATGGGCTTCATAAATAGTGGCATTGAGTACAAAAGCAGGGAAGTTCTGCTGAACCTTTATAAAGCTCTGGTTATTTTTTATTTTTTTATTTAGAGATACAGCCTGAAACAGGCTCCTCGGCCCACCGAGTCTGTGCCGACCAACAACCACCCATTTTATACTAATCCTACATTAACCCCATATTCCCTACCACATCCCCACCATTCTCCTACCTACACTAGGGGCAATTTACAATGGCCAGTTTACCTATCAGCCTGCAAGTCTTTGGCTGTGGGAGGAAACCGGAGCACCCGGCGGAAACCCACGCGGTCACAGGGAGAACTTGCAAACTCCGCACAGGCAGTACCCAGAACTGAACCCGGGTCGCTGGAGCTGTGAGGCTGCGATGCTAACCGCTGCGCCAGGCCCCAACTAACTTATTGTGTTCAGTCTGGTCATCACACTTTAAGAAAGATGTGAGGGTCCTTGAAAGGGTGCAGAGGAGATTTACCAGAATGATGGAGGATTTTAGTTACAGGTTAGGTTGGAGAAACTGAGTTTGTTCTCCCTGGAGCAAAAGAGGTTGAGGGGAGATTTGATAGAGGTGTACAAGATTATGACAGGCTTAGATAAGTTAGGCAAAGAAAAAGTGTTCCCATTAACTAATGGTACAAGGACTAGGGGACACAGATTGAAGGTTTTGGACAAGTGATGCAGGGGGAAAGAGAGGAAGCGGTTTTCTTACACAGCGAGTGGTAAAGGCCTGGAACCCATTGTCCAAGAGGGTGATGGCAGCGGAGACAATCAATGATTTCAAAAACAAATTGGATAGGCACTTGAAGGAAATAAACTTGCAGGACTACGGAGATCATGCAGGGGAGTGAAACTGATTGGATTGCTCCATGGAGAGCTGGCTTGGACTCAATGGGCTGAATGTCTTCCCATGCCGTTATTTGGTTTTATGACTTTGAGGACATAGGTTGAATTGGCGAGAAGTGGCAGATGAAATTTGATGCAGAGATGTATGAAGTGATACGTTTTGGTAGCAAGAGGCAATATAAAATAAAGGGTACAATTCTAAAGCAGGTGCAGGAACAGAGAGACCTGGGGGTATATAGAGTCATAGTCATACAGCACTGAAACAGGCCCTTCGGCCCACCGAGTCTGTGCCGACCATCAACCACCCATTTATACTAATCCTACATTAATCCCATATTCCCGACCCCATCCCCACAATTCTCCTACCACCTACCTACACCAGGAGCAATTTACAATGGCCAATTTACCTATCAACCTGTAAGTCTTTGGTTGTGGGAGGAAACCGGAGCACCCGGCGGAAACCCACGTGGTTACAGGGAGAACTTGCACAGGCAGTACAAAGAACCGAACCCGGGTCGCTGGAGCTGTGAGGCTGCGGTGCTAACCCTTGCGCCACTGTGCCGCCCACAAATTGTTGAGGTGGCAAGGTAGGTTGAGAAAGTAGTTAATAAAGGATTCTGGGTTTTAAAAATAGAGGCATAGAGTACAAAAGCGAGCAAGTTATGGTGAACCTTCATATACGCTAGTTCAGCCTCACCTGCAGTATTGTGTTCAATTCTGGGCACAGCACATGAGGAAGGAAGTGAAGGCTTTGGAGAGAGTACAGAAAAGATTTACGAGAATGGTTGCAGGGGTGAGGGGCTTCAGTTATGTGGATAGATTGGAGAAGCTGGGGTTGTTCTTAGAGAAGAGAAGGCTGAGAGGTGATTTAATAGATGTATTCAAAATCATGAGGGGTCTAGACAGAGTAGATCGGGAGAAACTGTTCCCATTGGTGAAAGGGTGCACTCTCTGACTTACCCCACTGTCATTTTGAAAGGTGACAACCAGTGAGTTAAATATTACAATTCAGCCAAAAATACAATTTTAAAACTGTTTAAAATATATCTTTGTGTATTTCTCAATGCTTCCCTAAAATATTGTAGCACTATTGCATAAAATAGTCTCTGCTTCTATATTGGTATCATTTTAGTCAGCTAAAACATTCCACTAGCGTGTAGTCCATGGGTGTCTCAGTTCAAGCTCTAGTTAGCATTATAAGAACAGATTGGGCAAATAGTTTATTTTGATAAAAAGTCATACATTTTCAACAATGTTTATTTACCAAACTCTGATGCAACAGATATTTTAAGGATGATCATCATGGTTTTTCGAGGGAAAAAGAATCTGGAAAATGACAGTGTTTATTGTCATGGCATGTGCATGTAATATGGTAGATTCCTTTGTACCTAGTACTGATGAATCCATTTTCAAGACCTATAAAGTAACTCTCCAACCATGACCTTCATGCTTTAAGCACTGGCTTTTATTTTATGAAAAAACACTGTACTTGCTCCCACTGCTCAGTTGAGAAGTAAATATTGATATCCTGATTTAGATTTGAAAATCTAAATTTTAACTGACCTATGCTGATCATGGCAAAACAATATACAAATGACACAGTATATGTAATACTGACTCTTTTTTCCCTCCTAGCTTTCCCTTGGTTTGGGATGGATATTGGTGGCACTCTTGTCAAACTTGTGTATTTTGAGCCAAAAGACATCACAGCTGAAGAAGAACAGGAGGAAGTGGAGAACCTGAAGAGCATTAGGAAATACCTTACCTCTAACATAGCTTATGGAAAAACAGGGATCCGGGATGTGCACCTTGAACTGAAGAACTTGATCATGTGTGGACGCAAAGGGAACTTGCATTTTATCCGCTTTCCAACGCATTCCATGCCTAAATTCATCCAAATGGGTAGAGACAAAAATTTCTCTAGTTTACACACCACTATGTGTGCCACAGGAGGTGGTGCCTACAAATTTGAGGATGATTTCAGAATGGTACGTTATAGTTGTGCAACCTAATTCCTGAGAGAGAATGCAGAAAGTGATTTGCTTGGCAAATGATTGCATCCACTACCACCTCTACCCCTTTTCTGCTCCACTAGAAAAAGCTTTGACTTTTTTTCAAGCTGTTCTTCATAACTATCATTCTAGTGTACTACCAAGGCAATAATATCCCTCTTGCATTTGGGTGCTGGGAATAGCACCCACGGTCTGATCAATTTATTGTAGAATTTCAACTTCATTTACTTGTTCTTATATTCCTCTTCTGGCTTTTTCTACCTGAATTCCCCATCTCTAATGATGTATTTGTTGGCACCTCATATCTCCCTTTTCCTCTACTCTGTTGAAGTCTTGCCATTTAGGATGTACTTCCTTTTATTATTCTTCATCCTAATTCCCATTTCTCTGCACTGAATGGCATCTGCCATCAATTTGCCCACTGCTAACTTGTTTAACCTGGGGTTATATGTACACAAATTGTAGAGGTGGCAGGGCAGATTGAGAAAGTGGTTAATAAAGGATTCTGGGCTTTTAAAATGTCACTGGGTCAAAAACCTGGAACTCTCTTCCTAACACCACTATGGGTATACCTGCACCAGATGGATTGCAGCAGTTCAAGATGTCAGCGCACCACCATCTTCTCGAGGGCAATTTGGGATGGGCGACAAATGCTGGCTTTGCCAGCAATGCTCACATCCCATGAAAGAATAAAAAAAAATTCTATCTTGCAATGCCTTGCATTCTTCCTCAAAATTTGCCATACCTTCTAATTTGAGATCATCAGCAACTTCTATATTACTTCATTTATGACTAGGTCTGAACCTTTTCTATCAATGAATAACAAAAGAGGACCCAATACAGATCCTGAGTCACATTATTACCTATATCTACCAACCAAAACCCATCACTACCTGGTGCCATCACTGCTGCGAGGCTCTCAAATCCCATTGTCAAATATACCATGTACATGTTACAAAATCATATAGATTATTGAGCAGTTTTTGTTTCTAGTTGCCTCTAGTCTAAATATTACATGTATACATATCTAGATTATGCATATATATTTTATATATATATATAGTCGTAAATGTTTGGAAGCGGTTATAATAGAAAAACATTCGCATTTGGATTGGCACATCTGTTTCTTTTAACTATCACTAAAGAAAGATCTGGATATCCTTTGTAAATTGATTTTCAAATCACAGAGGATAAGATACATTTACTACTCTGGCATGCTATTTATGCTTTGTATAGAAAAGTTCCCTTACAAAACAAAAAAATCTCTAACTGGCTTAGTTCGAAAAGTTTAGACTATACATTGCAGTATTGAACTTTCCACTGTTCTTGGCACAAACATTATTTGCACAGGTATTTGTTAATTCACTGTTTAACTACTGCTGTTTTTCAGATGGCTGATTTACAGCTCCACAAACTGGATGAGTTGGACTGTTTAATCCAAGGCCTTCTTTACATTGATTCCGTTGGGTACAATGGTCAGTCTGAGTGCTACTATTTTGAAAAACCCACTGACCCCGACCAGTGCCAGAAAAAGCCATATTGCTTAGATAACCCTTACCCAATGTTGCTGGTCAACATAGGTTCAGGAGTCAGCATCTTAGCTGTTTATTCCAAAGATAATTACAAAAGGGTGACTGGAACCAGGTAAGCGCATAGACATTCATAACTTTGCCACCTTGCTGTTTGCATATGTGAAATGGTAGACTGGTGCATTGTGTGTGCCATCTAGTTTCTGTTTGACTTGTACTATTCTATTTGTTATATGTTATCTTTCTGAATTGGAAATAGTGGGGGCATAGAAAAAGAGGGAAAGAACATATCTCAGCATAAAGACACATGATACACAATGACAGGGCTAACTCTGATGCGCGTGGATTCAATTCTTATAATTTGGCTACTTTTTTCCCTTCCCCTTCCTGAATATGTTGACTCATGCAGTTTGGTATCTTATTGATATATCCATTTTTCCTGTGTGACCCTAGGCAGTGGGGTTGAAAGGGTAATTAAGGTGGGAGGAAAAAGAGGAGGAGACATCACAGTCAAGCCTGATTCTATCCCCTCCCAATGTCCCCACACACAGGGGTCACTGTGTAGCAATCGCGATCATTAACTTGCTCTAGACCAGAGT
Source organism: Heterodontus francisci (assembly GCF_036365525.1). Lineage (NCBI taxonomy): Eukaryota > Metazoa > Chordata > Chondrichthyes > Heterodontiformes > Heterodontidae > Heterodontus > Heterodontus francisci. The sequence continues at coordinate 33,607,964 of NC_090390.1, read as the reverse complement.
GGTAAGGCCACTTACAGCACCTTTACTGATGATGGCAAATCAGCACTGACCAAGACTGAACACTGGGGCAGTTGGTTCTGTGTGGCTCAGCTGTATATTTTCTACAGAACTATCTAGGAGCGTAATGGCATAATGTTGTCAATCAATATAATTAGACTTTGGCAATTTAATGAATGAGCGCTTGCATTTAACCCCCAAATGGAAAGGCCAGCACAAGGTATGTATAGTCAACTTCTCTTAATTCTAATTAAGTAACTTCTTAATATCTATTAGTTTAAATTGAAGTCACATCATCTGTACTATTTTATTTAAATTACTTAATTCAAGCTACTGGATATGTTAGTTTTTCAAGCAAAAATCAACTTTTAAAAAATGTATATTAATATTGGATACTTTAAAGAAAGGGATAAAAGTATCTTTTTGTATCCATACTGTTTTTATCTTTCATATAAAAAGTTTTGCATAGATGGTTTCGCACACTGAAATCTGTGTGTAGTGCAATAATTTTGTAACAGGAAAAATATCTTCTCGATGACTAATATAAAAAAAAAACACATAGATTTGTGAAATGTTAGATCAATAAAGATCCGACTGAAGAGCAACCACATGAAAAGCTGTTATTTCAATTAATAACGGCACTCTATTTATTTCTTTAGTTGTTCCAACTGATGGTTTTGTTTCTAACACTGCGGAATATATCGCTATATAAATAAAGTTTAAAAGATAATATACTTATTAAAAAAAAGTATAATTTTGAAGAAAACTCTAAACCTAGCCATAAAAATCAGCCATTGAATGTTAGAAAGCCAAGAAGTTCCTGACCAGCGAGACCTGCCTTTGCGCATGCTCAAGCTTGAGCTTTGCTGTATTTTCCAAGCCTTGAGTAAAGAGGGTGCACCAAGTAGTAGACTCCTAGGGGGCGCCAGCGTCAATCTGTTCCCGTCACACTGGTGGACTACAACTTGTGTAACGCACCAATGTCAAAGTGTGTGCAACGCTGAAAGACTGAAACCCCTAGAATAGAACTAAAGCGTCCTCTTTCTCTTCAGTTTCATATAGTAGTACCTTAGCAGAAGGCCGCTTTCCTCAAGGCAAGCATGTATGCTTGTTAGTAAAAGGAAGTAAAGACTTCTTGACATTTCAGGATGGTTGATCATTTTCTTCTTCACAGAGGATTTCGGAGTGACTTATGTTAAAGTGTTGATTTAAAACAAAGTGATTTCCCACAAGCAGGCATTGAATTTGTGTATTAAAGTGAGACAAGTCAGTTTGTGAATGCCTTGGCGCTCTATCTGCTTCAAACTCCATTGTCTTATTCAAAGCCTATTAAGCCAGGGTGTGCCCCATTCATTATGTGAATAGCAGGAGATATTTCCTTTAAGACTGCACCCCAAAGATAGAGGGAAGGTCACCGATTTTGGCGAATCATTAAATGGGGAAGGAATTCAAAGGACTGGCTGGAAACACCAAAAGAAAAGGAAAGATGAACACGCGGTAGTCAGTCAGCCAGTCACCTGATTGTGAGAAGTAAGCCTGACCCAGTGAGTGGGAACTTGCTTGACTCAAACCTAGAGCTAGTCAGGATCAGAAGGCTGACTAGGAAAGGTTAACTGAGCCTGTTAATGGAGATTGTATGGTGTAGTTTTATTATTTCTTCTTGAGGGGGGATTTGAATCAAGATGAGATTTGTATGGTGAATCATGAAAACTGAAAATTATCATTGAGAAGATAAATGTGACTTAAATACTTAAGCAAGGCATTGTTACGACCAAGGTGGGAGGAGTGCCCTGTCTTTTCTAGTTCCACTTCTCCACAGGTCACAACATATATTTAAATGTTTACCCTGTTACTGATATGCTCAATCTCTTTATCCCCGAATAAAATACACATAAACCAGCTTTCTTTAATAAACAACAAAATTATTAGTGTCATAAATTAGAGTTATCCAGTAACGAAGAAGGCATTAACAAACAGATTATGAAATATGATTTCATATGTGACATATGAAAGTTCCCTTTTACCTTAGCCCCTCACACCCAGGTCTCTCTCTCACACACACACACACACACACACACACCGGTTAACTGAAAAATAGAGATTTTCTCTGCAGAACTCTTTTACAAAAAAAACCCCAAAAAAACTTTGGCCAAATACTTGCTAATTCTTGAAGAACAAAAGAGAAGATATGGAAGGATGTCAGTTATCCCTTTTGGTCTGGTGTCTGGGTATATGGAGAGGGATCACTGGGATCTTTTCTGGAGCTGTTCATTCTAGAGACGTCTAGAAGTGGTCTGGGAGGCTTTCCAGGAGAAATGTGGCACCAGTGGTTTCAGTTATCCCATTCTGAATTCACAGATTTTTCAAAGAGGTAGAGAAAGATGAGCTGGTGTCTCCGCTCCAGGCTGACCTCCAACTGCTTTCAACACCGTCTACACCCCAACTGAACCAAAACAATATCTCGGAAGCGAAACAGCAAGTCAGAACCTCCTGACTACTATAAATTTTGACATGTCACTTCTCTGTAAACATCTCCCCCCAAGTCTATTGTTTATTGAATTTAAGACATCTGCTATCCAGTAAAGGTTTGGTTTTAAACAAGACCTCTCAATGACCCTTGTTAAAAAAAAAAATCCATTGAATCTTTTCAGTTTTCCCAAATAAACTAATATCCATAATTCTAACACATGAATCCTCAAAGAAATTTTAAAAATAGAAGCAGTTTCTTAGCAGCATCGACAGCAGTAGTGATTAAAGTAAAACTTTTATATAGTAGATCTTCCATTGTATTCCTCAGATTGAATTGGAAGATCCCTAGTTTATAACCACTGGAATGTTATACCATGTACCATAATAAATTATTATTCAATAAGTGAATCTTCCATGGCATTGCTCATAGATTTGTAGGTTTGAGCGCTTCCTATGGCTGCTGGCAACTAGTGGGCTGCTGGCAACTAGTGGCCAGAGATGTAGGATTCACACTGGAAAAGTTCCACTGCATGCTCTTTGTTTGTGGAAAAATGACATCAATCTGGCCACAAGACTGTAGGGTGCAAGGAAACCTGGCTTAATTTTCCCATTCACTTGTCAGCAATCAGCATAACAGCTGTCAATCAAGAACCAATCAAATCCCTCAACAAACAAAAAATTGGAAATTTTTACAGCTGACCCCTACTAATCGTATCACAATACAAACTCACTCAGCATCCACCCGATTTACCCCTCACCCCCACCCTTCCAGGACAGATCAATAGATTTCACCCATCGCCAGACAGCACCATATCCATGCACACCCACGTACTGCGCCACTTGGCCCAATATGAAAGCCACATCCTAAGGCACAGCATTAATCGCACACATGAATGCTCATAACTACAACTTCCACTTCACTCTGCCTAGTCATCTCCATCTCAACTTTATTTTTTTTTCCCTGTGCATCTTGAACCAACCTCTTTCCCCACACCCTGCTCACACCCATTTTGCTAACAACTGGCCTCTAATCCTTTATTACAGTGGTTCTCAAACATTTTTAGTTGAAGGATCTCTTTATCAAATGGATTAGTAATCACGGACCCCCCCCCCCCCCCCCATCTAAATTATAATACTATAATACTGATAATATGAAAGTGCTGCATGGTTGAAGGAAGGATCTAGTTGGGATCAAAGGCTATTGAATTTTAGTACTGTGTTAGATGCATATTTTTAACATTTCTATTTATTTATACGTTAACAAAACATATAGTGGCAATTATATGCCAAGTACTGTGTTTCGGGTAAGTGAGGTTGGTGTGGAACTTAACCATGAAGTTGCATAACAATTAAGTTAGTATTTCACAGTTCACACACACTGACCACCTCAAGTCACTTTTCATCTCCTCCCCTCTGTTGACTCTGGAGTGCTTTTTTGACAATCAGCAGCTCTTTGTTATCTCTCCCAAGTGACTTTTTTCTTTGAACCTCGGCCACCTCACCTCTTCTGGAGGCACCAACAGCATGTGAGCCTGTATTCAGTTGATGGTTACACTTAAACCTCCCAATGGGGCTCACTAAAGCAGGATCAAGAATGGAATTCCTGTCCGACTTCCCTTTACCTCCCAAACGTTTGGGGCACTGAGACTAATCGTAGTGCCTATCACCAAAGCATCGAAATGTATAGAAATTACAAATGGAAACAGGCTAGTCAGCCCACCCAGTTTATGCTGGTCTTTACCCTACATGCAAGCAAAATTCCAAATCACATTTACCTCTCCTGCTCCCATATCTGTTCGTCCCTCTTTTTTTTTTCATCCACCTATCCAGTATAGTCTTGAACGTTTGTGTAATTTCTGCTTCAACCACAAACCCTGGAAGTGATTTTCTCAGCCTTACAACTCTGTGTAAAGTTGCTTCTGCCCTGTGATCTAAATTACATTACATTTGATCTTTTATCCATGACCTTTCATTCCAGACCCCTTAACTATTGGAAACAGTCTGCTTCAATCATCCCTGCCCTATCTTTTACTCATTTTCAAAATTTCCTATTATATCGTCTCTTAATCTATCTAGGGGCCCAGTTCATGCGGCGCAGTGGTTAGCACCGCAGCCTCACAGCTCCAGCGACCCGGGTTCAATTCTGGGTACTGCCTGTGTGGAGTTTGCAAGTTCTCCCTGTGTCTGCATGGGTTTCCTCCAGGTGCTCCGGTTTCCTCCCACATGCCAAAGACTTGCTGGTTGATAGGTTAATTGGCCATTATAAATTGCCCCTAGTATAGGTAGGTGGTAGGGGAATATAGGGACAGGTGGGGATGTGGTAGGAATATGTAATTAGTGTAGGATTAGTATAAATGGGTGGTTGATGGTCAGCACAGACTCGGTGGGCTGAAGGGCCTGTTTTCAGTGCTGTAACTCTAAACGCTTCAACTTGTAGGGGCGGCACAGTGGTTAGCACCGCAGCCTCACAGCTCCAGGGACCCGGGTTCGATTCCGGGTACTGCCTGTGTGGAGTTTGCAAGTTCTCCCTGTGTCTGCGTGGGTTTTCTCCGGGTGCTCCGGTTTCCTCCCACGAGCCAAAAGACTTGCAGGTTGATAGGTAAATTGGCCATTATAAATTGTCACTAGTATAGGTAGGTGATAGGGAAATATAGGGACAGGTGGGGATGTGGTAGGAATATGGGATTAGTGTAGGATTAGTATAAATGGGTGGTTGATGTTCGGCACAGACTCGGTGGGCCGAAGGGCCTGTTTCAGTGCTGTATTTCTAATCTAATCTAATCTAATCTAACAAAAAGCCCCCAGTTTTTCATGTCTGTCTTTGCATTTCCTCATATTAGGCAGCATTCTAGTGAATCTGCCTTGTACCCTCTCTAAAGCACCATTTCCACCCTATCGTGTGGAACTCAATACCACACACACAACTCTTAACTGTGAGGGTCTTATTAATGTTTTATATAGGGTCATCATTACTTCTTGGTTTTTACATTCTGTGCCCAGAATTCCTTTAGTTTATTTTACAACCTTATCAACCTGAGGTACTGCCTTTAATGTTCTGTGAACCTGTACCCCAAATCTCTCTCCTCTTCGAAAGCAGAGTCTTCAGTATATAATTAGTGTTTTTTTTTTGCTAAAATGTATCATCTCAACAGCTGAGATTAGCTAGCAAAGACCAGTGATCAAAGTTATGACCTTTGTTACAAGAGTTTTGTTTCTGTATTGAAAACTTAGTTTTTAAAAACACACAGAATTCTGAGAAAAGGATTTTTCTGTGGATGTGGATTGCTGAAACTTTGTGGGTTTGGACTGAGTGAAATGCACAGACTGCAAGGCACCTGTTTCCAAACAACTCAGCAGGGGAATGACAGGTCAAGATTTCTGACTGCTATGTGACTTGATTGTTGAAGTTAGTTTTCACTTTTGGATTGGAAAGGACCAGTGAGTTGGACAAGGGGCAGGCATTTGAATTTTGGCTGTGACCTGCCTGGAGACTGGAGAAAAAGACCTCTCTCTGTAAAGGAAACCTGCATCTCTTGAAAAGAAATCCTGCATTTGAAAGGTGGCAGATTCCTATTGCCTCCTGTCTCTGAAAGATTCCTTCATCCAGTATGGTTCCTGTTGCCTCCTGTGTTTTGGGAAACCCTGGAACCTGCAGAAAGCTGCTTCTGCTGTGTTGCTACTGAGAGTCCTGAGCAGACTGGTTGCTGCACCCCTGCGGAAAGACCTGTGACACCTGCTGCAGACAAATAGCCTTGAATGCTTACCCATCACAGATTTGTCATCAACTTCGCCTGGAGAGACTTCGACTGGCATCCGACTGTTCAACTCTGGGACACCTCACCATACTGAAAACATCCTACCAGAACATGATAAACTCAATCATTTATTTATTTTTTTCCTTTTTATTCGTAAGAATCAACTGTAAACCAAAAATCCTTTTCCCTAGTTAATCGGGGTTTTTGAATGCGTGTGTGTGCGTGCATGAGGACTAAGGAGCTTTTCATATATATAGATTTATTTTGTTAGTAGTTAAGACTTCTTATTTCTTTTCTGATAAATAGTTAATGTTGTTGTGTAAAGAAACCTGGTTTGGTGTGCTTTATCCTGGGGGACAAATAGTGTGTCTAATTTGGCTATTCTTCAGTAGATGGAAAACTTTCTTAATATGCTGTGACCTGTGGAGTAGTGGGACTGAATTAACAGTGCGTTTCCCCCGCCTTGGTCATAACAGATTAGTTGGAGGCTCTTGCGGGATCAAAATCCAATGTTAATATTAATTGTGAGGGGAATAATAATTGACAGAGAGAAAAAGAAAGGAACCAGGTTTCTAGTGTAATAGGGTAAAGTCTACACCATCAGAATGGCATTAGCAGTTACTGCAGCTTCT